>NW_026731533.1:740000-1081207 GCF_028476545.2 Physella acuta
ACAATCGATACAGTTTCTACCTGCGCGAGCATGTCGTGTCCTACAACAGGGCTAGATAAACAATATTTTTAAAAAAGCTATGCCACGTACATGTCGCCCACACCAGTGGCGTGGACGCCTATGTAGGTGCCCTGGGACAACTCAATGGGAAGATATATATATATATATATATATATATATATATATATATATATATATATATATATATATATATATATATATATATATATATATATATATATATATATATATATATATATAAGCTTGATTACAAACACATGGTGACCAAAAAGATGCGCAATGGAAAAAAGCGCAAACATAAAACCCGCAACAGAAAAAAGCGCAAACAGAAAGAGGCGCAAATAGCAAAAGCGCACACGGAAATAATTACAAACAGAAAAATGCGCACACAGAAAAAAAGCGCAAACGGAAATTTGCGCACACAGAAAAATGCGCAAAGAGAAATTTTAGCACAAAGACCTATAGGGACTAGATGACACATGTATACATGATTGTTAGGGCTGCTGTGACAGGTTGTATTTGACAAGACGTGATCTACTACCATTTAAAGAAGAACTAATATTCTCATCACAACGATACAGGCGATAATCGCTTGACACAATGCCTATTATTTTCTTGTTCAATATTTATTCAACAACTATTCTCGTTTAAATAAGCATAAAACTATCCTTGATATCGGTATTACACGGAGTATCTCTTACATTAACCCTAGTCCGAACTCCCTAGCTTGCATACCATAACAACCCGTTCCTATCGCAAAGCTTCACTTTCTTTCATCCGCTTCATCAAATATGCATTAGTTAGATCTCTCGCAATAACATTCATTCGCACCGAAATACCCTGATAAAACACACATCATAATGATGTATTTAATCTTATTTCATCAAGACGCACCTACCTACCTACCTACCTACCTACCTACCTACCTACCTACCTACCTACCTACCTACCTACCTACCTATCTACCTACCTACCTACCTACCTACCTACCTACCTACCTACCTACCTACCTACCTACCTACCTACCTACCTACCTACCTACCTACCTACCTACCTACCTACCTACCTATCTACCTACCTACCTACCTACCTACCTACCTACCTACCTACCTACCTACCTACCTACCTACCTACCTGCCTACCTGCCTGCCTACCTACCTACCTGCCTACCTGCCTGCCTGCTTGCCTACCTACCTGCCTAACTACCTACCTGCCTACCTACCTACCTACCTACCTACCTACCTCATATACATATATATATGCATATATATATATATATATATATATATATATATATATATATATATATATATATATATATATATATATATATATATATATATATATACGGGTTGGTAGGTAGGTAAATGGGTAGGTGAATAGGTAGGTTGTTATGTGGGTGCGTTAGGTAGGTGGTTGAATGTTTGTGTAGATTATATAGATTATGCACATTTCCATTTTACTCCATTTTTTGTCTGGCCAGTACAATGCATCGGCTTCTTCAGGCTAGTCTGGGATCGAAGTAACAACTCCTAGTTAGCAAAGCGCAGTCTTTGCTCAACGTGTTTAATACCTTCGCTCTAAAATTATTTATTCATTTAGGTCACAGCTTGATTTTGAGCGTGTTATCAAGATAGCTCCGCTTTACCTCGGGAAACAATTCCTTTCACATTACCGAGTGAAAGCTCCCCCCCCCCCCCCACCTCCCAGAGGCGTAGCGACCGGCGCCCGGGGCGAAATTTCAATTAAGGTTGAAAAGAGTTTAAAAAGTATGTAAAGGCTTGTAGCCATTACATTTTTAACTTAGACTGTATATAATTAAAAAGAGTAGCACAAAATCAGCTTTAAAATTATGTTCCCCCTTTTGCTCCCCTTAGGGTAGGCACCCTTGCCGGCAGCCCTCCCCACCCCTCCCTTCTCCCCCCCCCCCCCCGCACCCTCCTAGCTACGCCTCTGGGCATGTCACCTTCCCAGCTCTGGGGGCTCCAGACACCAGGAACGAGCCACGACATGAAAACGTGATCCAATCCAGGTATGACTAAGTGTACATAAAACCCAAATAAAACCAAAGCTAAGAAAATTTACAAACATTAAAACACACACAAAGCCAAATCTGAGCTGCAGTTCTAGCCTGACAATTTGAAAACCAGCCAGCAATAAATCCTGCACGACGTTTAAGTTGGCGAGATCCCATCGACACAACTAGGCGAAGAAACATGCAATTTATGACCAGAATGACAATAAACTCTCCGCGCATGCAGACACGTTCCCATTCTCTTTGCTGTCTCGCCGGGCGTTAAGTTGGCGAACTTCAGATAAAGTATATATCTGCTTTTCTTTATCACAATTTTTCGTGTTATTTGATAGTAATTGAAATGATTGTCTTGCATAAATTTTGTAATTAGTTATTGTTTATAATTAAAATAAATTTTGTCTTCGTTTTCCAGGAAAGTTAAACATACAAGGAAAGTTAAAGCTTTGCTTTATTGGAACTTGCAAGTTTTATATTTTTCTGAACCCGCTTTGTTAAAGCAAGAAGTCTCAGGATGGAGAAGAAAGAAGAAGAACAAGGAGGCCGCCAGAGCTGCATCCAGGCCAGGCATTTCACGATCTGCCGCTCGAATTCCAGCGTGAGCAGCCGTTGCTCAGGACATTACTCCCACAGGCACAGCAGCGCCAATTACCGCAACTCCATCTCCTCCGGGGTCTACCAGCAGCTGTCCAGCTCTGGAATACTCGACTTAAAGGACAACCGCGAGAAGGAAAAACGTGAGATGCAGAACCTGAACGAGCGTCTGGCAGACTACATCCAGAAGGTCCACTTTCAACAGGCTAGAATCAATAACCTCGAGGCTGAGAACGACGCTCTGCGCAGCAGGAAAAGCCAAGATTTTAAACCCATTTGGGACGACTACGACAACGAGCTCCAACAGGCACATAAAGTCCTCCTAGAGCTACGCGGTTCCGATGGGGAAAGTAAGGTCAAGGTGATCGGCCTGGAGGATGAGATCGCATCCCAGCGCGAAATGTAGGTGACATTTACTTACACTCTAAACTTCTGGTGATGCAATTTAAGTAAAATATTCTTGTTTCTCCATTCTCAATTATGCTCACTACTTTTTACATCCATAAATCATTTGTCTCCCCTATTGTAGATTTATCAAATTATCTAACCTTGTCTTGTCCAAGTTCCATAGCTCCCATAGTTTAAAAAATCAGCTTGTAAATTTCCATCAGTAGAAGCAGACTTTATAACATATTTACCATAGTACAGCATACTATAAACTTGCGTGCGTTTAAAAATAAATTGCCTCCCCATAAAGGTAAACTAGCGCCCACAAAGTTCTGTCGATGTTTGCTGTTACGGACATAATTCCCTATTAAACCAGTCTAGCTCTTTAGCAAAGATCCAACCTCTCCCTCCCTCTCACAACTTACAACACTAGCACAACAAAGACACAACCACCTTCTTACAACAAAGCCAAGATAAACCTCCCAATGACAACAAATATGCAGCCTTTCTGTTACCATAAATTACTAGTTTAAATGTATACTGATTTTTATAAAAAGCACTTTACTCTTATAACTTTCAAAAGACCAACTGAGACGGTTACTGAACGATCCGTGACGTCATATACAAGGATCAGTGCAAGTCAGGCTAAACCCAGACTGTTTAAATTATACCCTTAGTCTTAAGTAGTCTAAAATGAAACAAAAAGCTTATCAATTTATAAAATAACACTAAAAATAGTTAAAACACTTTATAACAAGAAAAACTGAAAGTGAAAAACACCAAATCGGACTACGAACAAACCTAAAAAGACTACTTACGTGAAAATCATATAAATAGTAAAGTGGTTCTATACAAATATGTAAATACTAGCTGCATTTGAAATGAACCAACTTGGGAAAAGAACAAAACTAAACACAAACAAAACAAAAACACAAACTCAAACACAACATAACACAAACACAAGCACAAACACAATGCAAACACAAAAGAAAACAGAAACACATACGAAAACACAAACGCAACACACAAACTCAAAAGAAAAAACAAACGCAAATAAAAACAAATGAAAACACAAACACAATGCAAACACAAAAGCAAACGCAAAAAAAACCAAAGCACAAAAACAATACTCATAATATAAACACAGCTTAAATGCAAAGATAAACGCATGGTGCTCACAATGTAGCCCGTGGCGCCAAATCGCACCCTGACCGAACGCTGGCGGAAGCGCCTGATTCAATTAAATGAACGAATAATCCGAATATAAAAAAAACAGCTTGTCCACAAACCGAAAGATAGAAACAATAATTAGTATACAGTTCGTTCAGTGTATAAAATAAATAAAAGATTGCCTTTTATCAATCCATGCTAATTATAATATTCTAACAATAATATACTCTTACACATCAACATATATTGCATTCACATTTTGCTAATTATATTATTCTCTACCTTCTGTTAAATTTTGAGTAATTTACGTTGACCGGAAGTAGTAATTTACGCTACTTCCGATTTCTCAAAAAATTTATACAGTACTAATAATATTGCGCACTATTATGCACATTTTGTTTTTGGCGTTCGCTTGGTGCGCAATTCTTTTTTCTATGAGATTCTTTTTTTTTTTTTTAAAGTTTAAGTAATTAAAAATCATGTCTATATTCCAAGTTATACAAGAATATTCGAGAAAGTTTAGGGGAGACTACTCCCGGTTTATTTTTTATTAGCATGAGTTGAATTTATTTTTAAATTACCTCCCTTGGAAAATTACAAAACAGTTTAATTCGTTTTTTCGACCCTTTTATTATTAAAATGTATCCACTTTTTCTAGGAATCTAAACGAAAATGATATTTGACATTGATCCGTTTACTATGTATTAGCAATGTGTTTGTGTATTTAA
Organism: Physella acuta; assembly: GCF_028476545.2. Classification (NCBI taxonomy): domain Eukaryota; kingdom Metazoa; phylum Mollusca; class Gastropoda; family Physidae; genus Physella; species Physella acuta. The sequence continues at coordinate 744,933 of NW_026731533.1, forward strand.
TATTTTTTTTACGTTACGCAAAACAGTAAAAACAGTGACAACTATAACATAAATTTCAGTCGTTATATAAACAAACCCTACTCTATTACTAATAATAAGACAATGCGATGTACTGAAAAGCACTGCATGGTGCGATGTTTACTATAATGGTTCCAAAACCTATAGCGATGACACGAGGAAGGAAGGAAGGAAGGAAGTAAGGACTGACACACTAAATGCCCGCTTATATTATAGATATAGCGACACATGAGTGAAAAAAGGATATATATGCAAGATCTAATTTAAGAAATGAACAAGTCTGAAACAAGTTGAACATTCACGCTAGGGGTGACAAGACCCAATCTTTATTAGCAGCACACATAAAAAAGACCATGACTAAAATTGATCCAAAGTTTACAGTTTTGCAAATTTATATATCATTTTGTCATTTTCAAAAGATCAGAAAATCCGCTGTATGTGTAGAATTTTAAAATGCATATTAATGTAGAAAATATTGTTTTTTATTTTTCTGAAATCATCGATGTTTAATCTTGTCTAAACACTGTCAAACAGATTATTTTAGTCAATATATCTTACAATTTATTAAAACAGCTCTCTAAATGTTGAAATTACGGTTAAAATTCGTATTATAATATTTCTTTTTTATAATGCAAAAGTGTGACGTCACACCAACTGAACCCCCCCCCCCCCCCCCCCTAATTACACACCTTGACAAAATTGTAAGCACCAAAATAAGTTTTTGGATAAAATTAACTTTTGGCGGGTTATGTATTCTAAACATGTATAGTATACATGTCGCAAGTGTAAACGTTGTGTAACACTCTAACAGCACTAGGAGACTGATCAAGATTGACACTTAATCTTCCTGTTGAATCTAATAGTCAAAAGTTACTTTTCCTAAATTTTTTCAACAATTTCGATTGGTCATTCTTTCTTTTTTTTTCTTGGCCTTCTGTTGACAAAATATATTATTCTTACGCTCTGTTGACTAATTGGGAAAAAAAACTCATTACTTTAAAAAAAATCTATGACAAACTCTAAATAGTTTTATTTAATATTACGACCTGACAAAGATTTTACTTTTTATGCCTATTCATAAAATTTGGTGTTTTAAATTAAACGGAGATGATCTCGTGAATTTTTTTTTATAAAAATGAAAGTGGTGCCATCATTCAGTTTCTCTGCCTTGTCAATCTTTTGAGCAGAACAAAAGCAACATTAATCAATACTAATTAGACAGATGGTGGCGCCCTCAGGAATAAAGTCTCGAGTAATGTATGAGGACGTTTGACATCATATCAAGACAGGGGGAAATGTCGTATTCTGGAATATTCTATTTACGGACTGACCCCGGGCAAAGAGCAAACTTTTCTTTAAACTCTTCTTTAAGTTGTAACTTGTTATGTCCCGAATTGAACAACGAAATTTTGTTTTTTTTTCTAATCTTTGAGTTATTTAACTTGGGCCGTTATTTTTATAAATGTTATTTTTTTTCCAGCATTCTTAAACTAGAGAGCCAAGCTAAAGACTACAGAAAGACGATTGAAACCTACGGAAACAAACTTGGAGAGTGCGAGGGAGAACTCCAGACCCTGAGAAACAGAATTAACTTCCTTGAAGATGAAAATACTAAGATCCGTGAGCTCTTGGAGCAAGCTAAAGCCCATTGCAGACGTCTTCGCTCAGTAAGAAGAGGTCGTCCATTTATGACGTCCACAAAAAAATTGGAATTTTATAAACCACCACCCCCTCCCCGCCCTCACGCGTCCACTTTCGGCACCCAACCCCCCCCCCCCCCACTCCGCCCCTTCACTCCGCCCCCCCCCCAAACACACACACACACACACACAATTTAGTAGACCTCTCGAAATATTACTAATTCATTAACATGTAATGTGTACCTTGCTATATTATTAATTATAACCGAAATAATTAGGTCTAGAAAAAAGTTAGGAATTTGATTTTAGAAATAAAACTTGTCCACGATGACCGTAAGTCTAAAGCGTGTAAACTTCCTGTGAATGTGTCAAGACTAGAGATCTATCTAAAATAAACCGGGAGTGATCTCCCCTAAACTTTCTCGAATCTTCTAATATAAAACTACGAGGAATGGCAACTCAGGACATAGACAATATTTGTAATCCATTTTTAATTACTTAAACTTTTTATAATAGAATGGAATCTCGTAAAAAAAAGAATTACACACCAAGTGAACGCCTAGTAAAATGTGCATAATAGTGCGCAATATTATTAGTACTTTATAAATTTACATGCGTTTTTTGAGAAATCGGAAATAGCGTAAATTAGTACTTCCGGTCAACTGAAATTACTCAAAATTTGAAAGAAGGTAGAGAATTAGATCTTTTACTTACATGTGAAATTTCATTAATCTATCTGAAATAGTACTCAAGTTATAGGCTTTTGAAAAAATTCAAAGTAGAAAAAGTACCTTTTTCGGTTATCGGAAATCGCTCAAAAGTTGATACCGATATACGATTTTGATAAAATACTTATATATGAAATTTCATCAACCTAGCTGTAACGGTACTCAAGTTATCGTGTTTACACACACACACACAGACACGCCGACAGACACACAGACATACGGACAAGATTGCAAAATTATGTTTTTTTCCGTATCAGTGAGGTGTAAAACGTCGAGATTTGTAAAAATCTCGATTTTTTTTTTTGCACGATTACAAGACTTTCTCTATACTTCGTATATACGAGAAAATAAAAAAATTATTGAAATAGTGATCGCGCCTTGACGCTGTGTGGGCCGACCTCTGGATTTTAAAGGCTTTTAATACCCACAACTTTTCATAAAGATAGTCAAAGATTGCAGGCAGTCAAAAAAAAAAAATTTTTTAAATTGTTTTATGTAAATATTTTGTTATAAAAATATTTTGTTATTAAATTCAACATGTGAAAACCCTCCCCCACCACCACTGAGAGTCCACAAGCGTCCGCAAATGTCGATTTTTTTTCACGAACCCCCCTCCCCCTCCTCTGTGTGGACGTCATAAATGGATGACACCCCTCCCCCCCTCCCTCCAAGTCATATTTATGCTTTTTTTTTTAAACTTGTAATATTTTAAAACTCAAGGAAATCAAGAAAAATGTATCAAGAAAAGATTCTACATTAATGTTATACTACAGTATGCAAATCTAAACCACATTTTAATACTTCTGTGACAAAAAAAAAGTAGCCCATCTATTTATTTCCTTAAGATTTTTTTTAAGCTTAGTCTCACATATTTAATAAATTGAATATTTTAAGAAAATATAATTTTTACTTTATCGTATACAGAGCATAGATGATGTATTGTAATCATGCACAAAAGTTAAATGAATTTTCGACAGTTTTTGCAGTTTTACACCTCCCTATTTAGAGGGGTGACACCAAGGCAAAATATTGCAAAATATACAGAAGAAAATGCTTTCTTACCAATTCCATTGATAATTAATTAAAGTTTAATAGTCTTTAAAGTTTACATCGACATTTAATACAAGGGGGTGGGAGTGACACACATTGTTTTTGTTGTTCTTGTTGTTGTTTTGGGGGTGGGGGGTGGGGTGACACCACGGAGTGCCGCACTGGGTGACAACCAACCTAGCGACGCCACTGCTATAAAGTGAAAATTACCCATTTAAAAGTATTTATTAAAAAAACATTTTGTTGCACTTAAAGTGCCACCCCTTAACTGTTATATATGAATTTACGAGAAAGTTTAGGGGAGATCACTCCCACATTATTTTATGCTAAAAACAATGTTTGGACTTTTTTTAGGATCTGGACGTTGAGACAATAGCTCACATTACGGCAGATTGTCTGGCCCAGACCAAAAGTGAAGAGGCTGAGTTCTACAGAGCTCGGATTGAGCAGGTAACTCTTGCTGTCTTTTCTTTGCCAAAAATAATAATAATGAGACGTAAAACCAGGCGTGGACTGGCCAGTTGGTCTACAGGGAACAATCCCGGTGGGCCCCCTGAAAAATCTGGATGGGCCCCCAGGAAAAAAATTCAGTGGAACGGAGATGTAATATTACCAAGGCGTAACATTTAGACATTTAAAGAAAAAAAAAGAACAATAAAAAAGTTAATGTGGGTTTGGGGCAGTGGCGTAACAACCATTTAACCAAGGTGGACAAAGTTCGCGGATTCCATAGGTCCAGATTCCACTACGTCCAGGGCCCCCCGAGCTTTTTACTTTGATAAATCGAGTAGTTGGAGGCTCGATATTTATCATTTTATTTCTTTATTTTTGGAAAAAAAATACACTGAATGACATACTGTGAAAAACGGGTCTACGACAAATTCCTGAAAGACCCTTGTCCGAATGCCGTTTGTCCGATGACCGTATTTCCGAATCCACTCTTGCCCAAATGCAACAAATGTCCTAATGGGCACTTGCCCGAATGCGAAAAATTCCCGAAAGGACACTTGCCCGAATGCAACATATGTATGAATTAACACTTGCGACAAATGCATGAAAGACACTTCTCCGAAAAAATAATTACATTATATTTTACCGAATAGTAGTTCTTAATCTTTTAAATTTGAAATTTTGATAATCAATGCATGTCTAAGCAAAAAGAAAAGGACAAAAACATTATATCATTGATTCTAGAGTTTTAAAAAGTTCATTAAAAACGTTTTAATAACAAGCTTTTATGTAATGACGCACTAAAAAGTAGAAAATAATTCATGCACTACTATTTAAATAACTATAAAGAAAAGCGTGGATACATTTTAAATGTTTTAAATTTACAATAGAGTTGCATGACTCAAAACCATGCGCACCTAAAGAGCGTGTTGACGCGTGTCTAGTGCGGAATAGTTTGACGAGACAGCCTACTAATTTGGACACAATTTTAATTCATTCATAAAAAATTAATCAGGCAGCCAATTAAGTCAAATTTAATGTCTTTTTGCATTGTCTTTATGTCTTGTCCCACGTGCCAACGTTGAAACAAAGCTGTCAGTTAGAAGTGCCCGTAATTTTGCTCGGGCGTTTCGATCTAGACTGATGACTAACGACAAACAGAGATAGTGAGTTTATATATATATATATATATATATATATATATATATATATATATATATATATATATATATATATATATTTATATATATATATATATATATATATATATATATATATATATATATATATATATATATATATATATATATATATACTCGATTTAAAAACTTCCGCCAGTCCATCCCAGCTTAAAACTCTTTACAAACAAAATTATTTTGTATGGCCATATTTATACAATTTATTTTTTGCTTTACCCTTAGTTTGAGTTGATGAAGCCTGAACCAATCCTAATCAAGGGCATGGGCTATGTTGACTTCTGGAAATCTGAATTGGCTAAGTGCGTCAGAGAGATCCAGACTACTTTTGACTATAAGGTTGATCAAATGCAACAAGAATGTGAATTTAAATACAGTACTCAAGTAAGTAAACATCATAATAGCTAGGAATCTAAGCCAGAATATTTTTGGCCATTGATCAGTTTAATATATTTTAGCAATATGAATTATTTTTAAAAATTTCATGTTCTTTTTTTTTTTGACTTCAGCGAAAAAGCAGAAACTTTGCCAACTATCTAAAAATTTAAGGCGTTATATAAATAAACACTACTCCAATGCTTATAATGAGACTATGTCATGCAAGTAATGCATGGCATGTGTTTGGTAACTTATAAGTTTCTAGATTCTTAGCGTTGACGGGAGGAAGGATTAGGACACTACCTAGCGGCTTATATTATACATATAGGTCTGGCACATAAAAATCTTAGTCTTAGGTATTTTATTGTTATACATTGCAGTCATTACTATATATAAAACATGATACCATTACTGTTAATCAATTTTGCATTAGCAATAAAACTTAGTTAATGTTCACCTAGTATCAACATTGCTATTATTTTTTTCCAGATTGAGCATCTGCGCTGTGGCTTTGTTAGGGATGACGCGCAATTATCGAAGCTCCAAGAAGAGTGCAAGACACTGAAAAGTCAAATCCAGCAGAAGAATGCTGCTTTTACTGAGGCTACTTCCAAGGTACTTTACAAAGCTATACTTAGCTAATCAAATTTTGTGCTATTTATTCAAAAGTTCACATTTCTCTTTAAATATTTATTTTAATATGGCAGTCCCTGTTGTAAAAAAAATGATTTCTGTTTTATAAAAGTCTACATGAATGTGTCCGTAGATTGTCGCCATCCAAAGTGAGCGTGATGATTTGATTTATCGAATGAGTGAACTAGAGCGCGAGTTCGATGATCTGAGATTCAAGTACAACAGGGACTGCGAGGCCAGGGACGAAGAGCACCAGCGCCACCTTATCCAGATGAATAGCCTTACGGCTACCAATGTCAATTTGGAGATGGAGATTTCAATCTACAAGAAGTTGCTGGAGGGCGAAGAACAAAGGTCAGTTGTTGCGGCATTTTAACTCTCTTTTCCTCTTAGCCTGCACTCACGGGAAACTTCACTTTTTAAAATTTTCTTTAATGAGTTAAATAAATAGTAAATGCATTAAAATATAGTATAGCAGTTTTGGAGTTATGAGACATATTATATATGTTCTTTTTGAACCGTTATTATTGCTGTATCCCAAGTAACAGATTTGAAAAGGATTAAAAGTAAAATTTAACAACGAAGAAACTGGGGGAAAATGTTATAAAAACTATTTTGAATATAAATAAAAACTAGCTGCTCACCAGTAATTAATTAATATAGGCCTATAAAATTTGTATTTTGATGATAAATTGGGGGTAAGAATGTCATAATCTGACTGAAGTATCCCTGACTTGTTCCAGGGTTGGTCTTGTTGGTTCTGGTGTGAGATCTTTCGTTGAACAAGCCATCGGAGTAGAAGGAAAAGAAGCTGCCAATCTAAAGGCTGTCATCCAATCATCGCGTTAGTATGGTACCCAGTTGTGCCGAGAGGCTCCAATGTTCTATACTTCTGTTCTTCAGACTTCTCTTAGAAATTTACAAAAAACAATTTCAATAATTTTAGAGGAAGAAACATTTTCTCCAACTACTATTACTTTAGTAGGTCCAATGAAAACTCCTACTAGACTATAGAAATTTCCAGCAGAACTTTCTCAGAATAATCAAATGCCTCAGCCATTTTTGTGCTAGAAACTATTTTTCCTAATTGAAAGACTGTCATTATGAAAATATTTTTTAATATGTTTAACAACTTATAGTGTTATGGGCATTTCATAATGTTCTATAAATAGAAGTTTGGTGCTTTGTACTTTTCTAACCATTGTAGTTGATCAGTACTTTGTACTTTCTATCATGGGTGCTGGTGTGCTCGGCTCTTGGTTTTGTCCTCACAATTTATTATTATACTTGTTCTTAATATTGTACTATTAATTGTTGTTTTTTTTTATAGTTACTACTATGCTGCTTTCATCTTTATTGCTTCAGACTATTTTCATTTCTCAACTCAAAATTACAAAATTGCACATATTTAATCATTTATATCACTTACATAAACAATTAGATATGGAACGTATTTGTGTATCTACATTTTAAGCATAAAATTGTATTCATAAATTAGTAATCAATATAGATCCAACTCGGTGTCCGGTCAAAAAAAACCTGGACAAAAACCCCATGGACATAAACCCCCAGAAATAAACCCCCTGGACAACCCCCCCCCCCCCCCCCCGCGACATAAACCCCCTGGACAAAAAAAACCCGCGACATAAACCCCCTGGACAAAAACCCCCCGCGATATAAACCCCCGGATAATAACCCCCGGACTGAAAAGTAAAGGCGACTGGGCTCAGTGCTGATCACACAATGAAGAGCAATGAACTATACTTTATTTGCCCGATAGATCGTCAGGTTTGATAGGGAACTTTACAACTAATCAATGACATGCATTACCTATTTACTATATACCTTTGCAGCACACTTAGAATTTACTTGTTTTAAAATGCATTAACTTTTAATGTACTAGGCTTTTGACTGTGGCAAATATAAGATAACTGTTTACTCGTCTGTGTATTTATTAATCTTAAAATACAACTACGCAACTACATAAACAGATGAGTATATGACATCCCAGCAAGGGAATAACAAGATTTCATACACTGGTCCTATTCGATTTGACTACTTTGATCAAAATGGTGGATATATTGTTATTGAAAACGATACATCTGTTTATGGTGCAAAGGTAATTTTTCTTTCTTGCTGAATTTCAAATGTATTTATTTACACATGACTAAAGCATTTACACAATCTATATACTACTAAAAGTCAAGTTTGTTTACATGTTTGAATATTTATTTGTTTGTTTGTCCGATCGAGTATTGTGATATGTTCTACTCTATCTGGAGAGCTGTAAAATAGTATGTAGGTAGAGAATTATTTTTTAATGCAGACAGACTGTTAATCACAAATTTATTTAAAGACGTTAATTAATTTATTGATTTATTCATACGTAGAGTAACCCTATTTTTTTAAAAGTTTAGAACGACCACTACACTCGGCGGGACCGTGACGTCACAGTTTTTTGTTTACTCTTTAGTACAATAAAATGGCGGCGTCTATCGAAGAAAATTGTGTTCCCATTCAAAAGTTTAACGCGTTCTAAATCTAATTTTCTGTCGGTGATAACTTTAACAATACGTCCGTTTGCTGTATTTATTACGTCCAACACTTATATCAATTTTCAACTGTCTTTTTTCATTTAGTTTTACAATAAATTTCTCTAGATCTAAAGATCAGCTGTCGAAGGAAAGTTATGAATCTAGCCTAGATCTAGATCTAGCCTAGATCTAGGTCACTAGACTCAATGTAAATTCTAGATCTAGACTTAATGTAAATTCTACATCTAGAATCTATTTCAGGCCTTAATACATCTAGAATCTATTTCAGGCCTTAATTATTTTATATAAATCTTTGTTTGGCTAATTTAAGATAAAATTTAATTTGAAAGTTACTACTACTAGACTTAGATCTAGATCTATGCGCGTAAATCAAGTTGCATAAGGAGACTCAAAGTAAAGTATAAAAATTCATTTGTGACGTCACGAGTAAATAGCTAAGTTGGTAGCGTAGTCCGCTCTCATGCGGGTGGCACAGGTTCTAGACCAATATGTCAATAATATTTTTTTTTCAATTTTTTTTTTTAGATGTGAATGATAAAGTTGCCTATCTGAACTTGGCAGGATACAGGGCAGGTGAAGTAGAGTTCATCTGTTTCTTTGTCCTAAGCATATGAAAGGATAGTGTGGTCAGAGACATGCTCGGCTGGAATCGTTTTTAAACGATAAAAACATGTTGTCTGAGACTTGGCGGGACACTGGGCAGGTGAAGTAGAGTTGAGTAGGTCACCTGTGACGTCAGTATATGAAGGGATAGTCCGAAATCGGTGTTTTCGGTGTTTTTAAAAGATAAGAAACATATTTTTGAATGTGGGGTCTGTTTTTTGTGACGATAAGTGACACTGCAGTAGCGTAGCGAGGAGGGGGGGGCGGGAGGGGAGGCGGGGGGGGGGAGGGGAGGCGGGGGGAGGTGGAGGGGGAACATATGTTGGGGCGCCAAAATGGTTTGGAAAAATAAATTGAAAGGTTGAGGGGGGTTCAAATCGAAAGTTTGAGTGGGGGGGAGGGCACATCAAAAGTTTGAGGGGGGGTTGAAAATCGAAATCTTGGGGGGGGGGGGGGGGTTTAAAATCGAAAAGTTTGTCCCCGGGCGCCGGGAAGGGTCGCTATTCCTCTGAGTGACAGACGTGGTGTTTTTTGATGGATGACCCCCCGAAACCCACAGTTATCCAACGGATGACGGGTATTCTAGTTTAGTTCTATTTCTGATGTGTTTTTATTTATTTTTAAACTTTAGAGCCAGAGTTTGAAGGGATGGAAACTGGTAAAGACATCTGGTGGAAAGACCACTTGTGAGGTTGATTTGAAAGATTTTGAACTGACAGCAGGTAGCAAATACACTGTAAGTATATTTTGAATTGTATATAGGCAATAATTGTTTTTAAAAATATCAACAGTTTTCACAGAATGTTATAATTTACCGGGTAATGCAAGCAATATTAGATAAACTAATGATAAACTTTGTGTTTATTTGTCTAGAAATCCAATGATTGGTACACGAACACAAACTAAGACAAAGAAATCTTCATATATTAAAATGTTCTTGTTTGTTGCTCCCAGGTATATGCCAAGGTTCTCAAGGATAGTACAAGACTTGATAACGAACAGATTGCAGATGTTCCCACATTTGGTAGAGAATCCTGTATTTGGAAACTGCTGGATGAAGCTGGCAATGTAAGTTGTAATTCTGTTGTTGTAATTTGGGCCAATAACGTCAAAATAAAATAAAAAGATGCCAGGAATAACAACCTTGATTTTACGACATCAATCATCTCTATATATAATTCTCTACGTGGACACCACCACGCACCCAAGGCGACTACCTGACCCTCCTCCCTACCTCTCTCCAGGCATGCGCATTACACCATATCGCTATCACTCCCACCACCACCAGTCTGATGAGCTGTAGTTCACGACGAATATTTACAATCGTAGAGCCGTCAATTAGTGACGGCTATTAGGGGCACAATTTACTTTTTAAACTATTTGAAACTATGGGGAGGTAACAAGTTCTGCTTGATCTTTTCATTGTCATCTGTAAACTTCTTCACGGACGGCTGATTTAATGGGGCGGAGAGGGTGAGGATAATCATCCTTCACAAGCTACTGATAGTGTTTTAAAGCAAAATATTTTCCGTCGAAGCATTGGTAGTAACGAATTCACAAATTAAGAATTACTGAAAAGTAGAAAACAACTAAATAGCGGCGTATGCTACGCCGCGGTTCGCCTCGTACTAGACGAAAAACCACTGTGCTTTTTAATATAAATAATATTTAAAATATGCTGTTATTCTTTCTTTACTACCTGAAACTTAAAAGAACCTATTTACTGTTTTGCAGGAGAAATCCACTCTGAATGCCAATGTCGTACGTTAAAAAGAGTCAACTTGCTACACCTGACGTGGGAATGTAGACCACTCTTACTTCTCCATTTCCATTTCGTTATTTGGTTGAATGGCAGCATTTACATTTCGAGGGCATGGAGACATGGGGCGGGTTAAGAGAGGGATACTTTTTAGAGTGCAGAAACAATTAGATAACCGATACAGGTGTATTTAGACTTTTAAATTGGAATTTATTTGGTCAAGGCGTATGTTATATAAACTGAACATAAAAACTTGTAAGCAATTGTTTTTAAATAATTTTCAAACTGTTGTACAGACTGATATTTTCATTTTTTTTTTCAAAAATTTTTTATACCTATCTTGCACAAACCATTTTTCTAACAACTTAATAATCACCGATACTTCAAATTTTCAACCTTTTAAGTACGATCATTGATATAATTAAATAATGAACACTGAAATTTTATAATATAGAAAAGATAAAGAATGATAAATGATTCTAGGTTTATGTGTTTTACAGTAAAATGCCTGAATCTGTATTCTGCTGCAGTGAGTGTGATCATGTTTTGTCAATATTCCCAGCAAATGGTTGATTGTGTGCTTCTCCATTTCATGTGATTTTTTTTTAATTCAAAGTTTTCACTCCTCAACTTCAAATTCCATTTTTGCAGAAGTAAATTTGGATAACAAAGATTAACATTCCTATATTTATTTTTTTGTAAATGAAAATACAGTGATGAAAATACAGTTCAATATTGATGTTATCACTAGTTCCAAATAATCAAAGTCCCTTTATTTATGTGTGTATTGATAGGTTTTGTACGACCATGTTAGAAGTAGATTTTATGTAGTACAAAACGTAATTTGTATGCAATGTTGAACCCATTATTACATTACATTATTGCCTGTATACATGAAAAAACAGAATGGGACTATGTGATAAAAATATAAAGATAATGGAACATAAAGATAACTAATTATTTGAGTTGCTGTATTTTAAATTATTACTGTGTAGTAAACTGTAAACTCAGGTTGTGATTTTTTTGGAGTAAGCTCAAAGGCTGTGACCTCGACATTGAACAAGCATGTTTTTAACTACATATTTTTTAAGACAACGATTTAAATTGCCAAGGTGTTTTCCTACATCTGTGCAAGTCTGGTAATTACACACCACAAGATGGTCATGATACACACCACAGACAGTTCTTTGCACGGCTATGTAAATATTTTTATGAATATTTTTTTCTGCATCCAGCTTATGCAGGCAAAACTTAAATTTTATTTGTTTTCTGTTTCCATTTTTAAAAAATATTTTATCAAGCTGCTCTCTTTAAAAAGTAAATGACCCTGACAGTGTCATATATACTTTTTTTAAACATTTCTCTAGTTATATTTTTGTTTGTTTCACATTCACTTTTTTGGCCATCCCAAGTTGAATGTGTATTAGCATTTATTTTCATTACTGTTTTTTTTTTTAATTGTACACATCTAAGGCTTTTGACTGCAGATTGGGAGTGAGAAAGAAAATTCAAGTAGCTTAGACTTCATGGTGCTCTGTGTATAATTAGGGTTGTTTTATTGCTTTCAAATGTAATAAATAAATATATAATAATATATATTCTATTAAATATAATGAGTTGTTTGCTTGGCATTTATGAGATTGTGGGACCTGTAGCCGAATTCAATTACAAGCCAAAGACTGGGAATGTTATTGACATACTCAAACCAGTGTGTATCTCAACTACACTATCAAGAAAAACTAAGCTCAGAATGACTTAAAACATGGAAGGTTACCTTTGTATTAGTAAAATTAAAGTTCCATTTTTGAACCTTGCGGTTCAGGGGGCAAGTGAAGTAAAGTTCACCTGTTTCTGTGACAGTAACATATGAAGGGATACTACTCATGACTGTTCAATCACAATCCAGCACCTACTGTTTGACTTGACACTCAGAAGGGTTGATGTATCCAGATGGTTGGATTTAGGTTAATCCTATTACCACAAGAACTGATCTAAAGATTTGAAAAGTTCCCTTTTCAAACCTGACGGTCTATAGGGCAAGTGAAGTAGAGTTCACTTGTTTCTGTGACCTGGGCATATGAAGAGATAGTGTGGTCAGCACTATGCCCAGCCGCCTTTACTTTCCCTAACGTGAGTTAGCTATCCATCAGAGTTGGGTGGACTCAGGGACGGTCTACTGACTTAAACCCGGATTCGAACTCGAGACATACGGGTTAGCAGTCAAGCTTTCGACCGCTAGACCACTCCGTCCCATGAAGATTTGACAAGGCAGTCTCTAAAACCCGAATTAAAAGTTTTATTTGTGACCTCATCAATTTTTTGTCTGAAATAAACCATCTATATTTACTATAATTGAATTCAGAAAGCTTTTAACTATGATCGAAATTCACACTCATTCATACCAGTGAATCACACCATATGAACTTCAAATATTTATTTAGTATAATTATTTTAATCTAATATATAAAGCTCAATTCTGTATGTTTGTAATAAGTTTGTCGTGGATACTTGGATGGATTTAAGTGTTAGATTATTATAGGTTTTATGGTCTAAATTTATGAGTTAAAAAATTAATACTGAAATTGTTGGGAAATAATTTTCATTTCTCAAACTGATAGTAATAATTGTCGGCATGTTCATTAAACACTATTTTTAAAAATTTTTCATAAAAAACGTTTTAATAACAGGCTTTTATGTAATGATGCACTAAAAGTAGAAAATAAATTATACACTACTATTTAAATTACTATAAAGAAAAGCGTGGGTCACTTTAGTACTTTAGTACCTATTGGATACCTTTACTAATATTTGAGAAGAGACCCACGCTTTTCTTTATAGTAATTTAAATAGTAGTGTATAATTTATTTTCTACTTTTTAGTGCATCATTACATAAAAGCTTGTTATTAAAACGTTTTTTATGAATTTTTTTTCAGTACTTTACATGTTTTATTTACAATAGTGTTACATGACTAAAAACCATTGCGCGTCTATTGAACGTGATGGCGCAGCTATTAAACCTGATGGCGCAGCTATTGAACGTGATGACGCGTGTGGTGTGGTTGGATAGACATGCCTACTAATTCGGTCCGAATCTTAATTAATTCATAAAAAATTAATTAGGCATCCAATTAAGTCAAATTTATTTCAGATTGCATTGTCTTCATGTCTTGACCCACGTGTCAAATGTGAATCGTATCGGTCAAGTAGAAGTGTCCGAATTTTCACTCCTGCGTTTCGATCTAGACTGACGACAGACAGACTGTCGACTGACGACTGACGACAGAGGAAGCGAGTTAAATAAAAGCTTGTAAAAATATCATCTTTTACAAAAAATTCTAATTATGTCTGAAAATTATTTATATTTAGTCCTTTAGCACTTACTTCCCTTGGATAAATTAGGAAAACACAATTACTTCCCTTTATAAAACATTGCATTAGTGGAAAAGAATTTACTTTTTATTACTTTGTTTTGGTGTTGGAAAAAAAAATAATTACATAATTAGCTGGGATTGATCAAGTGCAAATGCTGTAGGTATTTTACGGATAAGCTTGGAGTATTATAATTGTTCATTAAATTGAAACAGACACGTCCGCCGGCGCCCCACCAGGGTTCAATTTGGCGACCTGGGCTATCCTGTGAGCGCTATGGTGCATAATTTCGCTTTAAACAGTGCGATAGAGTATGGATAAGTAAGGTTACTATAGACTTTAAGTGAATCGAATCCGGGCGTCCTCTGGCGCCCAGACAGGGTGCTATTTGGGTCCCCGGACCTCCCGTGTTCGGCTTGGCGCCTACGTTCGTTTAAGTGAGTGCAAAAGACTATGAATATGTCGGGGTACTATAGACGTTTATTAAGCTGAAACATGCGATTCCGCCCCGGGCTAGACAGTGAGCACTTTGCGTTTATGTTCGCGTTAGTGATTTCTTTGTGTTTAGGTTGGGTTTGCGTTAGCGGTTGCGTTTTGATTTGGTTCGTTTTTGTTCTTTCTTTTTTCGCTTTCGTTTGTGTTTTTTTCTTAGGGTTTGTGTTTGTATTTGTGTTTGTGGTTCGTTTTGCGTTTGGATTTGGTTTGTTTTCGTTTGCTTTTTCGTTTGTGTTTTTTTTTCTTTGGGTTTGTGTTTGTGGTTGGTTTTTCGTTTGGATTTGGTTTGTTTACGTTTGCTTTTTCGTTTTTTTTCTCTTTGTGTTCGTATTGGTGTTTGTGGTTGTGGTTGGGTTTGTTGTTAGGTTTTTGTTTTCGTTTGCTTTTTTGTTTGTTTTTTCTTTGTGTTTGTATTGGTGTTTGTGGTTGTGGTTGGGTTTGTTGTTAGGTTTTTGTTTTCGTTTGCATTTGTAATTGTGTTAGCGTTATGTTTGCGTTTTGTTGTTTTGTTTTGGTTGGTTGTGGTTTGGGTGGGCAATGCCGGGTTTATGATGATTACTAAACACACAGGTAATGGTCTTTAACAGAAAGGTTTTTCACAGAAGCCAGAGCAGGGCCTGGCCGGGACGGCTAGTAATTATATATCTTCAGAATATATTTTATTATTTAAAAAAAAAGTTTTCATCAAGATATCGCTGTTAATCTGTCGGCTGCTGTAAGCTTATTTGTCAACGCTGTGAGGGCTATCAACAATGCCTCCTAAATAAACCGGGAGTGATCTCCCCTAAACTTTCTCGAATATTTTTATAAAAAACAACAGGGGATGGGAACTCGGGATATAGTTATGATTAATCCATTTTAAATAGCCTACTTAAACTTTTATAAATAGAATAGAATCTCATAGAAAAAAGAATTGCGCACCAAGCGAACGTCGAATAAAGATGTGTATAATAGTGCAGAATATTATTAGTACTTTATAAATTCACATGCGTTTTTGGAGAAATCGGAAATAGTGAAAATTA
This sequence comes from Physella acuta, assembly GCF_028476545.2. Taxonomy (NCBI): domain Eukaryota; kingdom Metazoa; phylum Mollusca; class Gastropoda; family Physidae; genus Physella; species Physella acuta. The sequence continues at coordinate 760,830 of NW_026731533.1, forward strand.
CTACTTCCGGTCAATGAAAATTACTCAAAATTTGATAGAAGGCAGAAAATTATATTTTTTACTTACATGTAAAATTTCATTTATCTATCTGAAATAGTACTCAAGTTATAGGCTTTTGAAAAATTCAAAGTAGAAAAAGTACCACTTCCGGTTATCGGAAATCACTCAAAAGCTAATAAGGATCTACGATTTTGATATGATACTTATATATGAACTTTCATCAATCTAGCTGTAACGGTACTCAAGTTATCGTGTTTACACACACACACACACACACACACACAGACACACACAGACACACAGACATACGGACAAGATTGCAAAACTATGTTTTTCCGACTCAGGGAGCCCTAAAACGTCGAGATTTGCAAAAATCTCGATTATTTATTTTGCACGATTACAACACTTTCTCTATACTTCGTATATACGAGAAAGTAAAAAGACCAATGTGGTAGAGCATATACAGTTTCTATAGCTCTGCATATACTAGACAATGCACAGTCTATGGAGCTATGAGCTTACCTAGCAGGGCAGGTATGTATCTAGAGATCTTTAATTAATATAAAGAAATATAAATTATAGATGATAATAGTTAACAATTTAAAGTAGACTCATAGTTGCAGACTGGGAATTACTTATGTAGTATGATTTTTTGTTAATTTTAGACAGATATAAGTTTCATTATTAAAAGGTCCTAAAATTTACAGAAATGATCAATATAATTATATAAATATTACATTATTGTTTGCTTTTGTCGTCATAAGAAATTGATTTTCAATACTGTAGCATTTTTTAATGTTGATGAAATTATTGTGATTAATGAAAATACACAATCAAGGTTAAAGATGAGTGAACATTTGTTTTAAATTAATCATTAATATAACACCTGTTTATACATACTATTCTATTTTTGTTAATTTATCTAGTTCAAAATATTAAGTTGAGTTGGTTGGTCTCCTCTTTAAGCCTTAATTTGTAAAACATTTAACGATAAATGTAATTTGTTTCTACTCTTTTGCCCTGTTAATGATTTTGTGCTATTTCGTACCTAATAAGGATAATATTTAGCATCCATTACTGTTGCTGACAAGTACATAATACTCAAGACGATTTTTTTGTGTGTCTTTTTCTATTTGAACTAATAGTTTTTCTTCTCGCCGTTTTTTTAAAATGCTTCTCCTGGAGAAGGGTTGACAACTTGGTATATAAAAATTATAGCATAACAAAAAATCTTTGTTAATGGGACAGATGTTTTCTTAGTTCAAATTGAATTTAGAATTGAAAGATATATGAAACATTTATTTCTATTCATTGCCTTGATTTAATCAACTATTTTAATATTATAAATTTTTACTACAACTAAAACACATTAAAAAATTATCTAGTCTCAGATGAATTTACTATCTTTGTTGGAAAACCTTTGCTCTTTCAACGGAAAAAAATAATATGTTTGCATTATTACTTAATTATAGGCTTACTAAACAATTTTATAAAGGGTTGGATGTTTGGATGATAAAACATGTATAAATTGAATGAAAACCTGAATATAAATTTTTAAAAATGAATATCCTGACTATTGTTTACTAGATCTAGATCTAGATCTAGATTTATTTATATTGCAAAAGTATGTTTTTATATTTAAGACATTAACTTTTTTTGTTTACTCATTACAATAAAAAAATAATTGAATACACAATAAATAAAAATATACAATTACATTTTTGTCCTTCCACTCATTAAATTCAAATTTATTAAAATGATTTTATAACATCTGAATTATCCCGTCAGAAACTATCCGGCAATGTTTCTTGGGTCTCGTAACCTAAAGTTACGGTAATCCATGCTCTATTTGACTATTGAAATTATAAATAAACTATAAAAACTAAAACTACAGTTCACTACTTCCCTGAGTCGTAACGACCCCTCCCGGCGCCCGTGGCGAACTTTCAATTTGGCGCCCCCTCCCCCATATATATATATATATATATATATATATATATATATATATATATATATATATATATATATATATATATATATATATATATATATATGTGTGTGTGTGTGTGTGTGTGTGTGTATGTGTGTGTGTGTGTTTGTGTGTGTGCGTGCATGTGTATGAGTGCGTGAGTATGTGTAGGGGGTAGGGGTGGGTGTGTGTGTGCATGTGTGTGCGACAGTTCGGAAAAACATTTAATAATTACGGTGTATGATATTGTATTAAATTCCATTTCCATCTGTGTTTAAAAGAAGTTTGTAGCAGGCGCTAATTCGTTTAGGCCAGTCTTGTTATGTTCTATCTTTGGAAAAGTCTCTGGTATGGTATATGGAATATGTTTATACAAGTGACATTCAATAGCAAATTATCAAAAACATTTATGATTTATTGTACACAATGAATTTAAATTCATTGTTAAAAACATTCAGTGTGGATCTTTAACTAAATGTGAAGTGTCTTTTACAATATGGCTAGGAGCTTGATGGTTACAGACAGTGGAGAATGAAATAAAATCAACAAAAAGGTGGTAGTTAGGACAGAATTTTAGTAAGACAGTAAATAACATCACTAAGCAGGTGCTAGTGTAAAGTCCACGGGGAAGAGAAGGAGACAAAAAAGTCCTGAAGAAAATCGTTTGAAATAGAGATGGGGAGGCTCGATTATTAGTGTTCGATCGTCATAAAAATCAATATAGTTGACGAAGTATTGCCTACGTCTATGCTCCTTAGTAAGCCGAAAAGAAGAAAAAGAAGAAAATCAAAAGAGTTTAGAGAAGTGGTTAATAACCTTGTTCAATCGAACCCAAGAGGTTCGGTAAATAATTCTCAGAGCTTCGGCGGAGATCACGCACAAATCATATGATTCGCGATCGGATTTTGTCAGTGTGAACGATAAAAGTATTGAGAAGGGTTCGGTTAATGCGCATATGAAACTGATTGGGTTCGGTACCTCCAAAACGTTAAAGAACCACTGCTTCAGAGTGTAGGCCTATTTTGTAGAAGATGCAAACTTATTTGGTCTACTTTTGATCTAGTCTTTAGAACAATTTCAATAGTTAACAAAAAGTTTCTTTGCTAGTTAAAAAGTAGATTTTAATAAGGACATTGAAGAAGATGAAGACGAGGTGGTGTTGTGATCTATAATGAACTCTATGCATTCTTACCTGATAAACTGTTCGATGCTTCTCTTTTCTATAGTAATGTGTAATGTGGTGGATGGAAAAGGATGGCGTTGGCTTATTTTATCGGGGTGAAGTTTCATTTTGTTTAATTTTTTTTCAGTTGACAAGTTGATGGAACATATTTGAAGTAGATACGCAAGTGAATCAGCGCTGCCTGCAAAGACATACATAGTACTATCAACAGCGAAGGTGCAAAGCAAGGTCATTTATGTGTAATGAAAAAAGTAAATGCCCTAAGATTGAGCCCTGAGGAACTCCTATATATCAATATATTTCTGTAGTCTCGTGAATTTGTGAGGAATTTGTTTTTTATTCTATTGATCACAAGTATGATGTGATCAATAGAATAAAAAGCTTTTTTGAAATCGACGAACAGCGTACCGCAAAGTAGGTTTTTCAAATACTTTTCAGGCAGTTTCATTCATTTTTATCAAAGCTGTGTGACAAGAATAAAGCTTTCTAAACCCGAATTGGTTGATGTGGAAAAGCTTATGCTTTTCTGGGTTGTTTATATGAATTTCTAATGGTTTAGAGAGGGAAGAAAGTATAGAAAATGGCCTGTAGTCATTTGGATAATGGATGTAACATTTTTTGGTTATCTTTTTTCCGAACGAAAAAAAACATGTGTCCCACCAACATGTTGATCAAGCTGTTGTTTTTTATACCAATTGCTTCGACCAATCGTTGACTATCTACTAGTCACGAGATCACATCATCAAATTTAGAATTATTAAAATTTACAGTAAAACTGACGTATTTTTACAAAACTGCAGCATATAAAAAGACACCAGTTTAGTTCAGATTGTTTCCTCCCCATGACTGATTGGATGCAAAAACAAAATTGCCCTGCATTTAATAAGAGACGAGTAAATTGAATTCCGTTTGACCAAAAACTAGACCAGTATCGTGGCGCCGTTAGACAGACAAAACAATGTCTGACATTTACAATGCAGTTGGTTATCTTATCTGTCCTGGCCAATGGGATATCAAGAGTTCTAAACCACGCCCTGAATTTGTGAAGATAAGGAAACAGTCCTGGTTGTGTACATTGACGTCTGTGTTAGTGTGCTTGTAACGTCCATAGTTGTGTAATGCAACGTTCATGTTAGTGTAACAAGCACATACTAACATAGACGTTTAAGATATACAATTAGGGGCCCCTCAAAATCATCGCCAATCTCCAACTCAAGATAAAAAATTACAGTAACTTTTTAAATAAATAGATTTGGCGATAATTGGTCCCATCCCCCTTCTCCCTCCCCGCAACAGCACACTCTCGAGGTACGGTGGAACTGTTATAATGCTAATGTGTGATCGTGTTACCTGCCCATATTTGGCTGTGAAAGTGAGGATCTACAAGTCATTTAAGGAATAAGTCATTAAAATTTGAAGTTTATCTTTTACACTGCAGTTTGTGTAATGGTTTTTAATGTTTAACACGAGCGTGGTATAGTGACTGCAGAAAAGTAGTGTACGCAGTAGTGGAGCAGGGCATATATCTGTAATGTGGCGCCTTTTTTGGAAAATTATTGTACCAAAAGGTTTAAACAATGGTTCTTATCAGAAGTTTATTTTCGGTTGGCACATCAATGTAAACCACTTCTTTACAAGATGTCTTTTCATGCAGCATTTAAGCGTATAATACTCTACCAGTGTTAAATTATTTATTTGTTATGTTCGGGTTTGGTCACCAGAATAATTCAGAACAAGATGGCGACGATAGTGTGCAATTTTGAGCAATAGCATGGAACACAATTTTTAAAAAAAGAAACAGCAATTGTATGGAGCAACAAGACTGGGGTAAAGCGATGGTCAGGATTTCATTAAGTCCTTTTCCTTCGCATAGTTCGACTATCTTTCACACTTTAACAAATCAGTGGAATGTATACTTTTGAAAGAAGAGAGTAATTCTAATTGAAACAATCTTGCATCTCCAATGACTCGATATATTGTCTTCGTGCTTCCCTAGATGAAGTTCTACATGTTATAAAGATGGTACAGGCCAGACCCAACGAACAACAACTCTACCAGGCGAACCAGGGTCATTGCTACAACAAGTGCTGGACCATTTGATGGTTGGTCAATGCACAAGTTTAACAGACTGCAAATTGTTAAGGCTTGATTGAACAAGAGGCAGACGGCTGACATGAACTACTCTACTACACCATAAATTATAGCACTAAACATAAGTCAAGATACGAAGTTTTCCCAAATCTATTTTTAGAACCTTATCAACGAGAGACACTTTTCTTAACCATAAGGGCCATTTATAATGTTTAACGTAAATAAAATTTCCATTTGCCAGCGTTTTTATTATTTTATAGGCCTATATATATAAAACATGCATAGGCTGACCTAGCTGTGACTTTCTAAACATAGATAAGCTCCAAGATGGCCGACCACCTTATCATTCTGCATTAAACAATTGATACAGTTTCTACCTGCGCGAGCATGTCGTGTCCTACAACAGGGCTAGATAAACAATATTTTTAAAAAAGCTATGCCACGTACATGTCGCCCACACCAGAGGCGTGGACGCCTATGTACATGCCCGCGGCCAACTCAAGGGGAAGATATATATATGAATATATATATATATATATATATATATATATATATATATATATATATATATATATATATATATATATATATATATATATATATATATATATATATATATATATATAAAGCTTGATTACAAAAACATATAATTGTGTTTAAAGTTAATACAAATAAAAACCTTCAGGAAAATAAATTGCATAAAAAAACGTTTCAATAACAAGCTTTTAGGTAATTATTAACAAGTAGAAAATAAATGACATTCTTTAAATATATAATAATACTATAACGCGTCCTCAGTGGGGATTTGGTGTCATCATCACTCACTGTGGTGTAGTGTTTTTATGGGTTGACCCCAGTGGCGGATTAAGGAGGGGGGGCTGAGCGGGCTGCATTCAGGGGACCCCGATTTTTACGGGCCCCTCAAATTTTCACTTACAAATAATAGTAAATTTCACTTTACAACTTAGTTTTTGCTTTTTACTATAAAAAAAAACATTTTTAATGCATAAATCACGGAAGGACTTAATTTGAAAATAAAAGTATTTTAAAAAGTTCAAAGATCTAAGTTAATGGGGAATAATTTCCTTTCCAAAGAACAAAAGATAACACCTCTCTCCTCCCATTTGGAAACCCAATACATCTCCTCTTTTCCGCTTTCTACCTTTTTGGAACATATTGTTAATATTTCCTATTAATTTCTTACGCTGTTTATATCGTCAAAAATTCTCATAAAAACTGTAAAAACATTTAAGGCTATCATGGTAAAAATACTATTTTTGTATTTTGTTATTTCTAATTACCTTCATTTGAATTGTTGATCTACAAATCTTTTTGTTTAGTAATGTTCATCATTTTGCTCATGTAATTACAATTTTTGTAAATGTTTGAATTATGATACAGAATACCGCGCACACACGTGATATAATTATTTCTATTTGAAAATAAAAGTATTATATATATATATATATATATATATATATATATATATATATATATATATATATATATATATATATATATATATCTGAACATATGGGGGCCCCCAAAACATTTTCAGCCGGTGGACCCAATCAAGTTTAATCCGCCCCTTGCTGAGCCTGAGAGATAACACAAGCAACGACGCTTTTTGCTTTCGGATCCTTATTTATTGCACAAAATAGTGCAATTGCAATCACAAGTGCAAGTGCAAATACAAGTTGTAAAACGAGTCCTATGACAAGTTCAATGACAAGTTCATATTGCCCTAAAACCAATGTAAACAAACAATAAATCACATATTTGAATACACAACCACGTGTAGACTATAACATATATACACGGGTGCCGAGGCTCATCAAAAAAGCAGCCTCCTCATAAAATAATGCAGTAGAAGGTTACCCTCAGTATAATAATAACGCCAGCAAGGCGTATAAATATAATTCACTTCTCCTATCAAGTCCGCAACATGCGGCACTAGTATGATAATAAAAATCAGGTAATATAAAATTACAATACCTTCGTTGTTCCTATATACAACTTGGTTAATCTAGGTCCATTTTAGCAACTGAACTGTCGTGGTCATCCGCAGACTGGGGTTTGAATGGCGTGGACCCAACAACTATCCAGAGTCCCATCATAAATAATAGCACCAACACAGGCCGCAACCAAATAAAGCTTATATTATCTCCCCTGACTGGTAACCCATCGCAAACAAATGTAAAAAGTGTATACATAATCATTTACATTTGCAGCTAACAATAGTAATAAATAAATGAACTTTTACAATTACGGAAGAGTTGTAAAAACATTATAGTCCTATAGCTTACGAAATATTTTCTCAATGAACAATGATATAGACTCAGGTGTAGGCATACACATAACTGCACAGAATAGTACAACTGCAAGTACATAGATGCATCTTCAACCCTAAAATAATAAGAAGAAAAATAGATTACACTTTGAATACATACCACGTGTAGGCTATATCATACACGGGTTCAGACGCTTACCAAACTAGCAGTCAAATCATAAAATAATACAGTAGAAAGTTACAGCCAGTATAACAATATACTGCCAACAAATAATATAAATATACTTTACTTTACATACGACAATTGTCTAATAATATACACACAGATATTATAAAATCAAAATACCTTCATTTGGTCTATATACAACTCGTTATTCAATGCATTATTGCAGAGGCGTAGCGAACCCTCCCCGCGCCCGGGGCGAACTTTCAATTAGCGCCCCCCCCCCCCCCCCAAATACGTCACTAACTTTTTTACGGTTACACAATCGTAAAATACGCTTTAATACAATTGGTTTCTTTTATAAGTGTTAAAATTTGATCAACTCACCTATCCAGTCTAAATCCTTCCGATTGTAGTCGCGAACCCCCCCCCCATCTAGGAAAAGCTGGAAAGTGGTTTTAGCCGGTCACTGTTTCTCAAGGGTATATGTTAACAATTACACAATCAATGTAGAAATCAGTTAAATTAAATTACTATCCAAAGACATGCAACAGTAAAATTTCTTAACTTTTACTGTTTATAATTTAAAATTTCAGTTTAAATGAGTTTTTAATTATTTTTACCACTTTTTGCGCCCCCTAGGGTCGGCGCCCGGGACGCCCCCCCCCCCCTCCCCACAGTTACGTCTCTGATTCAATGCTCATGTCAGCAACTGTCCTAGTCACCCGCAGACAGGAGTTTGAATGTCAGTTGTCGCAGCCGAAACTAGTCCCAGAGGTCACATGACCCGGAAAACACGGGGAAACATTGCTCACCGAAAAGCATAAAAATTAACATCAACAGTTGTTGATCAACAGGGACAATTCTGCTAACTAATTTCAGAAAATTTTTATTGATTCATGAAAATTAATTAATCATCCGAGTAATTAAATTGTAATGTCATATTGCATTGTTATCGGGTTTTGAACCACGTGCCGAAATTTAGAAAATTGATTGGTTAGAAGTCCCCGGAACTTTGCTCTCCAGTTTTATCTAGACAGACAGGATTAAGACAGAGGAAGCAAATTAAATTAAAGCTTGTAAAAATTGCATTTAGCTAGATAAAATATGGACTTCGCTAAATCCCAAGGAATGAACAAATGTAAAAGTGTAACAATGGGTGGAACTTCGGGCGGGGAGACATTGTTTGCGGGGGGGGGGGATATATACCATGCCCCACAAAAGAGTCTCATCCGGTTTTGTATTACCGAACGGGACAGCGGTCACAAAAATGTTGGGTTCGTGTCTACAATTAGAGCGTAAGAGACGCCTTTATTTATAGACTGCTTCTCTCTTAGCCTGTTCGTGAATATCTTAAGGTGAGAGTGTACATTGAACGAGAGATGTTTCACATTGTCATCTCTAAACCACTAGGGCAAAACGTCAATCTCAAGCAATTTGATTATAAAAGAAGTGAACATTGGTCGTCCAAAGCTATTTGCCCTACCACACCTTATAACCTTAAAAAACGCTTCTACTTCCGATCTGTGTCTAACCATCCACTGTGATATGTCAGACACTGCCTACAGCTTGGACGTGTTTTCTCAAATTTAACACAGGTAATCATATCGAATTACTACCTGTCCAGTTCGGTGGGGGATACTCCACTAACGCTGAAAATGGCCTGAATTCTCCCCCCCCCCCCCCCCCAAAAAAAAAACAACAAAAAACAATATGTTGTTGCTTATTCTTGAAGGTGTCCTTACAGTCTGTCAAAAACAAAATGTGCATTCTTGTTCTTATGTACGCTCATATAATGCATCAAATTGAATAAATTCTAAAGGATGCCTCTACAATTTAACAAAAACCGAATGGGCTTTATTACACTACAAATGGCCATATATATCACCTAAGATCCCCCAAAGATTTATAATATTAACATGGGCATAATTAAAATGTATTATTCAACATATACATATAAACTTTAAAGATGCTCCCAAAAAAAGACACAACGATTATTGGTATATTCACTACAAATGGTAGTTGCAATTAGTAATAAAACAGATAGTGTTATTTGCCCCACAAGTTAAAGACAGTTACAATTACCGAAACGGTATAGGTTTGTGCTGACGAAGACCTTGGGTCGAAACGTCCATAGTATTTGTAACTGTAACTACGAATGTATTATAAAAATATAAGTGTGCGGCGTCAAAACGGCCAATGACAAAACGACCCAGCAAAACGTCCCCAACATAGGGGCTTCAGTGAATAAGGCTCCCGACCAAACGGCTCCCGTCATTGCGACTCACGACAAAACGGCTCCCGTCATTTCAACTATCGACAAAAGTGTACTTGTCGAGACGGTTTCCGTAGAGACAAAGTGTCCTGGCGAAATGTCCTCATTGAATATGATACCTGCCAGTGGGATACCTTCATCAATACTCTTAAGAGTTAGCATAACCAACACTCTTAAGTCATACAACTTCTGCATCTCTTGTTCTGCAGGCCTTTTTTTTCATTTAGTATAATAAGTAGTGTTTTATATTTAAGGTTCCTCTAACTATGACTCCCATAAATGAGTCGGTTGTAGGCTGTTTAAGTCCGTGTGTGGGGAGAGAAGCCCATGCTGTACATGCCTACCTGCAGTATACTTGTAGATTATCAAAACAAAATGTCGTTAACCTGTAAACATCATGTATACCATACATTTAAGCTTCGTGCTCGCTTTTAAGCAATATACTTTACTTTTGTAAATTAAACATTATCAAAACTTTTAGAATTGGTGGAATTTAGCTGTTAAGGACTCGATTTGTTTATGAATTGCTTTTGGTTCATGGCATTTTTTTTCAATCAGGCATTTAAAAGAGGTTTTAGTGGTAGTGGAGGTAGGACAAAATGATAACTGTTATGCCAATAGTGGTCATACGATTCATTTGTCTGGAGCCAATATGTCAGTAGCCCATTTGTTGGGAGCCATTATATCTGAGCCCATTTGTCTGGAGCCCATTTGTCGTTAGCCCTAATGCCGGGAGCCGTTTGTCGGGAATCCATTTGTCGGGAGCCCATTTGTTGAGAACCTATATGTTGCGAGTCAATTAGACGAGAGCCCAATCGACAGAAGCCATTAGGTCGGGTCCTTATGACGAGGCTATTTTGGCTGGGTCGTTTTGTCCGGGTCAATTTGACAGGGTCATATTAACGGGGCCGTTTTGACGAAGCCGTTTTTCCCAGGCAGTTTTGACTGTGCAGCGAATATCAGCATAATTAGTTTCAAGATGCTTTGAAGATAGGCGTACTTACTGTATGGATGCCTTTATAAGTGGGGATACTAATGGATGCTCTTAAAATAGAATGAATATACGAATAATTTTATTTTAAAGATGTCCCTACAGTGTATAAAAATAAATATGGATACAATTACTCTACGGATGTCCTTGAAAATCAGTAAAAAGAATATGAACATAATTACTTTAAAGACTCCCCTATAGTGCAGAGGAATTAAATGGGCAAAAGTAATCTAAAAGATACCCCTACACTACACTTAATGAATATCAAACACTTTAATATAAATACGCATTTATTACAGGAATATCAATGACTACCATAGAACTATCCTACACTCATGCCCGCTATTTCTATAAAAGTTTTGCGATACGGAAAGTATAATGTCAAAAAGAGTGATAGGCATTGAGATTGTCAAATTAATAAATCAGGCCTGCTCACCCCCCCCCCCCCCCCCCCCCCTCTGCACGCAGGTAGCTTGTTGAGGCAACGTAAGACCGGATCGTCAGATCTTTTACCCAAATATGGGCATGATTTTTAGGCAGAGGCCTGTCATTCTGTTGACACGTAGGCTGTAGAAACATACTGGAACTGTTGCAGAAAACTGCAACAAGTCCGACACGACCCAGGACCACTGACATGTTTATTGTACTGTTTGACATTTGAAAAACTGGATGGGTTTGGGTTTGTGTCCATATTGCAAATTATCACTTTTCAGTGGTAGTGTAAAGAGGTCGGGATACGACAAGTTTCAAGTGTTGTGAGGGGCGCATGTCTAGTTTCCAGCTGTAGGGTAAGGGGGGGGGGGTGACATTACCAGTTTCCACTGGTGTAAAGGGGGGTGGACAGGACATGATATCTTTTCAGTGGTGGGGGAGAGGGTCAGTACATGAAACTGTTATGGTAACATCTGTGACGGCAACTTCATATCACAGGACTAATGTCACTCACAACTTTTAGAATTTTACTCAGGTACGGTTTACAAAAAAATTAACCATCGAATGTTTACCATAATATTATAACCACATAAAATTAACCACGATGCTTGGCAAACGTCTTCATTGTAAGCGGACTATGTCTCGATCCTTTCCACTTGGAGAGTAGCCTACGAGGGAAAACTCCATACCCTGAGAAACAGAATTGACTTCCTTGAAGATGTAAAGTTTATTTGCATCTGGTGCAACAGCATCATATAAATAAATGGTTCAATTATCTGATCGACGATTGGATCATAGCAAAGCAATGGTAGCAAGTTAAAGCCAGACGTTGCCAATGTTTCGGACTCCTCTCTCCCTACAGCTGATGGATCAAGGACGAGGCATAATATTATCTGGACAGTACAAGGCTCGTCTTCCTAAAGCTAGTTTGGAATTAAACTCACAACTGATAGTTAGCAAAGCTCAACGTGTTAAATACTTACACCTACGCTCTAAAATTATATATTCATTTAGGTCACAGCTTGATTTTGAGCTTGTTATCAATATAGCTCTGCTATGCCTCGGGAGACAATTCCTTTCACATTACCCAGTGAAAGCCGCCCCTCCTCCACCCCCCCCCCACCTCCCAGGGGAAGTTGGGGCATGTCACCTTCCCAGCATGCTCTGAGTGCTCCAGATACCAGGAACGAGCCACGACCTGAAAACGTGATCCAATCCAGGTATGACTAAGTGTACATAAATCCCAAATAAAACCAAAGCTAAGAAAATTTACAAACATTAAAACACATCTAAAGCCAAATCTGAGCCTCAGTTCTAGCCTGGCAATTTGAAAACCAGCCAGCAATAAATCCTGCACGACGTTTAAGTTGGCGAGAACCCATCGACACAACTGGTCGAAGAAACATGCAATTTATGACCAGAATGACAATAAACTCTCCGCGCAAGCAGACACGTTACCATTCTCTTTGCTGTCTCGCCGGGCGTTAAGTTGGCGAACTTCAGATAAAGTATATATCTGATTTTTTTTTCACAATTTTTCGTATTATTTGATAGTAATTAAAATGATTGTTTTGTATAGATTTTGTAATTAGTTATTGTTTATAATAAAAATAAATTTTGTCTTCGTTTACCAGGAAAGCTAAAACATTCAAGGACCGTTAAAGCTTTGCTTTATTGGAACTTTCAAGTTTTTTTCTGAACCCGCTTTGTTAAAAACCAGAAGTCTCAGGATGGAGAAGAAAGAAGAAGAACAAGGAGGCCGCCAGAGCTGCATCCAGGCCAGGCATTTCACGATCTGCCGCTCGAATTCCAGCGTGAGCAGCCGTTGCTCAGGACATTACTCCCATAGGTCCAGCAGCGCCAATTACCGCAACTCCATCTCCTCCGGGGTCTACCAGCAGCTGTCCAGCTCTGGAATACTCGACTTAAAGGACAACCGCGAGAAGGAAAAACGTGAGATGCAGAACCTGAACGAGCGTCTGGCAGACTACATCCAAAAGGTCCACTTTCAACAGGCTAAAATCAATAACCTCGAGGCTGAAAATAAGGCTCTGCGCAGCGGAAAAGTCCAAGATTTTAAACCCATTTGGGACGCCTATGACATCGAGCTCCGACAGGCACGCGATGACCTCAAAGAGCTACGCATTTCCGATGGGGAAAGTAAGGCCAAGGTGGTCGACCTGGATGGAGAGATCAACAACCAGCGCGAAATGTAGGTGACATTTACTTACACTCTAAACTTCTGGTGATGCAATTGAAGTAAAATATTCTTGTTTCTCCATTCTCAATTATACTCACTACTTTTTACATTAATAACTAATTTGTCTCCCCTATTGTTGATTTATCAAATTATCTAACCTTGTCTTGTCCCAGTTAAAAAAATCAGCACGTACATTTCCATCAGTAGAAGCAGACTTTATAACATATTTACCATAGTACAGCATACTATAAACTTGCGTGAGTTTAAAAATAAATTGCCTCCCCACAAAGGTAAACTGGCGCCCACAAAGTTCTGTCCATGTTTGCTGTTACGGACATAATTCCCTATTAAACCAGTCTAGCTCTTTAGCAAAGATTCAACCCCTCCCTTCCTCTCACAACTTACAACACTAGCACAACAAAGACACAACCACTTTCTTACAACAAGACAAAAGATAAACCTCCCACTGTCAAAAAATATGCAACCTTTCTGTTACCATAAATAACTAGTTTTAAATGTACATTGATTTTTAAAAAAAAGGACTTTATCCTTATAACTTTCAAAAGACCAACTGAGATAGTTATTGAACGATCCGTGACGTCATATACAAGGATCAGTGCAAGTCAGGCTAAACCGAGACTGGTTAAATTATACCCTTAGTCTTAAGTAGTCTAAAATGAAACAAAAAGCTTATCAATTTATAAAATAACACTAAAAATAATTAAAACTCTACACAACAAGAAAAACTAAAAGTGACAAAATACCCAATCGGACTACAAACAAACCTAAAAAGACTACTTACGTGAAAATCATATAAATAGTAATGTGGTTTAATACAAGCCATAAAATTAGCGACACATAAGGACTGACACACTAACAGCCCGCTTATATTATAGATATAGCGATACATGAGTGGAAAAAAAAGATATATATGCAAGATCTAATTCAAGAAATGAACAAGTCTGAAACAAGTTGAACATTCAAGCTAGGGGTGACAAGACCCAATCTTAGTTACCAGCCCACATAAAAAAGACCATGACTAAAATTGATCCAAAGTTGACAGTTTTGTAAATTTATATATTATTATCTTTTTGTCATTTTCAAGAGATCAGAAAATCCGCTGAATGTGTAGAGTTTTAAAATACATATTTATATAGAAAATATTGTTTTTTATTGAATGTATATGGTCATCAATAAATGACGTCAAGCTTTTTTACGGTTTTTACCTCCCTCCCCCCGCCCCCACGTCCCTCCGTCACATATCAATACAAAAAGCCCGACCCCTTCCCCTGCAATGACGTCACACGACAGCCCCCCTCACCCCTTACAATGGCAGTTGAATTTTTCTGAAATCATCGATATTTTTCCATAACCTTGTCTAAACACTATGAACAGAGTATTTTAATCAATTTCTCAATTTATTAAAACAGTTCTCTAAAACTCGAAATAACGGTTAAAATTCGTATTCTATTATTGATTTTTTTATAATGCACAAGTGTGACGCCACACCAACTGAAACCACCCAACCCCCCCCCCCTCCCTCATCACACACCGTCACAAAATTGTAAGCACCATGGCTACACCATTTTCCTATCTATATATATAAAGCAAAGTGGTCAGGTGCCCGATAGGCCACTTCCCGACGCAGCAGGCGCGTCAAATTTGGCACGATGGTGCCTTGGGGCAATAGAACACGAGAACTGGGGACGGTTGGCCAAAAAGTCTACGGAGAGGGGGTTCAAAACTGAACATGACTGACCGGCGCCTTATATGGGCTATATTACGAAAAAAAAATTCCTCCGACGACCCCCTTTGAAATTTTGTGAGGTGGTAGGAGAACGCCTTGGGGTGTCACAAAAAACTCGCCATGTCCGGGAAAATTCGTTAAATGGGTCAAAACTGACCAGTCGTATTTCCTATATAATCTTTGTATTTTATGGGAAAAACATAGGGTAATTTGAAAACGGATTTTAGGGCACTTACCCTCTTTACATCTGGCTAATTTTTTGTATACACCTCTATAGATTATTACGCCGTATAGAAAAACTGTTGGTCAGACTTAAAACCCTCTAAGAGGGCTAAAAATGACCGCGAATGAAATTATCATTATACGAGATTTGGTCTATGAACAGGGTAGGTAACTTTTTAATGAAATAATTTTTAAATATTTTGTATACTCTTTTAAAAAAAAAACCAAAAATCATAAAGTATAGCATTGTTTTAATTAAATATTTTGTTATAAGTTAATTTTTGCATTGTACTGAAATTGTAAAAATTAATTGCGAAAGTTATTTATTATAATATTTGATTGATACTATTAAGAAACCCCTTGCAGTTCTAATAACCGTGCGAGTAATAAGTTTGCGAATATTCCGTCACTATTTCAGTAACATGAAATTACTCCACTGTATAAATTTAGGCCCTAAGCATTTAACATAGCAGCCAATCACCTATTAATTAAACATTCAATTCCTCAATTTTTTTGAAAACCTAAGCGAAGCTAGGCAGTATGCCTAGTAAAATAATAAAGTTGCTTGCCCACAATCTACGAGTTATTTTTTACTTTGATTACTCTTTCTATTATTTATCTAGGCCTATAGCAGACGCTATAAACGTTATGTTTATTTTCAAAAATGTTCGATAATATTATATGTTCTGTACGAGTGAACGGGCTTTGTATTCTAAACATGTATAGTATACATGTCGCAAATGTAAACGCGTTTTTTTTTTAGTCATGTAACTCTTTTGTAAATAAAAACATGTAAAGTACTAAAAAAAATTCTTGTCTTTCTGTTGACAAAATATATTATTCTTACGCTCTGTTGGCTAATTGGAATAAAACTCATTACTTTAAAAAATCTATGACAAACTCTAAATAGTTTTATTTAACATTACGACCTGACAAAGATTTTACTTTTTATGCCTATTTATAAAATTTGGTGTTTTAAATTAAACAGAGATGATCTCGTGATTTTTTTATAAAAATGAAAGTGGTGCCATCATACAGTTTCTCTGCCTTGTCAATCTTTTGAGCAGAACAAAAGCAACATTAATCAATATTAATTAGATAGCTGGTGGAGCCCTCTTGAATAAATTCTCGAGTACTGTGTGAGCACGTTTGACATCATATCAAGACAGGGGGAAATGTCGTATTCTGGAATATTCTATGTACGGACTGACCCCGGCAAAGAGCAATTTTTTCTTTAAATTCTTTAAATTCTTTTTAAAGTTGTTTGATTTTGGAGTTACCTCTCCTGGAAAAGTTGCTATCCCAAGCTATCGAGCCTAATTTGCCGACCCCTAACATGTTTTACGATATTTACGAAATTCTAAACGTGTCTAACTACTGACACTACTGAGACATATAACATAGCTTTTTTGATATTGCGGCAATGGGGCTCAATCTAACCATTCTAAAATGCAATGGTATGAATATAAAGGGAAGCAATGTGTAAATTGTAATTGCTCGCGTACTTTAATTCCCTGCTAAACGTGCAATCTAAATTCTAATCTTTGAGTTATTAACTTGGGCCGTTATTTTTATAAATGTTATTTTTTTCCAGCATTCTTAAACTAGAGAGCCAAGCCAAAGACTACAGAAAGACGATTGAAACCTACGGAAACAAACTTGGAGAGTGCGAGGGAGAACTCGATATCCTGAGAAACAGAATTGACTTCCTTGAAAAAGAAAACGCTAAGATCCGTGAGCTCTTTGAGCATGCTCAAGCAAATTGCAGACGTCTTCGCTCAGTAAGAAGAGGTCGACCATTTATGACGTCCACAAAAAAATTCGAATTTTAGAACCACCCCTCCCCCCCCACCGCCCACACGCGTCCACTTTCGGCAACACTCCCAATCCCCCCCCCCTCCCCACACACACACAATGTGGACGTCCACTTATTTTAGTAGACCCCTCGAAATATTACTTATTCATTAACTTGTAATGTGTACCTTGCTAATAATTGAATTAATTAGGTCTAGAAAAAGTTAGGAATTAGATTTTAAAAATAAAATATTCCACAATGACCGTATAGCGTGTAAACTTCCTGTGATCTTGTGAATGTGCCAAGACTAGAGATCTATCTAAAATAAACCGGGAGTGATCTCCCCTAAACTTTCTCGAATATTCTTATATAACACTACGGGGGATGGCAACTCGGGATATAGACATGATTTTTAATCCATTTTTAATTACTTAAACTTATTAAATAAGTTGTTGTTGTTTTTTTTTATCAATTGGAAAAAGCGTAAATTACTACTTACGGTCAACGGAAATAACTCAAAATTTGACACGAGGCAGAGAATTAGATATTTTACTTATGTTTGAAATAATTTCGTTTATCTATCTGAAATTTTGAAAACCCAAAAGTAGAATAAGTTCCACTTCCGGTTACCGGAAATCGTTGAAAAGTTGATACTTAACTACAAATTTGATAAATTACTTGTATTTGAAATTTCATCTACCTATCTGTAAAGGTACTCAAGTGATCGTGTTTACAGACAAACACATAGACATAAGGACCGAATCGTAAATCCATGTTTTTCCTTCTCAACTACGCATAAAACGCCAAAATTTTTATAAATCTGAATTTTTAATTTTTGCCCCATTAAAATAAGTCCCTTGTACTCCTTATATGATGAAGTACTGAAAACGATGAAAGCTGTCAAAATTTCATATGATTTTTGTGCACTCTGTATACAAGGAAGTAAAGATTTCTATATTGAAAGAGTGATCGCACATGGACGCTGTGTGGGCCGACCTCTGGATTTTAAAGACTTTTTATACACACAACTTTTCATAAAGATAGTCAAAGATTGCAGGCAGTCAAAAAAGAAATATTTTATGTAAATAATTTGTTATGTAAATATTTTGTTATTAAATTCAACATGTGGACGTCAACATTGACCTGCCCCTCCCCCCAACTTCCTCCGTGTGGACGTCATAAATGGATGACCACCTCCCCCCACCCCCCCCCCCCCCCCCCCCAGGTCACGTTTATGTGGGTTTTTTTTACTTTCTCGTATATACGAAGTATAGAGAAAGTCTTGTAATCGTGCAAAAAAAACAACAGATTTTTACAAATCTCGACGTTTTACACCTCACTGATACGGAAAAACATAATTTTGCAATCTTGTCCGTATATCTGTATGTCTGTGTGTGTGTCTGTCTGTCTGTGTGTAAACACGATAACTTGAGTACCGTTACAGCTAGGTTGATTGAATTTCATATATAAGTATTTTATCAAAATCGTACATCCATATCACCTTTTGGGCGATTTCTGATAAACGGAAGTGGTACTTTTTCTACTTTGAATTTTTCAAAAGCCTATAACTTGAGTATTATTTCAGATAGATACATGAAATTTCACATGTAAGTAAAAGATCTAATTGTCTACCTTCTGACAAATTTTGAGTAATTTTCGTTGACCGGAAGTACTAATTTACGTTATTTCCGATTTCTCAAAAAACGCATGTAAATTTATAAAGTACTAATAATATTGCGCACTATTATGCACATTTCATTTGGCGTTCATTTCATGTGCAATTCTTTTTTCTACGAGATTTTCTTCTATTTTAAAAATTTTAAGTAGGCCTATTTAAAATGGAGTTCCCATCCCCTGTTATTTTATATAAGAATATTCGAGAAAGTTTATGGGAGATCACTCCCGGTTTAGTTAACTTGTAATATTTTAAAAGATTCTATATTAATGGTATACTACAGTATGTAAAACTAGACCACATTTTAATACTTATGTGACAAAAATCGAATATGAATTTACGAGAAAGTTTAAGGGAGATCACTCCCACATTACTTTATGATAAAAACAATGTTGGACTTTTTTTTAGGATCTGGACGTTGAGACAATAGCTCACATTACGGCAGATTGTCTTGCCCAGACCAAAAGTGAAGAGGCTGAGTTCTACAGAGCTCAGATTGAGCAGGTACCTCTTGATAAAATATTATATATATATATATATATATATATATATATATATATATATATATATATATATATATATATATATATATATATATATATTATATAAAATATTATATTTTTTATTCTAAAGTAAAAATACAATTAGATATATTAATTAAATATAATTAAAAATCTAATGCCGAAAACAATACAAAATAATAATTACGTCATCGATATTTGATTATAAAAACACTAAAAACTACTGCCTAATTTATTTGTCTAAGCTTGTAAATGATCTGCATGATATAGGTTTAGCGGCCAAAAGTATGAAAAGGGTCTAGATTAAACCAGGTACAACTGGTACAACACTACTTCTACTGCTTTATTACTTTGTTCATCCTAATTGATAATTTAAAACCCTAATATACCTGTTTCAAATCTTTTCTAAAGACACGACCAAAAGTGGAACAAATACGTTTGCACCTTGTATGAACCTTCCTTTAAACAGAAGGTTCTTAATCTTTTTGAAGATACCGAACCCCACCATCATCATACATGCGCTTTCACACACACACACATATATATATATATATATATATATATATATATATATATATATATATATATATATATATATATATATATATATATATATATATATATATATATATTCGATTTTAAAACTTCCGTCAGTGCATCCCAGCTTAAAACTCTTTAAAAACAAAATTATTTTGTTTGGCCAATATACAATTGATGGAACAATTCATTTTTTGCTTCACCCTTAGTTTGAGTTGATGAAGCCTGAACCAATCCTAATCAAGGGCATGGGCTATGTTGACTTCTGGAAATCTGAATTGGCTAAGTGCGTCAGAGAGATCCAGTCTACTTTTGACTATAAGGTTGATCAAATGCAACAAGAATGGGAATTCAAATACAGTACTCAAGTAAGTAAACATCATAACAGCTAAACAAAATTTATTACAAAAACATTTTTTTAAGTCAATTACAATTTTGTTTTAAATTCAACTTCATCCCTACAACCTAAATTCATTGAATTCTACTACAAGGTGGTATTTAAGAATTTATTATTTAATATGTATAATTTTCTTGCATAACTATCTTATCAATATTACCTTGACACTATAATTATAGCTAACTAGCTGTATACCCGTGCTTTGCCATTGGTGTGAATGGAGAATAATATACCTCACCACCACCCGTACAAAACCATGAACCACACACCGCACCAAGTCGAACCATACCCTCAACCCCAATACCACACCCCATACCCACCTAATCACCTATCCACGCCAAAACATACTCCACCGATATTCTAGATGATAAAACACACACCGCTACCTGCGATTTCAGTGTCTCACACAGCATAACCTAAGTATCACTTCACACCACTACATTCACCCTTCACATCCAATAACTCATCTCACACATACACCCCATTTTCCACACACCACACAATTCATCATAAATCACTTGCAAACGAAGAACAATGACTGAATTTGACAACATGGAGAAGGCACTTAGAAAAAAATAGCCTCTGAGACTTGGCGGGACACATAGCAGGTGAAGTAGAGTTCAGCAGGTGAAGTAGAGTTCACTTGTGACGTCAGCATATGAAGGGATAGTGTAGCCAGACCCATGCTTAGCCGAAAACGGTGTTTTAATAGACAAAAACATGTTGCCTGAGTTATGACGTCTTTTTAATGTGGGGTCTGGTTTTTTTGTGACGATGTGTGACAGTAGGGAGGGGAGGGGAAAGATGAAAATCGTTAAACAAACTTGATATCATTTATGGATGACCCCCGAAACCCACAGTTAACCGAGGATAACGAGTAGTCTTGTAGATAATTTAAAACTAGACATTACTAAATATAAAAGCTGATATCATTACTACCAATCATTTTTGTATTAGCAAGAAAACTTCATTAACGTTTACGTAGTATAAACATTGTTATTAATTTTTTTTCAGATTGAGCATCTGCGCTGTGGCTTTGTTAGGGATGACGCGCAATTATCTAAGCTCCAAGAAGAGTGCAAGAAATTGAAAAGTCAAATCCAGGAGAAGAATGCCGCTTTTACTGACATTTCTTCTAAGGTAATATGCTATACTTAGCTAATCCTATTTTGTGCCTTTTATTCAAAAGTTCAATTTTTTTTTAAATATTGATTTAACAGTGGCAGTCCCTGTTGTAAAAAAAAAATAATCAAAGAGATTTCGGTTTTATAAAACTCTACATGAATTTGTCCGCAGATTACCGTCATCCAAAATGAGCGTGATGATTTGATTCGCGAAAGGAGTGAACTTGAGCGCGAGTTGGATGATCTGAGATACAAGTACAACTATGACTGCGGCGAGAAGGATAACCAGCTCGAGAGCGTGTTTAATGAGGTGAACAGCCTGAAGCTTATCAAGCTCTCCTTGGAGGCGGAGATTTCAGTCTACAAGAAACTGCTGGAGAGTGAAGAACAAAGGTCAGTTCTTGTAGCATTTTAACTCTCTTTTTCTCTTAGTATGCGCTCACATGGTACTTCACATTTTTAAATTTTCTTCAATTAGTTAAATGAATAGTAAATTCATTCAAATATTGAATATATTATAGCAGTTTTGGAGTTATGATACATATTATATCTGTTCTTTTTGAACCGTTATGACTGAATGTCATAATGTAAGAATGTCATAATCTAACTGAAGTATCACTTACTTGTTTCAGGGTTGGTCTTCGTGGATATAGGGATAGTATAGGGTCACTCGTTGAACAAGTCTACGGAGCACAAGGAAAAGTAGCTGCCATCAGCGATGCCATCCAATTATCTGGTTAGTATGGCAACCAGTTGTGCCGAGAGCCTCCGGTGTTTTCCATTGTTCTGTTCTTTGGAACAATAAAAGTAAACAACAGCACAAGCCGTGCATTTTACTTACATCGAATTGTCTTTTTTTAAGTAATAGGGTAGGGTTTATCTATATAACGACTTAATTTTTTTGAATAGTTGGCAGTTTTTACTCTTTCGCATAACGTAAAGAAAATATTAAAAACACGCACATTACTAAAACATATTAAACAAACCAAGTCAAATAATGTTATCGCTTAGATTCCTAGAAAAAAAATATTGATACATTTTAATAACAGTAGGGTAAAAATGTAATTACTTAAAATGTTTAATAATTATGCAAGGGGGAGGGGTGGTTATTTTTTTTTAATTCTAATCACACTAATTAAAAAAATGTAAATGCAAATTCCACGGATGTCCAGGATAGCATTATTGTTGGAACAATATAATTAGCATGGATAGATAAAGTGCAATATGGTAGGTAAAACACGGATACTTTAAATACTGATTTTTATTTATTTTATACACTGAACGTACTGTTTACTAATTATTATTTTTAATCAATGACAGTTTAGAAGCCGCTCCTAAATGTCTTCTATGTTTATTTCTAACTTTCCATTTGCTTGGGGTATTACAGTCGTTTCCTAAATTGAATCAGGCGTGGCCGCAGGGTTCGATTTGGCGCCCTGTGCTATCCTGTGAGCGCTATGATGCAAACGTTTGTTTTAACAAATGCGATAGGCTGTGAATAAAAAGTGTTACTATAGTCGAACACTAAATCGAATCCAGGGCGTCTTCTGGCGCCCCAACAGGGAGCCTCATGGCGCCTAAGTTCGTTTCAAACAGTGCGATAGACTATGGATAAGAAGGGTTACTATAGTCCTTAACTAAATCGAAACCGGGCATCCTCTGGAGCACCAATAGGGTGCTATTTGGCGCCCCGGGCATTCCCATTAGCGCTATGGCTTCGACGTTTGGTTTGAACTGTTGGTTAGCTTATGGATATGATGGGGTATTTTAGTTGTTTACTAAGTTGTATCAGGTGGTTCCGCTAGTGCCCCGGCAGGATGCGGTGTGACGCCCTGGGCTATACTGTGAGCACTATGCTTTTATGTTTGCATTCATGTTTGTGTTTATGCTATGCGTTATTGTTTCCATTTATGTTTGCGTTTGTGTTTATCTATGTGTTGGCGTTTGTGTTTGAGTTGCGTTTGTGTTTATGTTACCGTTTGTGTCGCGTTTATGTTTGCTTTTGTATTTGCTTTTGTGTCTGCGTTACGTTTGTGTTTCTGTTTTTGTCTGTGTTTGGGTTTGCGTTTGTTATGTTTGCGATTGTTTATGTGTTTATGTTTTATTTTTAGTTGGTTGTGGTTAGGGTTAATTTTAAAAAGTAATATATTTCCTAAACCCGGGCAAAGCGGGGTATATGCTGCTTGATAAACACAGAAATCATGGTCCTTTACATATAGGTTTTTTATAGAGGCCAGTGCATGGCCTGGCCGGGACGGTTAGTATAAACATAATAGTTTAATGTCTATATTTTCAGCTTTGAGAGAATCAACTGGAAGTTTGACTATCCAGAGAACATCCAAGGGCCCTATTGGATTCGCCGGCCTTGATCACAATGGTGGACATGTTGTCATTGAAAACACCACATCAGGTGCTCGTGCAAAGGTAATTTTTCTTTCCTAGTGATTTTCGAATGTATTCATTTACACATTACTAAGGCATTTACACAATTTATTACTATTTCTGATGTGTTTTTATTTATTTTTAAACTTTAGAGCCAGAGTTTGAAGGGATGGAAACTGGTAAGGACAGCTGGTGAAAAGACCACTTGTGAGGTTAATTTGAAAGATTTGGAATTGACAGCTGGTCGCCAATACACTGTAAGTATATTTTTTAATGTTATAGAGGCAATAATTATTTTTTTTAAATATCAACAGTTTTCACATAATGTTATCATTACCTGGTACTGAAAGCAATATTAGAAAAACTATTGTTAAACTTTGTTTATTTGCCTAGAACTCCCATGATCGGTACATGAACACAAACTAAGACAAAAAAGTCTTCATATATAAAAATATTCTTGCTTCTTTCTCCTAGGTATGGGCCAAGAATTTCAAGGATACTGCAACAGCTGACAACGAACAGATTGCAGATATTCCCTCATTTACTATTGGATCCTGTGTTTGGAAACTGCTGGATGAAGCTGGCAATGTAAGTTGTAATCCTGCTTAGAGAACGTAAACAATTCTGGCCAATAAAGTCAGAACTAAAAATAAAAATAACAGGAAAACATCCACAACTATGATTTATTTTACATCAATCATAGTATGAATTTTAATGTAAATGATATTAATAAATCTACTGTTATTCTTTCTTTCTTTCCTACCTAAAATTTAAAATAACCTGTTTACTCTTTTGCAGGAGAAAGCCACTCTTACTGCCAAATTTAGCGGTTAATTTAAATGGCGTTACTCACTACGCCTGACGTGGGAATGTAGACCACTCTTACTTCTCCATTTCCGTTTCGTGATTTGGTTGAATGGCAGCATTTACATTTCGAGGGGCATGGAGACATGCTGTATTTCAAATTATTACTGTGTAGTAAACTGTAAAATCAGGTTGTGATTTTTTTTTTTTTTTTTTTTTTTTGGAGTAAGCTCAAAGGTTGTGACCTCGACATTGAGCGTTTTAACTATATATTTTTTAAGACAACGATTTAAATTTTCAAGGTGTTTTCCTACATCTGTGCAAGTCTGGTAATTACACACCACACCAAGGCTATGTAAATATTTTTATGAATGATTATTTTTTTCTGCATCCAGCTTATGCAGGCAAATTTTAACTTTTATTTGTTTCCTGCTGCCATTTTTTAAAAATATTTTAACAAGCTGCTCTACTTTAAAAAGTAAATGACCCTGACAGTGTCATATATTTTTTTTTCAAATACATTCCTCTAGTTATAATTTTGTTTGTTTCACATTACATATGCAAAGAACTTTTTTTGGCCATCCCAGGTTGAATGTGTATTAGCAGTATTGTGACAGAAAAAGCTTATTTTCCTTACTGTTTTTTTTTTAATTGTACACATCTCAGGCTTTTGACTGCAGAATGGGAGTGAGAAAGTAAATTCAAGTAGCTTAGACTTCAAGGTGCTCTGTGTATAATCAGGGCTGTTCTATTGCTTTCAAATGTAATAAATAAATATATAATAATATATATTCTATTAAATATAATGGTTGTTTGCTTGGCATTTATGTGTTTGTGGAAGCTGTTGCCAAATTTAATCAAAAGTTGTGTTCACCTTAGAATTTAATTTTTTAACTGGGATAAGTAACCAGATTTTGAAATTCTGGTACATTAAATTAATTTAAATGTCTTTTAATTTAAGCCAGACACTTGGAATGCATTTAATATACTTAACCCAGTAAATATTTCAAATACACTGTCAAGAAATATTAAGCTCAGAATGCTTAGCACAAAATTTTAATCTGATGTGCTTGTTACGTTCTGGGTTCGTTTAAAATCAACAACAACAACATCAGGCAAACGTCAGGACAGCATCAGGCAAACGTCAGGACAGCATCAGGCAAACGTCAGGACAGCATCAGGCAAACGTCAGGACAGCATCAGGAAAACTGACAGCATCAGGCGAACGTCAGGACAGCATCAGGCGAACGTCAGGACAGCATCAGGCAAACGGACAGCATCGAGTCTTTGCTTCTACTGGCCACCTGTTGTTACGTTCTGGGTTCGTTTTAAATCAACAACAACACTTAGTGTATAACTTCACTACTTTTATTCGTCTCAATGCATTCAAGCGTACAAGAACAGCCCTCGTCCTAACCGCTACTAACCCGCTGACCGACCATCCCACAATCGTTCACTCGCCCTTTTATACCCGCATTCGACCTTGGGATTACAAGACATAAACACACAAGGGTAACTACACAGTAGGGTGAACTCCACTCACACCCGCACTCTCCCCTAGTTCTAGACTATTCTAACCTATTCTAATCTAACCTACAACTGACCCGTAACAGTGCTCTATGACTTAAAAACATGGAAGGTTATCTGTGTATTAGTAAAAGCAAAGTTCCCTTTTCAAACCTGACAGTCCAGGGGGGCCAGGGAAGTAAAGTTCACCTGTTTCTGTGACAGTAACATATGAAGGGATACTACTCATGACTGTTCAATCACAATCCAGCACCTACTGTTTGACTTGACACTCAAAAGGGTGGATGTATACATAGTGGCGTGCAGAGGGGGGGTGGCGAACGGGGCCCAGGCCCCGGGCGTCCACCACTATATCGCATCCAACGGAGGTGGAATTTTTTTTTTTTTGGTCATGGTGTCTCTTAACTTTCCATATGTTTGTCGATCTCACCCAAAACAAATTGTAACACTCAATCGTCTGTCACTCGTTTAGACATTACACTGTCCGTATGGCAAAACTTATATAGAAAAAGCGGGCATCAGTCGTATGGTAGTCATTGATATTCCCTTTATAAATGTGTGTGATATTTATTTAGTATAGTGTAGGGGCATCTTTTAGAGTACTTGTGACCAAATTATTCCCATGCACTGCAGGGGGGGGGGCGCCAAAATGGGTTGGAAAACAAATTGAAAGTTTGAGGGGGGGGGGTGAAAATCGAAAGTTTGTCCCCGGTCGCCGGGAAGGGTCGCTACGTCTCTGATAATACGGGGGGGGGGGGGGCACGAAAAAAATTGCGGGGGGGGGGGGGGGAGGGGGGCGCTTTTAATAAGTTTTGCCTAGGGCGCTAAATAACCTGGCGCCAGCACTGTGTGGGGAGGCGGTGTAGGTTTTCAGGCCATGGAAGCCGTTAGTGGATTATCTCCCACCTGAACTAGACAGGCGTAATCTAGGTGTTAAATTTGGGAAAACACGTCCAAGATGTAGGGAGGGTCTGACATAGCACAGTGGATTTTTAAACACAGTCCGATGTAGAAGTGGCTTTTTTTTAAGTATTAAGGTGTGGTGGGGCTGGCAGCTTTAGCCAACCAAGGTATACTTCTGTTATATTCAAGGTTCAGATAGTTTGAGAGTATCTAGCATCACCCATCTCTTTAATTTTAATGAGTTGACGTTTTGACCAAGTGGTTTAGAGAAAAAAATGCGAAACATCTCTAGTTCAATGCACTCTCATCTGTATTAGTTACACTATAGGAATGCTTAAACAGGCCAAGAGAGAAGCAGCCCATAATAAAGGCATATCTGACGCCCTAATTGTAGACACGAACGTTTTTGTCACCGCGGTCCCAGGCGGTAATACAAAACCGGATTAGACTCTTTGTAGTGCATCACAGCCCCCCCTCCCCCCCCCCCCCACCATGACACGTCCCCCAATTGTCTCACCGCCCTGAAGTTCCACCCATTCATTTCTTGGGATTTAGCTGTAGTCAACGTTTTCATATTGATTTAGACAAGTACAATTTTTTTTAAAAATGCTTTTCTATGTGTATTAACGTTCAACATAACTTATTTCTACTTTTTGTAACTAAGCTTTATATATATATATATATATATATATATATATATATATATATATATATATAATGTATTTATGGGGGCATCTTCTTTAGAGTTGGCCCCAGGCATCTACATAGGTCTGCACTACAGTGTGTATACAGATAGGTGGACTTAGTTCAATCCTATGACCACAAGAACTGAGCTAAAGATTTGACAAGGCTGTCTCTAAAAATAGAATTTGTGTGTGACCTCATCATTCTGATGAGGTTGTGTGGTAAGAACTAAACCATGCATATTCAGTATGATTGTTTTTAGAAAGCATTTAACTATCTGAATAAAATTCACACTCTTCCGAAGACAGTAAAAAATGTATACAAACATTTTTTTAAATATATTTTATTTTTAAAAAAAAGTTTTCATCAAGATGTCGCTGTTAATCTGTTGGCTGCTGTAAGCTTAGGTGTCAAAGCTGTGAGGGCTATTAACAACGCCTCCTAAAAAATGGAGGGAAACATAAGAATGGTAGAGTATGCCAATATTTTTTAAAACAAGAATTACACTAAAGTAACATTAATAACATACCAGGCAATGAGGCACAAGTATTTTAATATAAAAATGAATATATTAGCAAATACAAAAATCTAATCTAATCTAGAAAGCTATGTCAGTACAGATAATTTAAAAATTTAAAATGCTCAATTTGCAAGGTACACTTTATCTACATCTATGTTAACTTTTGAAGATGGAGAAAAACAATTATTCTATTTCAAGTGTTCTCTTTGTCGCACTTTTAGACTAGATCGTCTGAACTGTTGACATCCAACTGTGTGTTAAGAACACTTTGTCTATACAAGTTTTTAGTAACTGTTAACGTCAAATTAAATAACTTCAACAGAGGCTACACAATGCTTTTTTAGTCCCTAATTGCCATATCCTTATGCACACTTCTAACTATCACCGTTTCTACCCGCTACCTTACTACATAAAAAGCCCCCTCACAATAATTTTTTTACACACGGATTTTACCAATTTTTTACACACATTCCAACATGGGGTACTAATACATAACATAGGGAGTTAGCTCACAGAGGCACTACCCTTGACTTCTGGGCTATACTAACCTTACTTACATATGACCCACAACAGTCACCTTATCAGAATGAGAGTCAACATAACCAAGAGGCCCCAGTAACAACAGACAGAAGACATGTAGATGATGTGGAAGAATTCATCTACCTTGGCAGCAAGATCAGCAAATCAGGAGGCACAGGGGACATACATGCTAGAATTAATAGAGCCCACAGATCTGCAACCCATATGGAAAAATTCTGCCATCTCCAACACAACAAAAATTAGGATGCTAAATTCTAATGTCACAACAGTTTTGTTAAATGGAACACAGATATGGAGAGTCTCCAAGGAAGGTACAGTGAAGATACAGACCTTCATGTAGAAATATATTACATAGATTCTGAAATTGAGGTTGTAGGACAAAGTGCAGAATATAGACCGATGGAGCCCATGACAGTACATTTAAGGAGGAAGTGGCACTGAGTGGGACACACTGTGAAAGGCACACTCAAATGTGACACACCAGGCATTGGAGTGGAAACCCAGGGAAAGCAGAAGAGAGGGAGCCCAAGATAGATCTGGAAGCAAAGCCTTCTTGAAGAACTGAAGGCAGCAGGGAAGTCTTGGGAGATCACAAAAATAACAGCAGGGGACCATCAAAATGGAATGTTATGGCTGAGGCCCCCATGCTTCACAAGGAACAAAGAGGATTAAGTAAGTAAGAAAGATAATCAATTTGTTTTTAAATTCTTCCATACAGGGAGAGGAATCATTGTGTTTAAATCTGATGTAACACTCAGTCCTTAAATATTATAATCACACATAATATCTCTAAAATAAAAATTCTCACCTCTGTGCGTATTGTCCGGCTCCCCTGGTTGGGGCATACATTGACATAATGGTGAAACAGCTCACTAGGGTCATCTGTCTTAATTTTGTCATCAGATTCTACACTTGCCTCCAGCCCCTTCAGGCCACCAAACACAATCAGGGCGTGTCTAACAAATAGCAAAAAC
This sequence comes from Physella acuta, assembly GCF_028476545.2. Lineage (NCBI taxonomy): Eukaryota > Metazoa > Mollusca > Gastropoda > Physidae > Physella > Physella acuta. The sequence continues at coordinate 790,776 of NW_026731533.1, forward strand.
AACCAGACATTGAGTAATAACACACTAAATCTTAAAACTTGAAGAAAATGTACAGCTGTTTTAAAGCTGGTGAGCTATTTTACTCAGGGAAGTGATAAATAATTTTTGGTCACTTTGATTAAACATCTTATACATCTGATGCATAACCTTTTTTTTATCATTCCCTTGATTGGTAATCATGCCTTCTAAAAAAGACTAGGTGTCATTTTTTTGTTTTTATACAAAGTTTTGAGGTCATTTTAAAAAATATACTCTTATCATTTAAAAAATGAATGCTTAGTGTTTCTTGTGTACTTGTTATTTGTATTTTAATTGACGAAGCGCTTGGTAAACTGGTGCAGAAAATAAGGTAAGAGTTACATGTTAAATAGTATATAAAATCCTTAATGCTTTCCAACAAAACATTGTTGCTTTTAAAGATACTTCAATATTCCATAGTGCCAAAACTATCAATCACTAATGAAAGAATCTAAATACAAAGATAATTACTAAAGAAAATAACAATGACGACAGCCATCTAAGCAAATCCCTATTTATTTATTTTTATTTTTTTTAACAGTAAATTGGGTCAAGAGAACACATGAAAAAAAGGGAACACAGCATTAAAAAAGTATAGAGCTTTGTCTCGGAAACTATTTAATAACAAACAGCTTTTTTAAGAAATCATTTTCTAGGCTATCTTTAAACTTTGAAGATTGAACTTGGTATCAAATTAAAGGTTAAATAATCTAGTTTTTATTTATTAAGCTCTTTTTAAATAACAAAATTTGTTTTTTAAATCTCATCAATGTCTATTTATGAAAATAATTATTTTTCAAAAGCTGCTGTTTATGGCAAATTGTTTAAATAAAGGCTTTCTGATAATCGACTTGTATATGAATCAAAATTATTTATCTTTGGATAAATGTACAAATTAATTATTCTAGGGGAGTAATTCAATAGCTACACAGTACCTTTATCAAAAGCGGACCTTTTTTATTTTTTATTTTTGAGACGTAATTAGATTATTAAGAATATTTCTGAAATGATAAGTTGATTTCATGAAATCATGTCTTACTTAAATGCTCCAACTTCAACATCATTTGCAAGTTTCCCCTTTTCTGATGTTCCAATGGTCAAATCATAGTTCTCATCATATGGTGACATTGTAAACACTTCACTAAGACAGGATGCCAGTCGAACTGTATAGCCCCAGTATAAACCTGCAATTTCTCTGGGTTCATTAGGGGAGACAACAACACCTTGGAGAACTTTCTTTTCTGCGAGACAACAGAATATCATATTATTACCAAGGTATTCACTATTTAGATAAAATAGTTATAGTAATAAATATTAACATTTCTTTTCACTATATTGTTCAATTGTTTAGACAAACTTCAGAAATAAAAATTTACTTCTTCAAAGTATGAGGAAAAATAATCAAATGTTATGGTTATAATAAAGTTGACTAGTTACCTGGAGTTTGTTCTTTTAGCTTTACTGTCACTCTTTGGCCAGGTGGTACTACCATGTTGAGGTGAACTTCCTAGATAAAACAAAAAAAATCCCATTTTCATTGTTCAGCCAAATTGAAGTTTCTGGTATATATATTTTTTTCTTCTAATCGATGGTTTACTTTAAAATTCATTCTAATATGATTTAATATGTTAAAATAAAGTAAGTCTAAAACTAAAACATGTATTTTTTGTGTTAACTTAAGATGATGTAAAAATCCAAAAAATATAAAAACTTAATGAGATGATCTACTCATATGCCAAAAATGAAATGAACAAACCTGTTTTAAACCAATATTTGCAAAAGATCCTGCATTTTGTTTATTGCTGACTGGCTTTTTTAATACAACACCTTCCCTGTATTGACTTGTATCTGATTCTCGAAGATGATGAGGGGTGTCAAGGGGGTTCAACAAGCCTGGAAAGACATTTTTAAGTATGCTAAAATAAACTTTCACTTAGATTTACCATGAGTATCATGTGCTTGTCATCAATAATAATGGATGCTTAATATCATCTTTATTAGGCTGGAAAATAGCACAAAATCATTAACAGGATAAAAAGAGTATAAACTAAGACATGACATTCATCACTAAAATGTTCTGCAAATTAAGGCATAAAAAGGAGACTAACAAAATATCTTGAACTATAAAATGACTAGATAAATTAACAGAAATAGTATTATGTATACAAAGGCCATAAAATATTGATTAATTTAAAACAAATGTTTTCTAGGCTCAAGATAATCACAATACATATTAGGTGCAACAAAGAAACTGTGAAAAATATATACTGAAATGTATAAGTTGACATGACGAGCACTTCAATCAAATAAACTCACCCGCATGGGCTAGATCTGGGTGGTAAGGAAAAAATGCTTTCCGTAGATACTGTGGACACTCAAGATACTGAAGAATGTGGAACAGCTGTGTATTGCCATGACCTGGCTTTTTGAGGCCACTGAACTCAGACTTATCTTGTCTGAAATTGGTAATTCAATTGTAACAATGTTATTAATAAATAATCCTGGAGCAGTTAATAGAAAGAAAAATTAAGTTGTGATGTAATGTTTTAATTAAGTGCCTTATTTTTTTTTATTAAATAATTACATCACAAAAAAAGTTTTACGTTAATTAACCTTGATTGTGTATTTTCATCAAACACAATAATTTCATCAACATTGAAAACTGCTGCAGCTCTGGCAATCTAAATTAGAGGATTTGAAATCAATTTTTTTATGAAGACAAAAGCAAATAATAATGTAATATTTATATAATCATATCAAGCATTTCAACACCTTTTTTGACTATTTGATAATGAAATTTATACGTGTCTAAAAAAATTAACAGAAAGTATATTACATAGGTAATCATCTATCTGTCACTATCATGTAAGCCCACTTTAAATTGTTAACCAATATCAGGTATAAATTCTTTATATTAATTAAAGATCTCTAGATACATACCTGCCCTGCTAGGTAAGCTCGCAGCTCCATAGACTGTGCATTGTCTAGTATAGACCCAGGCAGCGCTATAGAAACTGTATATGCTCTACCACATTGGTCTTTTTTCTGTTTCTCTTGCTCTTCCTCTTTTAATTTTTTCTCCTTTTCAAGACGAATTTTTTTGTCTTTTTCCATTTGAGCTAGTAGTTTTTCTTCTCGCCATTTTCTTTTGAATGCTTTTCCTGAAGAAAGGTTGAAAATTTGTATTACCTTTTATGGGTATATAAAAATTGTAGCATAAAAAAAAAATTTTGCTAATGAAACAGATGTTTGCTTAGTTCAAATTAAATTTAGAATTTAAAGATATACGAAATATTATTTATTTCTATACATCGCCTTGATTTAAACAACTAATTTAATATTATAAATTTTTACTACAACTAAAACACAGTAAAAAATTATCTAGTCTCAGATGAACTTACTATCTTTGTTGGAAAACCTTTGCTCTTTCAACTGAAGAAAAGAATATAATGTTTGCATTACTTATAGGCTTACTTACTAATCAATTTTGTAAAGGGTTAGATGTTTAGATGATAAAACATGTATAAATTGAATGAAAACCTGAATATGAATATCTTTACTGGATCTGGTAATTTTGTAAACTTATATATAGCAAAACCATGTTTTAATCTTTAAGACACTGTCTTTTTTTGGTTTACTGATTAAAATTGAATACACAATAAATACGACTTCAATTACATTCCTTGTCCATCCACTCATTAAAGAAAAAGATTTTATTTTATTGAAATATTCTGTTAGGTTCTTAAACTAATGTTGAAATTTCTTTGTCTGGAATGATAAACAAAATCGTATTGGTATTAGGCCTATTGTATGTTAAAATTCTTGTTTCAATCATAATAAACTAGTTGAAATTTAGTGAGCTGATTGAAAGTGACAATCCCCACAAAACTGTGTCACAAACTTAATACTTATCTATGAATGCTTACAAACTTGGGGGGGAGGGGGGGGTGGGGGGGGGTGTGGCCATAGCTAACAATAATATGGCTACCAGACCTTAGCATCTATTGAATGATTTTTCCAGCTTAGTTCAACTAACCATTTCAACGTTAAGTTTGGAAATACCAGCCACTCCAAAAGGCGGGTATTTTTGCGTCTTTTATGCCTACTGTAACCGATGTTATTTGTGGCAGGAAAAAATATATTTGCTTCCAATAGTGTGGGTCAACGTAAAAGTTGGTGAAGTTTGGACTATGTGATTAATGATTATCCTGCCTTTAGATTATATTTTTGTCACTGCATCACAGTCATACTTCCGCACTTTTTAAGATTCTCAACCCTAGCAACCTCTTACGACTTACATACTAAATTACTAATACTTAATACATACACTACTAATACTATCACTGACACCCTCTTCTTAACGTCCAGTTGTGCTCATTCCTTGTATTGTTGTAACATCTAGATCTAGATTTAGACTAACCTAGAGTCTAGATTAAAATTTTAATTTAAATGCCTAAAATATCTAGAATCTAGATTTATTTAGCATTCTAGTCTATCAATTAATTCAATTATCTAATTAATTATCATCATCATCTGATAAATTAAAATTAATGATGATTCATTGCCAAGCCAATCAGAATCATTAATTGCGTGACTAAAAAAACAGATCGCAACTTTAAAAAAAAGCCTAAGAAGTAGCAGAAATTACATCACTAGCAGAAGCGGGTGTCCTCTTATACGATACTTCTTTATTTTTCCCAAGATGGTCTTGCGACTGAATGTTATTTGAATGAGACATGACGTTAAAGAATAAGCAAAATACTTCGATAGGCCTACCAATGCTGCAGTCAATGAAAATTTGGGTATCGCCCTTATTCTACACGCCAGCAGTTTAAAAAGCGTTGTTTACTTGCTCTTTCTTCATCTACACCTAGATCTAGAGCTAGACTAGATCTAGATCTATATCCAAATTTAAAGTAAATGAAAATGTGGGCATTATCATCTACTGTTAGATCTAGATCTAGATCTAGACTCTATATTGTACAATAAATTATTAAAGTCTTTAAACATTTATTGTTTTCCTGAATAGAATATATATATATATATAGGATATATTTTATTTTCACATTCGTAAAACCTAACTTGAATTAAAGTAAAAATCGGAGGGTCGGAGACCCGACAGTAGGGTGCTTTTAGCACACAGAGTTCCCCAGCAGCTATCTTAACACTTGGGTATCCTTTGGTTGTGCTGCCAGCGTTTCTTCCATGCATCTCTTCGGGGGGGGGGGAGGGGCTTAGTCCCGAACGAAATGAAATTTATATAATTTATATAGAAAATATAAACTTTTAACAGTGTCCGCCCCCCCCCCCCCGAAGAAAGTCTACCGCCCCCCGAAAATTTCAAGTGCCCCCCCCCCCCCCGGAGAAAAAAGTCTGGAAGAAACACTGTGTGCTGCCTGCACAAAGGCAAGGTCACGCGTCTAAAAATACGTGATTTGTAATTTAACGCGTTTGTTAAACCCTTATAAAATAATACGTTGGTCTGTGAGTAGCACTAGATCTCAGCAACGCGCGCAAAGAGTACGCTAGTAACTATAAAACAAGAAGGTGAGTATAGAGATATGTGAGGTGGCTTAGAATTATTTTTATGTTTTACTACAGTGGTTCTTAACATTTCTGAAAGTACCTAACCCCACCTGCTTTATAGGAAGAATAAAATATGTTTTTTTTTTTTTCAAATTCAAAACTTAGGTAGGCCTATATATTCTATATCTACACCACTGTACTCAAAGAACAAAACCATTAAAATATTATTTTCACTACATAATGAATATTTACAGCAAATCAGTGTTTGTGCTGTACGCTGTCTTTAAGAAATGGTGGCTTCATCTTATATCAGCGTGCGCGGTGTTCTTGTCTTTCCCATCTCCGTGCAGCTTAAGATGTGTTCTCTTAGTTTTGTCGGCGCTATACTAGTATCGCTCTACTTGGCATTGCAAATTATTATAGATAGTTAGGACGCAGACCCCCATTAAGTTCACTTACGCATGTGAATCAATACCGTTGTTTTTTTTTTTCCCTCACTTACCATCACGACAGTCACAAGTCACTATTGGGCAACAATAAAAATTATCTTTTTCACAGCGTGTTTAACGCGCGCCTGTATAGGTGGCGTTGACACAATTCGTGAAGTATGTGTGTCGTGATGTCAAGGGTTCTACGATATAGATACTGATAGGCCTACATGCTACTGCTATCTAGCACTTTATTACTAGGTCTATGTCGCGCTGTTGTAATTGAACTGTCATCGGCTGCTAGCTCTACCGGCCGCACTAACAAAATCCGATCGCAAATCATTTGAGTTGGATGTGTGTCTTAACCGCCGAACCAGAGGCGTAGCGACCCTTTCCGGCGCCCGGGGCAAACTTTCAGTTTGGTGCCCCCCCCCCCCATATATATATTATATATATATATATATATATATATATATATATATATATATATATATATATATATATATATATATGCGTGTGTGTTTGTGTGTGCGACCGTCTGGGAAAAAATTAACAATTACGCTGATTGTCGTTTCCTAAAACTTCACTGGACGCCAATTAATTCCCCTTAAGATGCCGAAACGAATAAAAAGTATAAAATCAAAAGAGCTTACAACAGATGTTCGGTAATTCAGTCTCAGGGCTTCCGCGGAGGTCAAGACACACAGCCGACTCATAGGATTCACGATCGGATTTTGTCAGTGTGGACGATACAACTATTAAGGAGGGTTCGGTGATTGCGCATAAGAAACTGGTGGGGTTTGGTACTCCAAAAAGTTAAGAACCACTGCTTTAGAGTGTATTTTGTAGAAGGTGCAAGCCTTATTTGGTCTACTTTTGGTCGTGTCTTTAGAACAATTTCGATAATAGTAGGCCAATATTGCAATTTTGAATTATCAGTTAGGTTGAACAAAGTAATAATCAGTACAATTTACTCATTTTCTTCTCTCTTAAAATTTTGGCAAAGAGTGTCGCTTCCCATCCCCCCGCTCCGACAGTCTGCTATTTTACTGATCGGATAGCGATACAAGAATCCGTTATATTTTTTTTTAATAATGCAGTGATCCAGGCAAGATGTTATGCAATCAAGTAAAAGTATCTGATCTATCTCGATCAAGTTGAGAGAATCGTAATAAATGTTCAAAGAACTAGTCGCGTTATTACTTAGCAAAACTGGGTAGTGAAATCGTACATTAAGTGTTAGCAACCGATCTAGTACAAATCCTGCGATTTTTGTTAGTGAAAAAGCGCCCCACGATCTTGGACAAAAATGGTAGAGCGGATTTTAAACGTCACTAACTCTTTTTTATGTTATATAATCGTAAAATACGCTTTAGTTCAATGGGTTTCTTTTCTGAGTGATATCGGTTATTTATTCCTTAATCCGTTGTAAATTTTTCCGATTTTAGTCTTCGAAAAAGCGCCCCACCCCCTCCCCATCTAGGAAAGCTGGAAAGCGGTTTTTCCGGTCACTGTTTCTTAAAGATATACGTTTTACAGTTACACAATCAAGGTAGAAAACAGTTAAATCAGTATGCAAAGTCTCTCAGCCGTTAAATTTCTTTACTTTGACTGTTTATAATTCAAAACTGCAGCTTAAAATTAGCTTTTAATTTTTTTTTCTACCCCTTTTGGCGCCCCCCTAGGGTCGGCGCCCGGGGCGGCCGCCCTCCCCGCCCTCCCCTAGCTACGCCTCTGCGCCGAACCCCTGAGACTGACTCCCCGAACCCCTTTAAGAACCACTGGCCTACTATATCAATTTCTGTAATAGACATAATACATTTTAGCAGTATTAAATTAATTTTAGGTTCAAAACTTGAATAAATAAATCTAATTGTCACTTTTAGAAATTGCTGCGGAATTAATTATACTTAGTGAAACACAACCATTTGTATCCGGTATTATACAGGAAGTTAACTCACAACAAAATTTCCCGATCTAGGTCATCTGTTCCACGGTAGCTAACAATACAACCGTAACGGGAAAATCGTCGACTTATTTGAGTCATTTTAAAAACTGTTTAAGTAAATTATTTTGTCACAGGTAAATCTATTGGACATTGGGAAATACAATCATCAAACCACTCTGTTACAATTGAGTTATATTTTAATTATTTAATTTCTTAACCTTTCCTCGTTACTTGTCACTTGAAGTTGATTGTGTGTGGTGATTCTAATTTTTTTGTGTGAGTGTTGTTGTGAGTAGATGTCATGTCTACATCTAAGTCTAGATCTAGACCTAGTCACGAGTGAACTTGATTCATTTTACTAAATTTTACTTGAATCTAATGACTAGTTTAGGTCAAGAAACATGTTCTTTAGCCAAAGTTATCAAATTGTCATATTTTATTATTATTTTTAAATATTTTTATTTGGCCGAACAATTGTTTTGAATAGGCCTACTAAATTTTTTGGCCGATGCTAGCCGGAAAAAGATATGCATACGCAATGGAGAGAAGCTACGACTTGCCATCGTGGCAATGTTTTCGATGGTACTGCGCATGCGTGCGTTTACAACCGCAGAACCCTATCCCTAATCGGATCCTAATCCTATCCCCAATCCTAACCCTAGCCATAGGTCACTGCGCATGCGCAGAACTATCTTTTGCAACTAAGTGGAGACGGTGGGGAGAAAAATCTTTTTCCGAGTAGTCACGTCGAAATTTTTTAAAATTAAAGCTGTCTAAATTCTAAAGTCAAATGTGCATGCTTCACAGTACCTGTGCTGAGTATAGTAAAACTCCAAAAATATAGATCTAATTGTAAAAAAGTAGGCTACACTACTTTAAAAAAGACATGGATGTAGCAGTGAATTGTATGGGGGAATTTTTATACAGGTGTCCGATAATGGAATCTTCTTTAAAAGAGGTGTTAGTTTACTGGTAGTTAACTAAATACACACATGGCTGGCTCACGTCAATGCTAACCCTGTCCCTAACCACAACCCTGGTCCTACATAATGCCTAACCCTAACTTCAAACATAAAATTAGTCGAGATTACAATACTACTAACAACCTAAAACACCTATTTTATGGAAGAGTCTATTATAGGACATAGGTATCTAAAATCATCCAATAGTATTAGTACCGAATGGTTTATAAATATTTAAACGTTAGGGCCCTAATAAAATAAAGTAAAAAATGGTGTCATAAAAACTTTTGTATGATTGAGTATACCTATGTCCCATAATATGCTTCCAAAAATAGGTGTTATGCTAGTATTGTAATTTGACTAGTTTTTATGGTTAGAAAATAGGGTTAAGCGTATAAGGACTCAAGAGTTGAGGTTAGGGTTAGCATTGACATTGGCTTATCATGTGTATTTAGTTAATTACCAGTAACCTAACACCCTTCTTTAATGAAGATTCTATTATAGGACACTGGTATAAAAATGTATCAAACATTGTGAGATTTTTGTCAGATATAAGTTTGTCACTTAATGATTAGATGAAGAATCTAGATCTATTTGATATTTTTAGTAAGTATTTTCTTACTACAGTGAAACTTCAGGTTATAATTAAGGGTTGATGAAAATAAATAGAAATGTTGCCTTAAACTCAAAATATTATTTTGCAACTTTTAAAACATTGATTATAAAAAAAATGATTTTTTATCAGGTTTTTTGTTTTATTTATGGCTGCTTTGATAGCAAATCTTTTTTAAAAATCATGTTTTTTTACCATATTAACTATATTGATAGTACCCATCCCATCAACTTGGCAGTTGAAGAGTTATTTATAGTTTAACATGTTTGGAAATTTTCATATATTTTTCAAGTGCTAATCTACAACTCTAGAAATCAAGCTGCTTTATAAGACCATAACTCTGGTTTATCAACAGTTTTCTTTTCCTGTAGTCCTACCAACTCTTTTTAAAATTTCTAATCCTGGCCTTAACACTGGCCGATTAAAACAATTCAAAACAATACCATAATATGCGCAATAATATGATATTGCAATTTATCACCAACTGGCAAGGTTACATGTACCTGTGTTGATTAAATGCCAGCTACTCCATTCTTTTCCACATTCTTTTCACTCAAAACATGTTTGAAATTTGAAACTATTGAAAACTAACTTTGAAAAACATGGGGTTGGGTGGGAAGAAAAATAAGGATCTAATTCAATTATTATCAAGGACTACATGTTAGAGGTTTCTAACTTTTCAAATTTTTATAACCAGCCCAATTTTTAAAAGATTAAAATTTTAACTTTATCTAATTATAATTGATTTATTGATTAAAATTCAACAGATGTTTTAAGTCAAGTGTTCTCTAAGTTTAATAACATCAGGTTGAGTTGTAAAGTAATCTTTAGGTGCTAAATAAATGAAGAGGTATTTATAGTTTAACATGTTTGGAAATTTTCATATATTTTATGTCTGTATTTCTAGCTCAGAAAGCGTGCCAAAAATTGTATGACAGCATGGCGTCTGAGTCAACTTCATCAGGTGCTATGATAGACATAACTGTCAAGACATTGGATGGTCAAAATCGCACCTTCACAGTACCAGAAAATGTATGAACAGCTTTTTACTCTGCTAGTTTTCACTTAAATAGATTACACCATTTTTTTTTCTCTTTAAGGTCTATTTCATGTTTTGTTTCTTATTAATCTAAGACAGAAATAGTTATTATGCCTTATTTATTGTTACAGATAAATGTACGCCAATTTAAGGAAAAGATTAGTGGATCAATTGTAAGTAAAGTGCTTTAATAAATTCCATTAACAATTATTTGTGTCAAAAGAATATAGCTTCAAGTTGCATTGATTTGTTTCCGAAGTTTTAAGTTTTTAAGCCATTTGTTGTAGTTAGGTATAACAACTTTTATATTGTTAGGAAATCCCGGCAGACACACAGAGGTTAATTTTTCAAGGGCGGGTAATGCAGGATGAAAAAGTTTTAAAGGATTATGGTAAGATGAATTGCTAATTTTAGTATATTGTTGGTTTATTGAGAGCATTTACCCTTATTTCTATTACTGGTTTGTTTGTTTTTTCCATGTTTAACAAAGTAACTGAATATAATTATGCTATTCAGAAAATATTTTTACTTCAGATATTCATGGAAAAGTTATACATTTGGTCCAAAGGCCACCACCTTCAAGTTTGCCATCTACAAGTACATCAACTACTGAACCTTCTTCAACTGGACCAGGGAGGCCACATACACATATTGTATGTCTTTGGTTTTTTTCTTCTTAAATATATTAAAAGGCTTAGTGATGTTCAAAGCTTTTGGTTTATTAAATGTCATTAAATTGGGATAATAAATTTTAATAAATATCTTCTATTTGTGTATGGTGATTTTTGGAAAAAATTAAAAAAACCAGAAGAAATTGTTTGTTCCCTAGGATGGTAATTTGTTTGATGTTCAAATTCACCTTGGCCGATTAAGTCAGAATGTACCTAATTCAAGAGAGGCAAGAGCACGGATTAGACAAGCTGACTTTAACCTTGGTCTTATAAATAGTGCACTGACAGCTCTGGAGGTAGGTTTATTCTACTTTGTAATGGATTTTAAGTTAAGTGTAAGTTAATTGTTTGAAATTAGCTAGTTTTAAAAATTATGTACAAATGAGTTGCACACATATTTTGTTTACACAAATTTTCAAATTTTTTTAAAACCTACAATTCCTTTCTAAAACAGCGTGCGCAGAATAATTGCCAAGGGCAGGAGGATGCTTCCCAAGCTGGATCCTCTTCTAGTAGCCAGCCAGCAAAAAATGACAACCAACCAGAAGAGAGTATGGAAACTGATGCTGAGAGACCTGATCCTGAAGGCAGCAGCACTCAGAATCTTAGAGCTGCAGAAAGTTCTGGATCTGTCACAGGCGAAGGGTTAGTCAACACTAAACATTCATAAATGCTGATTTTTCCTAAATATAGTTTCATATAGTTAAAGCTTAATATTGTTTTTATTAATCAATAAGAATCAACAGTTAAACAAGATGAACATGGATTTGAATTTATATTCATTTTATATTTTATTTATTTATTTTTTTTGCTTTGCATTACATCATATAGGCCTATATTAAATATTTATTTCAGGAACTTGCTTGCAACTGAACTTGCAGATTTTTTGGATAGAGTATTAAGTACCAACAGGAGAATGACACCACACATAATCAGATACAGGGATTACTTAAGAAATGAAGAGAGCTTCTCAGAGTCCACAGTATGTTTCTTTACTATTATTTGTTCATGGGATGTTAAGGCAACACTCAAATAAATCACTTCAACCCTTTTTTTTTTTTTTGTGTTTTAAAGGAGTCACAAAATGCTCAGGAAGTTGTGAACAGAGTGACAGAAGCCCTGCATGCCATGAGTCACATGCTGCATAGCCTGAGTGATGTCACCGTGGACATGAGCTCAGGTCTTCCCAGACAAGCAACAGCACTTCCTTCATCTCCTTTTCCTATCCCTGGTACAACGAGCATGGCAATTCCAATTCACGTAAGAATACAAGTTATTAAACATACTTGTTCAGATTGCTTTATTGATTTGGTTAAAATGTGTAAACCGTTGTTAAAAATGTTAAGAACTTTATTTCATTGTCATCTTGAAACAGTGAATAAGTATTTTGTAACTTTTTAAAATTTTTGTTATTGTAGATAAATGAAATATACAGCTAAGCATTTTTTGTACCATGCTTCTTAATTCAGATGAATGTGCGAGCTAGGCAAAATGGCAATGGCAGTAGACAGAGACCAAGTCAGTCGGACCAGACAACAACAGCAGCAGCTGCCACAAGTTCCACATCCAGTTCAGGGGCTCCTACACAAAGCTTTAGCGGTGGCACAACCACAGTTAATTCTGCTGGACCTAGTATGGGTCTTGGGTCTTTTCAGGTACTATTAGCGAGATAAATATCATTAGCTGTAAATAACCAATGAAGAATTTTGCTTGTTGCTTGTTTTTATTTTTTTAATGTAGTCAGTGATAATTAACATTTTAAAGCTGGCCTTTTTATTCTTTTTTATTAATACTGTATTTAAGCAAACATAAAATTTCATTATTTGTGGGGTGTTTTTTTTTAGATTCCCCAGGTGTCTATACCTTTGCCACCTCACTTAGCTTCAACAGGTGATCCAACTGTGATGGTAGAGGTATTTCCAACAGGTGTGACAGTTCATGACATTAGGGCTGTTGTCACTCAGGAAGTACCAGATGATGATGATGCTCACAGTGAGTATTCAAAATTTTACCATCATCTACTGTCAGACTAGTATTTTATTTGAGTTAAAAATGAATGGTGCCAGTTTTATTTCCCTTCTATTAGGGTCTGTTTACTTTCATGTCAGCCTTCTATTTTTGAAGATTTATTGTCAACTAAATCTTTTACATCGTTTATTGCCTTTTTATCCAAAAACTCCAGCTTGAGAAGACTTTGAGTGTTAACTACCTTGATTATATCAAATAAATCAGCTCATTTTATTTCTTTATGTTCAAGGATGTTTTGGAAAACAGAGTTTAAAAATTTGAAATAGACTTAAAGTGACATATTTCCCCAGATGACCCCAATAATGGATCAGGAAATATTACTGTGGTTTCTGCAACTACAATTGATCCTGTCGTTGTCACTGCATCAACAAACTCTTCATCTGCCGCTTCAACCCCTTCATCAGCTGCACCGCCGCCGCCACCATCTACTCCACGAACTACTGACAATCCTCAGTTCACTTCAACCTCCACCACATCCACTTCAACTTTCACCTTTAGCCCAACCACAGGAGTTAACATGGCTGGTATGCCTGCAAATATTGGCATAGGCCAGCTGCCTAATTTGCCAGGCCTGCCACCAGGAATGCTGCAAAATATTTTGGGATCCATTTTGAATTCACATGGTATGTTGCCCATTTCTATTTTCTGTTTTTGAGTTTAAAATATGCACATTTAGTTTGTAATGGAGTCTTTACATTTTCTGACCATTTTTAACCAGGGGTGAGACCTGGCCAGCCAGTGCAAGTGAATGTGCAACAAACGACAGCTTCACCAGTAGTTGGTCCAAGGTTACATCGTCAAGCACGCCCACAACCAAATCCTGAGGATTTGCCAGTAGATGAAGACAGAGGTGGACCAAGCAGAGAGAATCACCATCACGTTGAAGGTATTGTCCACACCATGCTGTTCTACTTTACGATCAGTCTGAAATTGGTTGCTACCTATCAGCTTTTATATTTTGACCAAACCAATTTAAATGGGGTATTAAAAAAAATTATGATCAATAATTTTTTTGTTACAAATTCCTCTTTTATAGGTATGACAACACAAACGCGTGTGGATGCATCCCATCAAGTAACCCCCACAGTTAGTGCTGCTAGCACAGTAACACACAATGATATTGCAACAAACACATCTGACACCAATACTCCAAGTACCAGTGACTACAGCCCTCTTACAGGGAACCACAGTTCTAATGCTTCACCTGTCACTGTGAGTGGGGGAAGAGAGTTTGGCAATTTGCGGTAGGTCATAATGTTTCAATACCCAATGATTGTGTGGCAATAGTGAAAATTTGTTTTTATAGATTTCTAGATATTCTTAGCCTTATTATTAATGATAAACTTTCTACTGTTTGTTTACAATCGAGTTTAACAAATTTTGTTTTTAGAAATATGTAATTACCTCAGGTATAAATGACCTTTATTAAAATTATGATACATTGTCTTCTCAGAAACAACATAGGAACAAGAACGGATCCAACCCCAGCCGCCAACAGTCGCTCTGCCCGCACACATTTTCACATTCACAGACCACCACCTGGAGGACCCCGTGGTCAAGGCCCATTACCACCTCATGGAAGGTCTATGCCTGGGGGTCTTCGACCAAGTGGCACTGGAAATCTCCTAAATCGTGGCTATGTTGATCCTTACCTTCCATGCTCTTCCAGCCATTACAATTCAGAGTCTGCAAGAGCGGCATTCAGAACAATACAAAATCAAATACATGCTCGTGGACAACAGCAGGCGCAACAAGTGAGTCTAGGATTTTTTATTTTACAGTTTAATCAAATTAGCGGTTAAGATTTTGGTTACTTTTTTTTAATTGATGTAAAGACCTTTAGTTTAATTGACCCTAGCCTAAATAAAAAAAAATTCTTTCAGAAGTTTTTATTTTTTAACAAAACACATTTAGTAAAGTTTCATTATTTAAAAGTGACAGTTATTACTCTTTTTTTCTCAATGAAAGTATGACAGATATTGTTGTACAATACTTAGGTTATGAAAGCTGTTTTCATGCCAAAATTAATGAACTGCTTTTTCTGCAACAGGTCCCCAACCTAAGTACTATGGTTTCAGGAATGGTTGGTGATATCATAGAACAAGTTGGACAAGGTACGATATAATTCATCTATAGAACTAGATTTATATATTTATTTTTTTAAAAGTTGTAATTTTCCATTATTTTATATATTATGACAAGTAAAGGCAAAGCCTTAACTAATTTTGCGCTGTTGATTTCTAGTCTTGTAATGTGCTTTTATTTTTATAGCAGCACTCAATGGTGGTAGCAGAACTAGCACTACAGCAACTGGCACATCATCAACAACTACAACCTCCACATCTAACACAAGTAGCAGCAGGGACAGTGGCCCACGTCCTGTGTTAATTAATCCCATGGAGATGTTTTCCAACTTCATGTCTAGTGGGGTACTTGGTGGCCAGGGTACCTTTGATATAGGAGCCATGTTAGGGAACCTGCTACAACCCAGAGTAAGGATTTGTAGTTTCCATTTAAAATTAGTAATATACAGCATATATGCTTAATTTTGTGCTGGAAGTTTTGTATTGTTCTATCACGTTTTGTGTTAAATTTGGTAATTGTAATTGTACTTAGCAAAAACCATCATAGTTGAACTAAATTAGCAGTAAGAAAAGTAAAAGCAAAGCAAGCCTATTTTCATTGGACGGGGCAAATCAAATGATTGATTGGTCAACACTGTACCCAGCCATCTTTACGACAGAATTGTATTTAGATATTTGGTTCCTATGAGCTGAATAAATATGACTATAATATACAACCATAAAAATGAGCTCATTAATTTTTATTTTTTTTATAGTCTGCCCCTCCTTCTAATGAAAGCAACCCTGCTGCAAGAAATACATTGGCACATTTCTTCACTCAGTTTAGAACTGGTGATAGTGAAAGTGGTAAGTCAACAAAAACATATTTATAAATATACATTTGTAAAAGAAATATAATCTGTTGAGTAAATAAAAAAATTGATTACTAATTCAAAATGTAATAACAAGTCATTGCTTCATTCATTGAACAGATGGTGCAGAAACCAATGTGATCATGGGGCTAGTGGAGGCTATTGCTCCACACATGGGACTCCCTGATCTGTTCTCCCTAGTCACTGGAAACACACAGGTGTTATCACAACTTCAGAGGCCCCTACGCGAGTTTGTTAGAAGCAGGGTGACACAGTACACCTCTATTGACAGAGTAGTGGAAGTAACATTAGGTGATATGAACACAGAGATCCAGTTTTTGCAGGTACTGCTTTTTTATGTTAGTATTGTTAGTGATGGAAATTTTCTTCCAGGTGATAATAACTATTTTATGTAAACATTCTTTTATTTAGACATATATAACCCTGTATTAAGTTAACTTAATGAAGTTTATAATTTTCTTAACAAGCTTCATTGAGAAAATAAAACAAAAATTACTTTAAGTTAATGCTGAGAATTTATCTTTAGAGTCTTGTGGAAGTACGCAGTGGAGTTAATATGGCTGCATCAGTACGCAATTGCCTGTCAAACCATCTAACTACCATCTTTAACACAATCAATTCAGGTAATATTAGCACTGTTGAGATCATCAAAAAATAGCTTTGGTTTTAAATTTTTAACAAAATGCTGCAGATTTGCAATTATTATCAGTTAGGCTTTATTTATCTTTTAGTTTGTTTGATTTGATTAAAGTAAAGGGTATTATCAGATGACAAATTTTTTAAAGAAAAAATTTCAGCCTTTAAGCAGTACCCAACAGGAATTGTTCTTCTTTCCTTCTCGTGCTAACACTCTAGCAAGGGTCTCAAGAGAACACACATACTTTATTGTGCTTTTATAACTAATTGAGGATTTAAATATGTGTATCCTAATTTATGAATATCCTACTTCAATAGATATTCCTGCAGATGAATTTGGCAGGCAGCTGTATTCTCTTTGGATGAAAATGATGGCTGAGACTATAGGACTTTGTATTTACTGTATTCGTAATGGACAATCAGGGTTTTCAAATATGCTGACACGTTATATGGTAAGTAGGCTAAATAGAATGGATTAGTTTGAATTGTGCCCGAATCGTTGTTTTTTTTTTTTACTGGAGAGAAAATTTTAATGCCCATCAATTCTCCATTTCAGTAAGTAAACACAAAGTATTTGTTTTTATTCTTTAGCCAAGGATGACACAGGGAATGGATCCAACAATAACAATGTGGATGACTGGATCATTGCAAGAGATCCTTGGTACCTTTCATCAGAATCACCCAGTGCCAGAGTCTGATATCATGCGTTATATTGTTAGGTCTGAACTTGGTTTCATTTTGTAAATCTAATTTTTAGTAGTTTGGAATTAAAAATGGTATTTGTGTGAGCAACAATCCTAATCATAATTCTAAAATAACGTACAATATTTTCTGTAACAAAAAATAGAAGTGATGAAGCCTCTAATACAGTGGAAAGAACAGTCAGTGCAGCCGCACCTGCAGGCAGTCAGACTCCAAGTTCGAATAAAGCCGGCACCAAACAAAATGCAGATTTACAAAAGTCACCTCCAGCCCCTATGGATTTAGGAGAATCCCCTTCATCCCAGCCACCTAGGGCTAAGGTTTGTTGAATATTCTCTAAACCTAAGACATTTAATTGCATTCACACATACAGTTTACTTACATTAAATATTATTTATTAACCCTTTAGTTTTGCGTATATGGCTTTTTATTTTAATTTTTTAACGTAAGTGGTTATTATTTTTTTTTAAAGTGCTGTGGTTAAAAAATGTGTTGTCTTTTTGCCCGGCTTTAGGGGAAGTAATATAGTTTTGATGCCCAAGCCGGTAAATGGTTAAATATACCTGTTTTCAATCTAGCACTGGATTTTTGATAATCAAAAATGTAGTTTCTAATATGTAAATAAAATTGTGCAGAATTTAGTAGCACAAGTTATTATGTCTTAATCTTGGAATATATATATGCTTAATTTGTGAATTATTTATATTATAATTTAATAGGTACCAAGGACTGCTCCAGAATCTGAAAATGATGCAAATGATATTTTTGTTGATGCCCAGGAAACACTAGTCAATCAGACAACTAGACCAAGCACCATCACATCAAGCAGTCGAACTAGTGTGTCTAACACAAGGCTGAGGAGCAGTAGGGTTTCTGATGACTGGCAGTCTGTGATACCTCAGGTTCGTTGGCACCTTTCATACATCATTACAACTTTTGTCCAGATTAACTGTATCCAGAATAAAATAAACTTCCACTTCTTGCATAATTTCTGTAGGATTGGATTCCTGTAATTAGTCAAGATATTGTCAGGCAGCAAGAGCAGAGAACACAGTCACCACTTAGTGATGCCTATCTGCAAGGTCTCCCTGCAAAACGCAGACGTGTAAGTACACACATCACCACACCATATCCACCCTGTATGGCTCTACATGTAAGTTATAAATTCCCTTGCAACTTATTAACTGCAGGCCATATGAATCTAACTTTTATTTTAAAGATGATGACACTTGAACACTCAGGGGAAATGGGAAACATGCCTCAGTACCTACCAGCATCCTTAACTCGTGCTGCAAGAGCTGCAGGTGTTGAACCCATCAGCAGTGAGGAAAATCTCATACAGGAGGCTTCAGATAATATAGAACTCCAAGCAGACCTTGAACAAGAGGTGACTGCTATTCTGGGTGCTAGAATTGCTTCAGACAGGGATTTCAGTTCAGAGAGATTCCCCAACAGCAAAGAATATTTTCACAAATCCAAACAGCACTAAAACTAAAAGACCTGAGTTCCAGAGTTTTGTAATTGTAGATACTAAATATTGAAAGACTTTTTAACAGCAAATTATGTTGTGTATGTCTGTATGACACAAAGTAAGAATACACACATTTTTCTTTTTATTTTATGGTTTGGTAAGCTTTATTTTAAAAACGGTCTAAGGAAAGAAACTATTATACCATTAAGTTTACTTTAGTTTCTTATTTACTACTGTCAGTTAATTTTAAAAACTAAACTTTTTCTCTGAAAAGCTACCTTTAATTTTTATTTCTCATTAAATGGATGTATTTATTTATCTTGGTGATTAATAATAGTATACTGGATTTTCAATAATATGAACATCTTGTATATTTAGCTTTGAAATGTCTCATGCTACAAGGACACCATTTATTTTCTCATTGATTTTAAAATTGTCTTAATATAAAGTAAAGTAAAAAATTATGTACTGTGTTTTGTTAAACATGGGAGCACAAAAATTAACCTTGCTGTAAGTGTAAATTATGTATGCCAGCCAAAGTTCTTTTATATTTAAACTCTAATTACTTCAATGAATTATCAAAGAACATGGGCAGTAATAAAGTAGGCAAAGCCATCCAATGGTCTTCTGACATCGTGCAACTGTAATTTAAGTAATGGTAGGCTACCTACTCGATTGTGATTACTTACTCCAGTTGTTTCTGGAGTTTGAAGGTATTTTATTAAACTTTTAAAAATCTATCTTGTCCAAGTTTCTTTGAATTTCCTTGCAGAGTCAATATTCACAAATGGTGTGTGTGTGTATATATATATTTATGAATGGCTTTTTAAATGCTTACTTACTCACTAATCATAAAATTCAAATTGTAGTTGTAGCAAACCTGACCCAGGTTTTTAATTTTAAAAGTGATTGAGCATTTTAAAATGGCACACATTTTTGCATCTCCCTACACATTTTTAATTATGCTTTGTATTGCAGTCTGTGAAAAAGGTTGTTTAGAAAAATCATACATAATTTGCACATGGGAATGAGAAAAAAACACCCTGCATTCTGTGCTGTATAATAACAATGCCCCTAGTGGTGTAGTAGCAAGATGTTGGACACCTTTTGAAAAAAGTAATTATTTATAGAAAGTTATGAATATTCTGAAAGGGCTGTAATTATGAAAATATTACCTTAAGCATTTTAGGTGGGTACTATAATAAAGTACAAAATATGACAATTGTTCGATAACCCATTTCATCCGCATTATGAATATATTACATATCAACCATTCTGTACTTAAAAACTGATTTATCAAATCTCAGAATAATGGCTTAGATTAGAATTTTTTTTAAATGAAAATTATTCTAAAAGTATGGAACAAAGTTTAAATTACTGCAAGAGAATTCAAAGAAAATAAACATAGGCCCTAAACATTACTTTGATAATTGTATGTTATTCTACTCTTTTGTTATTCACAACTGTAAAGTCAGTCTTAAAGTATAATAAGCCATTAATTATATCAACAGTTGAATTGAATTAACGATAAATTACATTGAATTTTAATGTTTAAATATTAATACCAGTAGGCCTACTTGGTATAAAAATCTAGCATTGGATTGTTGGTACCATAATCTAAATGTAGTTTGCACTAGCAATTACCCACTGGTGACTATAATAAGTTTCTGAATACGCAGAAATATGAAAAAGCCAAGTTTTTTATTTGGCAAATTTTCATATGCTACCTGTTTCGGCTGAAGGTCACAAGACAACACTAACATCAATGTAAAAAACTTGAAATAACTTTTAATCTAATCTATTATTACTATTTACACTAAAACGTCAGTGCCCTGGACCTGATTAGCCATTACACTATACGCCTATCTTTAAAAGAAAAAACATGGTTATAAGTAGGTATTCTAAATGAGCCGAAAAAAACGTACTGCGCGCAAAAAAATTTGGTCGGGTTGCGCCAACGCTCGGAGATCCGATACCATAATACATACGCTTACACTAAAAACTAATATAGAAAGTAGAATGGACGCCCTTTAAGATGATATGACTTTGCCCGCTGTAAAATATAATTTAATGCTAAAAATAATAGATTTAAAAGTTTCAAATGATTTTTTAACACGAAAAAAGTATTTTACAGCCGGCAAAATTATATATTCAGATCGGGCGTCCAATTTACTATAAAAATGTTATAATTTAATTAACACTTAATGTATGGTATCGGATCGCAGAAATAAAAACGAACGCATACGTATCGTGAAGACCCGCGCTAACTTTTGCCGGCTTAAATCTAGTTTTGCGTAATGTCACGGAACACCCGGCTCAAGTTCAAAGCAGGATTTTGTGTTTATTCGCGGATTACCATGGATTTTAAACAAGGTCTAGGTAAGTTAAGTGCTTTATAAATTATTAGCTATATTCATTTTATTTATAATAAACTGCTGCTTTAAACTATTTGCATTTTAGTGTCCACTTATCGGTAATTGCTACACGCTTAAAAAAACATTTACCAAAAAATTATCTAGACCTTTTTAAAAGTTCTTTGTATTTAATTTACGATTACCAAAATAAAAAAGGAATGCACAATTAAATCAAAAAGATGTTTAAAAGAGTGATAGAATTTAATTTGTATTCGTGAATTTTATTAATTACTAACATCGACCGATTAAACTATCAACATATTGTCGATATTTTAAGCCGCTTGTCGGCCATTTTTTTTTTTTGCCTTCTCGTAATGTTGGATTCAACTATTATATTACGCAGGGTTAACAGCATACTTTCAATTTATTGTAGCATTGTTTATTTTGTTTTTCCTAGTTTAATAGTTAACTATTCTATATAATTGCAGTAATTACATTAAATTTTAGAATACTACGATCGTTAATGTTTCTTATCTCTAGGTTTATTGAACTGACGACATTAAAATAAAATGTACCCCCCTTCCATAATAGTTTAACCCAAAATTGTTTCTAGATCTACTTAGATTAGTTAGATTCACTATTGCTTTCATGTTAATATTTATTTAGTAGTAGAACTATCTAAAGTGTTTACATTTAATATCTAAAAAAGCATTGAGCAGCCTTACTTTTAATATTATTCTATTTACAGAGCAAGATATTAGCAAAAGAAAGGGGAAACTGAAAGGCCTGGCAAAAATGTGTAAGCACCAACAGGACTACTGAATACTTTTGAAGGAAACCATATGTCAGATGTTAGTATTTTCTTCACTTTGCTTATTAGTTATAATGATGTAATGTTACATGATTGATATCTAAGTAGGTATAAAGATATACAGACCTACTATATAAGTCAGTATATTGGAAATGCTAATTAATTGTTTTTATTCACAGACATTTTCTATACTCTGGACCAATGGAAAGATCCCTTACTAGTTTCCATAATTTGATGTGTGCTGCCAGTTCACAATAATTTATTACAATGCTACTCCAAACCTTGAAGAAGAAGACTAACTCAACCAAGATATTGACTATTAATTACAATGCTACCCAACCTCATAGAGAACTTTCCCAATCAGGATATTGACCTGTCTTTTTGAACCTGCTCTAAGATTTCTGATAATTGTATAAGTTAGGACCTAGACATTTCCAGAAGTTGACATTGATTAATAACTAACTAGAAGAAATAAATTTACTGATAACAAGTAAATTTAGGCTAAGCATGTCATGATTAGGGAGCAGAGTAACAAAACTAGATGAACATCACAAAGCTAACAGTTAGGATCATTTATAAAGAATTTTAGTTTAATTAGTTATCTTACTTCATCAGTGTTTAAAAGGCATGAAATTTCTTCTTAGTAAGTATATAAGTAAAGTAATAGTATAGGTATTTAATTTTTTATAACAAAGTAATGCTAACATGTTTCCTACACAATTTATATTACTTTCTTAAAAGTAAGGACACTTTTTGCAAGATGTTAGGTAATGAAAATTCTTGATTTTAGGCATTAAGGAAGGATGCTTTATATTGTTTTGCAGAATGATTATTTTATGTTTCTGTGTTTATTATATATTAAGAACATCATGTGCTTTAAGATGGTGTAAAATTTATTAAGATACCTTACTTTGATATTTTTTAATCATTTTTTGAAAAAGGGTGAAATTTCTATTTTTTATAAACTGACCTTGCAGAATCTGGTCTCGCTAATTACTTTCTTTATTAATTCTTTACCTGCTTATTTCATATTAACATGCTTTGAATTTCCTTTCTTAGAACATTAATATTATCAATGTGGCTTAATTAGTTTATTTTATATGATTTTTTAAAAATGACTGTAAATTGACTTTTTGTCTCCCTTTTCGTACTTTTGTAAAATTGTGCTTTGGCTCATTTTTAAGTGAATAAATTTTCCATTTATATCTGTCTGACAACCTTGAAAAAAATTGGGTTTGCTATTTGTATTACTGGCTGTGTGTGCAAGAAATTTGTGAGTTCTAACTTAGTTATTTTAGAAGTTAGTAGGGGTCTCAAATAGACCCTTTACTGCTCGAAAAGCGAACACATTTTTCGAGTTTTAAAAAATTCATAACTTTTTTAAAAATGGACATACATCAATAAATTTGGTGTTTCTGTTCTGATGAAAGCAATCCCTATCAGGTGGAAGTGTTAAATTTTATTTAATTTCATTATGAAAATTTCATTTAGAATACCTATTATAAGGTAGAATCCTCATTTTACTCTTTGTGCAATGTTTTATTGAGTGAAAATGTTGCTTTCAAATTGAAAAGTGTTCCAACAACTATGGCAAGAAATATAGTAAGTAGCAGAATTATTTAGTGTTTTACTTGTTTTAGTCTTGGGAGAAATTTCAAGCTAAAAATTTATTCTACTTACTTTTATAGATTACATTTATAATTTAAGAATTCTACGAGATTTAAGTATTCTGCATATAACTATAACAATGAGTGAGGTCAAATTGTTTCCTCCATCCTAAGCAGTGGAAAGCAAACGCATAGTATTATTTACTTTGTTGTTGTACCTACTTAAATACTTTTTAATATAACTGATCTCAGACTAACAGAAGTAATAGCTTGTTCTTAATTATTATGTTGGGATTTCCTCCAGACCTTTTTCTCCAGGGGGGTGGTACTTTCTTCAGGGGGGAAGCTCCCCACCTAAGAGATGCCTCGAAGAAATTCTTATTTCCTCCTACACAACTATCCACGCCATTGACTTAATTTCAGCTTTTCATTCTTGATTTGCTATTAATAACCTTTTATCACCCAAGGCCGCAGTTATTGTAGTTGTAGTTTTCTACTTCTAAATTGGTTGCTGTCTCATCTGCCAGTAGGTTCTACTAGTTTTAGTAACCATGAGCTTTACAAACCAACCACATTCACCCCACACAAATGACAAGTGCTCAACACAGAATTCATAAAAAAAATAAACAAACCACTTAGTTTTACATGAATTTTATTGAACAAGAGTACCTTTAAAAATTCCTGAGGAAAAAAAGGACAGGAGATTAAAATTTTAATACAATGTAACCTGTATGTATAGGACTAAACTTTATATATTAAAACTATTATTATTATAAAAATTGCATTAAACTTACTTAGTTATGATGCCATCTCGTTTAGCCAGTCTAATCAATGAATCATCAGATTCACCCTGTGAATATAATTAATACTTGTATATAAACATCGGCTGGTAAACCCTTTTAAAGGTAATGAGAAGATAACTAAGGCTGGTTAGCCTCATTTATAATTTAAAACAAAAGTGTTCAATGTAATAATATACAAGCTTACCATTCGTCTGATTGCCCCACAGATAGCATAGGTCTTATAAGATCCAGTCATACGGCCTGTAGTCTCATCAACCTAAATATAGTATTTGAATTGTACTTAAATGTAAACAAACAGGTTATCATAATCTAATTTTAACAGCAAGCTGAGAAAGAAACTGCACCAACAAATTATAGTAGTCTATCAGGCTATTAGAAAAAACATGACAAGAGTCAAAGAAGTGTTATGCAGGGAGATGTAAAAATGTATGCTAAGTAAAATAAGGAAAAGAAGAAAAAAAGATGTAAGGTGGACACACTGCATGAAACCTTAGGAGACAAGATATATATGTCCCTAATGCCACAAATAACCCCAGCCTCCATACAGAGGTAGAGACAGCCTTAAAATCACTTGATAGCAGCAGGAGTGGACAAAGTACCAGTGCTACCAGCTGAGTTAGTGGTAGGAGGAGAAACAATATCTGCAACAAAATCTAGCATTCAGGGGGGAATGGCCCAAGATGTGGACCCAATCTCTTATTGCTATCCAAGAAAGGCAACTTACAATTCTGTAAAAATAAAACTACTGTACCATCAGTTTTTTAAGTCATCCACACCAATTCCTATTTAAAAATTACTAAACAAACTAAAGTCATAAGCTGAAAAACAGGATGTGGCACAACTGGAAAAGTAATCTTAAATTACTTAGCGAAAAATAACTGCTGCAGTTACTGGTTTTCTGGTAAGATTGCGGGGCATAAACGCTCAACGCAGACCTCTCGAAAAGAATCAAGGCCCTAGAAATTTTGTCTAAGCAAATTTCTATGGATCTCATATCTAATGAAGAAGTCTGTGATACTAATGTGATTGGTCTACTAATCATAGTTAAAAAGAAGAAAATTGAGATTGTATATTCATGTCACTCAAAGCAACAGCTTATCCAAAACAGCACCAAGAGGGAGGAGAAGAGGAAAACGTTATTGGATGGAGGACATCAAAGATTGCACTAGACTGCCTGTTGCAGATCTACTCACAGCAGCAGAGGACAGAGACTGAAAACTGAGAAAATCAACCCAACAAGGGTTACGGGATGATGGATTAGAACTAACAACAAAAATTATTACAACTGAATTACCTCTGCAATGTTGATCTGGATAGAAGCATGATCCTTAGCACCAATGATGCGGTTACTGGCAGAGCTGTAAATAAAAATACCATTTCTAAATTTAGTTATGATATGTACAAAGATTTAAATTGTAAACCAATAGGACCTATAAAAAATAATCAACATTGTACTAATGTAACTTAAAAGGGAATGAGATATTTATAAAAACCATTTTGTCCCTATATTTTGATAGAATTGAATTGTGATTATGACCATATTAGCAGTTAAGAAGTTATTAATTATGAGGCACTTTACACACACACACACAAATGTATTTTCCTTAAACCTTTAGTCCTATGCACCTGCTGCATCCAGAGAATATTTTTATGTAGTAGGCCTACAGTCTGGTGGAAGTCTCATTGGCAAACAGGAAATAAGTTTTATGTAGGCATAAATCATTTTTTTCCCTACGACTTTTTTTCTAATTAAATTTCTTTTTTTTTTTATAATTACAGGCAATTAGGTGAAAATAAATCTCAAAATGTTTTTTCTGTTGAATCAGACTTATTAATACATTGATATTGAAAAAGAAAGTGGCTCCAGTATGTTTAATTTTTTTAGCATTTTAAATGGCTGCAGCTATGAGTTCACTACAAACAGCCCTATTCGTACTCTAACCAATCAGAGGGAGGCATTTTTCTGTGATTCTTAAATTCCCCTATTTATGCAACATGTAGGCTACTGTTATGTAGAACTAACGTGTTTAGATCTATCCTTATAAGTATAACTTAACCTGAACTTTAACCCTAATTTAGTAGTACTTGCTACACTGGAGGCATGGTTGGTTGCTAACAACATGGCGTACAGACCGGATGCATAACTTCAGACGATTTTTCGTCCAGTGACATTCTTAGAATTAGTCTATATTTTAAAATGTTTACCACTAGCAAAAAGGGCAGGTTTTTACAATTATTTACAATATAAAACATCTTTAGGCCTAGGTGGTAGGGCTAAATATGCCAGAAAATACATGACGCAATTTGACCACCCGAACAGTTATCAGATTGCTAAAAAGACTAGTGTAATATGCAAGATAGTTTTTAAAATATAGATCTACACGCATTTGTTTGGTCAGCTAAAAACTGCGAACTATAAATAGCCGGCTGAGAAATATTTGTAGGCCTACTTCAAAACTTTTTAAAAAGTTTTTTATAGAAATATTAGAATTATTATTTACATTCTAGTTAGGGCCTAAATTTTTTTTTTGAGAGGTTGTTATTTTCAAATAGTATTAGTAAATGATTATGCTAATAATCCGATGATTGCGCAAATAAAAAAAAATGTTTTAGCCTATAAAATTAAAAAAGGTTGATTATCGATAACAGGACATGTTACCATTTGCGAGGAATCAACAGATCCACGAATTCTCCTGCGTCGTTTTGCATGATGATGAAACCTTTTTAAAGATCTGTGGAAAATAGTATATTATCTTTATAATATTGGAAAATATAAATAATTTAAATGGGCTTATCAACCGCAAGGGTTTTTATTTGAGAAAACGAGATTACACATGCCTCTTGGTGTAGAGCGGAAGCCGAAAAGGAAGAAAAGGAAACACGATGTGCGCATGTGCGAGTAAGACCTCAAATTAACGTAAATGCAGAAAAATAAAACTGTAGGCTTAGGCCCTATAGAGTCCTTTCATATGACGTCACGTCCGTTCGTGATACCTACACCCGCCGCCACAGTGGTGTACACCAAACGTAAACACAATCAGCTGTTCGCCAGCGCTGGACGTGTTCACCAGCGCTGGACGCGTTCACTGTATGTAAAGAACCGCACCCGCGGAAAAGGAAAAATACGTTAAAAAACTTGAACTCTTAGGAATTGAAGATCCTTATACTGTTATTGACAATTTCGTATAAATAAATATGTGGACAAAATTTCTAAATAAAAATACTGTTAGTAATACTGTTTGCGTTTAGAGTTAAAGTAGCCGAATCTGATCAATTGCAGTTCTCGATACTTTGTTTCAGGTAAGGACAGTAAAATAATAAACTTCATTTTAATTATAAAAGATAACTAATAATAAAACAAATATGCTCGACCTTCACAAATACTAATAGTAAAAGACAAAGTCAAAAGTAATAATAAGAATAATAAGATCTAATAGTAGGCCTAATACCTGGCTCCGCTGGGTAGACATAGAATCTAGTATATACTTCTTTACTTAAATTTAATTACTTTAGATCTACATTCGATTCAAAATACACCCATAATAAATCAAAAGTAGTCATAATAGGCCTAATAAAGCATTTAATTGTCTCTAAGATCTAAAATCTCGCTCTATTATCTAATCATTTTTTTAGAAAACGAAATTTTCTGAAATTGAAATAGATTGTATGACTAGACTTAGATCTAGAATCTGCTACTTAAATTAAATTGTAAAAACTTCATACAAGTATGTAGTTGATATTATTGTAGTAGAAGGCTTTAATAAATTACTAAGGCCTACCTACTTTGTTGTCTTTTTACAGCAATATGTATCTGATACTGGACTGAGTTTAATTAAATTCAAATTCATATCTAGTAATTGGTCTACTAAGTTTTTGTAGCCTAGTAGTACAATCTAGATCATACCAGCCAACAACAAATAACAACATTATTATTATTTGGTTAATGATTAGGCTAATTTTTTTTTAAAATCCACTGTTTATAAAAGAAACAAATCAAGCTAGATCTAGAAACATTATAAGTGAGATGGTTTAGAATAATAACAATGGACCCAGTCTACAATTGATACAATTGCAGGTCTACATAGGGCCTACAGTCTAGTAGTTTACAGTAGGCACCTAGTGTGTAGCTAGTATACTAGTGTGTAGCTGTCCAGAGTTAAGATTCTTAATGCCTTAGTGCTTTCCCCTGATAAGCCATGTGTGCTATAAATGACATAACATGACACCGAGGTGAGAAGTGTTGAGGGGAGAGCAGTGGGACTTTCCCCTTTGTTCTCCCTGCTGGGCCCTGAGGGTCAAAATTATATAAGAAATACTATCTCTGTGGGGCTGGGTATCACGGAGGTGAGACATTTTCAGGGGAGGGCAGGGCAGACTCCTCTTAGGTTTTATTGTGGGCTAGATACAGGTGGGGGCAGCCATCATGAGGGTTGAATGTCAGTATTAATGTGTCTGATTACTTCCCTGCTGGATTATAAGGGTCTTAAATTGTATAACATGCTACCCAGATTGGTTATTACCCATGGATTATATTAGCCGTTGTAGTGTGGGTTTTGTAGGAGTTAAGTGGTCTCACGTTTGCTACAGTAGATAACCTATAATATATTACTGCATTTGATCAGCTTCGTCTACTTAAACTCTAAACGCAAACGGTATTACTAACAGTATTTTTATTTAGAAATTTCGGCCACATATTTATATTATCCACGAAACTGTCAATAACTGTATAATGATCTTCAATTCCTAAGAGTTCAAGTTTTTTAACATATTTTTCCTTTTCCTCGGGCGCGATTCTTTACATACGGTGAACACGTCCAGCGCTGGTGAACACGTCCAGCGCTGGCGAACAGCTGATTGTGTTTACGTCTGATGTACACCACTGTGGCGGCGGGCGTAGGTATCACGTGATTTAGGTCACGTGTTTGCAAGGACTCTATAGCCAGAGTTTCTTCCAGGCATCTCTTCGTGGGGGCTAAGCCCCCCCACCCCCACCCCCGAAAAAATGTTACCTACAGCATATAAAACAGGCCGTACGCCGAAAATTATTATTTTTTTAAATTATGCCAGAAACCTAGCCAAGGTTTACTCAACAACTTCCCATAGTTTCCATGGTGATCGCAAGCAGTTGCTTATACTGCGGCTGGAGTGCTGGGCCGTACGATTTAGTCACGGATTGTAGTAGTCCACGTATCCATATAGTATGGTGCTCTTTGAAACAAATGTGGGCGTCTTAAATTAATGCTTATGTGGGAGCCAGGACACCGTACGCTTCGGACCCTTTACGACTAATTAAAGTGATGGAGGAAGCCCCTGCCATTGTGCACTTTGACCCAGTGGCGTGCAGACCTATGTAGATGCCCGGGGCAAACTCATATATATATATATATATATCTATATATATAAAGCAAAGTGGTCAAGTGCCCGATAGGGCACTTCCCGGCGCCGCAGGCGCGTCAAATTTGGCACGATGGTGCCTTCGGGCGATAGAACACGAAGGCCGGTGACGGTTGGCCGAAAAGTCTACGGAGAAGGGGTCAAAACTGACCTCGACTGACCGGCGCCTTATATGGGCTATATTACGAAAAAAAATTTCCTCCGACGACCCCCCTTGAAATTTTGTGAGGTGGTAGGAGAACACCTTGGGGTGTCACAAAAAACTCGCCATGTCCGGGAAAAATCGGGAAATGGGTCAAAACTGACCAGTCGTATTTCCCTATATAATCTTTGTATTTTATGGGAAAAACAGAGGGTCATTTCAAAACGGATTTTAGGGCACTTACCCTGTTTACATCTGGCTAATTTTTGACATGTTTATAGGTAAATGGCTTGACCGTAGGGCTGACCTGTCGGTCTTACTCAAAGCCCTCGACGAGGGCTAAAAAGTGACCGCGAGTGAAATTCTCTTTATATGAGCTCTATTACGAAAAAAAATTTCCTCCGACGACCCCCCTTGATATTTTGTGAGGTGGTAGGAGAACGCCTTGGGGTGTCACAAAAAACTCGCCATGTCCGGGAAAAATCGGGAAATGGGTCAAAACTGACCAGTCGTATTTCCCTATATAATCTTTGTATTTTATGGGAAAAACAGAGGGTCATTTCAAAACGGATTTTAGGGCACTTACCCTGTTTACATCTGGCTAATTTTTGGCATGTTTATAGGTAAATGGCTTGACCGTAGGGCAGACCTGTCGGTCTTACTCAAAGCCCTCGACGAGGGCTAAAAAGTGACCGCGAGTGAAATTCTCTTTATATGAGCTCTATTACCAAAAAAATTTTCCTCCGACGACCCCCCTTGATATTTTGTGAGGTGGTAGAAGAACACCTAGGAGTGTCACAAAAAACTCGGCATATCTGGAAAAACTTCGGAAAGCGGTCAAAACTGACCAGTTGTATTTCCCTATATAATCTTTGTATTTTATGGGAAAAACAGAGGGTCATTTCAACGCAGACTTTAGGGTACTTAAGCTCAGTATATCTGGCAAATTTTTTGCATGCTCCTTGGTCAATAGCTTGACCTTTAGGGAAAACTGTCGGTTACACTCAAAGCCCTCGACGAGGGCTAAAAAGTGACCGCGAGTGAAATTCTCTTTATATGAGCTCTATTACGAAAAAAAATTTCCTCCGACGACCCCCCTTGATATTTTGTGAGGTGGTAGAAGAACACCTAGGGGTTTCATAAAAAACTCGGCAATTCTGGGAAAACTTCGTAAAGCGGTCAAAACTGACCAGTTGTATTTCCCTATATAATCTTTGTATTTTATGGGAAAAACAGGGAAATTTTAACACAATTTTTAGGTTACTTAATGTCTGTACATCATGCTAAGTTTTTGCATACACTACTATAGATGACTAGGCCGTATGGAAAAACTGTTGGTCAGACTCAAAGCCCTCGACGAGGGCTAAAAGATGATCTTGAGTGAAATTCTCCTTATATGAGATATATATATATATATATATATATATATATATATATATATATATATATATATATAAATTGACGAACGATCCCCTTAATATTATGTGACGTCGTAGACCGACCATGGAGGGTAACAAAAAAACTTTATTCCCGTCGGAAAAAGCCATTATAGTCGTTAAATAAGTTCATATAACGTAATTTCTTATATAAGCAAACAATATAAGTAAACAATGACATACGTCATACGTTCAGTTTTCAAGGGAGGTAACGTTTTTAAAATTATTATTTTTCAAATAATTGTATACTATTTTAAACAGAAACAGAAAATGACGAAGTATAGCATTTATTTTAGTACAAAATTAAGTTGTTAATTTAGTTAAGTATGGTAATTAAATTAATTAATTAATTTCAATAGGCAATGTAATATAAACTATGAGATATACTGTTCATGAAACCTGTGTAGTTCTAATTCCATTTTAGTTATACATTGCGTACTTTCCAAAATTCGCTACGAATCTGCATGTAAATGACTAACAAAAACATTTTTTCTAAAGTTAGCATTACTGTTTAAATTAAACTTATTAAACTTATTAAAGCACTCCACACCCAATCCATCGCTAAATAATTAAGTATTCAAATTCTCAAATGCCTTTTAAAAACCTAAGCGAAGCTAGGCAGTATGCCTAGCTTCGTCTATATATATAAAGCAAAGTGGTCAAGTGCCCGATAGGGCACTTCCCGGCGCCGCAGGCGCGTCAAATTTGGCACGATGGTGCCTTCGGGCAATAGAACACGAAGGCCGGTGACGGTTGGCCGAAAAGTCTACGGAGAAGGGGTCAAAACTGACCTCGACTGACCGGCGCCTTATATGGGCTATATTACGAAAAAAAATTTCCTCCGACGACCCCCCTTGAAATTTTGTGAGGTGGTAGGAGAACACCTTGGGGTGTCACAAAAAACTCGCCATGTCCGGGAAAAATCGGGAAATGGGTCAAAACTGACCAGTCGTATTTCCCTATATAATCTTTGTATTTTATGGGAAAAACAGAGGGTCATTTCAAAACGGATTTTAGGGCACTTACCCTGTTTACATCTGGCTAATTTTTGGCATGTTTATAGGTAAATGGCTTGAACGTAGGGCAGACCTGTCGGTCTTACTCAAAGCCCTCGACGAGGGCTAAAAAGTGACCGCGAGTGAAATTCTCTTTATATGAGCTCTATTACGAAAAAAAATTTCCTCCGACGACCCCCCTTGATATTTTGTGAGGTGGTAGGAGAACGCCTTGGGGTGTCACAAAAAACTCGCCATGTCCGGGAAAAATCGGGAAATGGGTCAAAACTGACCAGTCGTATTTCCCTATATAATCTTTGTATTTTATGGGAAAAACAGAGGGTCATTTCAAAACGGATTTTAGGGCACTTACCCTGTTTTCATCTGGCTAAGTTTTGGCATGTTTATAGGTAAATGGCTTGACCGTAGGGCAGACCTGTCGGTCTTACTCAAAGCCCTCGACGAGGGCTAAAAAGTGACCGCGAGTGAAATTCTCTTTATATGAGCTCTATTACGAAAAAAAATTTCCTCCGACGACCCCCCTTGATATTTTGTGAGGTGGTAGGAGAACGCCTTGGGGTGTCACAAAAAACTCGCCATGTCCGGGAAAAATCGGGAAATGGGTCAAAACTGACCAGTCGTATTTCCCTATATAATCTTTGTATTTTATGGGAAAAACAGAGGGTCATTTCAAAACGGATTTTAGGGCACTTACCCTGTTTACATCTGGCTAATTTTTGGCATGTTTATAGGAAAATGGCTTGACCGTAGGGCAGACCTGTCGGTCTTACTCAAAACCCTCGACGAGGGCTAAAAAGTGACCGCGAGTGAAATTCTCTTTATATGAGCTCTATTACGAAAAAAAATTTCCTCCGACGACCCCCCTTGATATTTTGTGAGGTGGTAGGAGAACACCTAGGGGTGTCACAAAAAACTCGGCATATCTGGGAAAACTTCGTAAAGCGGTCAAAACTGACCAGTTGTATTTCCCTATATAATCTTTGTATTTTATGGGAAAAACAGAGGGTCATTTCAACGCAGACTTTAGGGTACTTAATCTCAGTATATCTGGCTAATTTTTGGCATGTTCCTAGGACAATGGCTTGACCTTTAGGGAAAACTGTCGGTTACACTCAAAGCCCTCGACGAGGGCTAAAAAGTGACCGCGAGTGAAATTCTCTTTATATGAGCTCTATTACGAAAAAATTTTTCCTCCGACGACCCCCTTTGATATTTTGTGAGGTGGTAGAAGAACACCTAGGGGTGTCACAAAAAACTCGGCATATCTGGGAAAACTTCGTAAAGCGGTCAAAACTGACCAGTTGTATCTCCCTATATAATCTTTGTATTTTATGGGAAAAACAGAGGGTCATTTCAACGCAGACTTTAGGGTACTTAATCTCAGTATATCTGGCTAATTTTTGGCATGTTCCTAGGACAATGGCTTGACCTTTAGGGAAAGCTGTCGGTTACACTCAAAGCCCTCGACGAGGGCTAAAAAGTGACCGCGAGTGAAATTCTCTTTATATGAGCTCTATTACGAAAAAAAATTTCCTCCGACGACCCCCCTTGATATTTTGTGAGGTGGTAGAAGAACACCTAAGGGTGTCACAAAAAACTCGGCATATCTGGGAAAACTTCGTAAAGCGGTCAAAACTGACCAGTTGTATTTCCCTATATAATCTTTGTATTTTATGGGGAAAACAGAGGGTCATTTCAACGCAGACTTTAGGGTACTTAAGCTCAGTATATCTGGCTAATTTTTTGCATGCTCCTAGGTCAATGGCTTGACCTTTAGGGAAAACTGTCGGTTACACTCAAAGCCCTCGACGAGGGCTAAAAAGTGACCGCGAGTGAAATTCTCTTTATATGAGCTCTATTACGAAAAAAAATTTCCTCCGACGACCCCCCTTGATATTTTGTGAGGTGGTAGAAGAACACCTAGGGGTTTCATAAAAAACTCGGCAATTCTGGGAAAACTTCGTAAAGCGGTCAAAACTGACCAGTTGTATTTCCCTATATAATCTTTGTATTTTATGGGAAAAACAGGGAAATTTTAACACAATTTTTAGGTTACTTAATGTCTGTACATCATGCTAAGTTTTTGCATACACTACTATAGATGACTAGGCCGTATGGAAAAACTGTTGGTCAGACTCAAAGCCCTCGACGAGGGCTAAAAGATGATCTTGAGTGAAATTCTCCTTATATGAGATATATATATATATATATATATATATATATATATATATATAAATAAACTGACGAACGATCCCCTTAATATTATGTGACGTCGTAGACCGACCATGGAGGGTAACAAAAAAACTTTATTCCCGTCGGAAACAGCCATTATAGTCGTTAAATATGTTCATATAACGTAATTTCTTATATAAGCAAACAATATAAGTAAACAATGACATACGTCATACGTTCAGTTTTCAAGGGAGGTAACGTTCTTAAAATTATTATTTTTCAAATAATTGTATACTATTTTAAACAGAAACAGAAAATGACGAAGTATAGCATTTGTTTTAGTACAAAATTAAGTTGTTAATTTAGTTAAGTATGCTAATTAAATAAATTAATTAATTTCAAAAGGCAATGTAATATAAACTATGAGATATACTGTTCATGAAACCTGTGTAGTTCTAATTCCATTTTAGTTATACATTGCGTACTTTCCAAAAATTCTCTACGAATCTGCATGTAAATGACTAACAAAAACATTTTTTCTAAAGTTAGCATTACTGTTTACATTAAACTTATTAAACTTATTAAAGCACTCCACACCCAATCCATCGCTAAATAATTAAGTATTCAAATTCTCAAATGCCTTTTAAAAACCTAAGCGAAGCTAGGCAGTATGCCTAGTATATATATATAGCTTAGTTGCAACAAAAAAAAACAAAACAAAAAAAAAAAACAAGTTGTGTTGGACGTTAATATACATAGAAAGGCATTTATTTTTTAAAAATGTACTTATCTTAATTAAGATGAAAACGTTGACTACAGCTAATTCCAAATGGAATGAATGGTTGGAACTTCGGGGGGGGGGGGGGGGGGGTGGAAAGGTGGAGACAATTGCGGAGCGTGTCGAGGTGGGGAGGGGGGGGGGGCTGCGATGCACTACAAAAGAGTCTCATCCGGTTTTGTATGACCACCCGGGACCGCGGTGACAAAAACGTTGTCCGTGTCTACAATTAGGGCGTAGGTTACGCCTTTATTTATGGCCTGATTCTCTCTTGGCCTGTTTAGGAATTCCTATAGTGTAACTAATACAGATGAGAGTGTGCATTGAGCTAGAGATGTTTCAGATATATTATAATGAATATACGAATAATTACTTTAAAGATGCCCCTACAGTGTATAAGAATAAATATGATCAAATTACTCGACGGATGTCCTTGAAAATGAGTATAACGAATATGCGCATATTACTTTAAAGATGCCCTTACAGTGCATGGGAATAACTTGGCAACAAGTACTCTAAACGATGCCCCTACACTATACTTAATAAATATCACACACATTTATTAAGGGAATATCATTGACTTCCATAGGACTACCCTTCACTAATGCCCGCTTTTTCTATATAAGTTTTGCTATACGGACAGTGTAATGTTAAAACGAGTGACAGACGATTGAGTGGTAAAAAAAAAATTTTGAGTGAGATCGCAAAACAAATGGAAAGTTACGATGACACCATGACACGACATATCGCAACAATTTTTAAATTACTTTTTTTTTTAAATTTAAAAAAAAAAAAGAATAAAAAAAAAATGTCCACCTCCGCTGGATGCCCCCCAGTGGTGGATGCCCGGGGCCTGCCCCCCCCCCCGCCCCCCTTCCCCTCTGCAAGCCACTGGATTGACCATTGGATTAAGTAGTACCCCCTACCCCGATGTATGGCATCCAAATAAGCGGATCTCAGGTTCTAAGGAAGCCGCTGTGAAAATCAGGACGTCCAACTGCAGACTACTGCCGGAGCGCCATCGGGCCTTTATTTAAAATTGATTGTGCCAGAAAACTTTGCGCAAAAGTGGAAGAATGCATAATTGACAAAAGGAAATAATTACTATTTTCTCACAATCGTCTAAGCTTGGCTATAGCCCTTCATTCTCAATTTTTTGGGTCCGGGAGTCGATATTTTAAAAGTGTATATGGCAGAAGGACTGTTCTCAACCTCTTAAAGTTTTTATGGAGATTGGACAAAAGACACATGGATGCACAAACAAATACAATACATGGTACATTTCTAAGAATTCATGAATTGGTATAATTTTAGATT
Organism: Physella acuta; assembly: GCF_028476545.2. Lineage (NCBI taxonomy): Eukaryota > Metazoa > Mollusca > Gastropoda > Physidae > Physella > Physella acuta. The sequence goes on from NW_026731533.1 coordinate 827,604, forward strand.
TCTGAAAGTGTTTTGGCAAAGACCAGAGAAAAGTGAGAATCAGGACGTCCGACCGCACAATATTGCCGGAGCGCCGCCCTGCGATCGATATTTTAAGATCAATGTTTCTTCCAGACTTTTTTCTCCGGGGGAGGGGGGGGGGCGGGAGACATGAACACGGTCTGATATATATTGTGTATGATATAATGGGTGTCGACTTGGCCGTAGAGCCTTAGGTACGTCATCACATGCTGACGACTCTAATCTTCAACCATCATCGGTGCTGAACCATTCACCTTAAAGCAGTGGCGTAGCGAGTTCGGGTGACACCCGGTGCGGCACTTAATGGTGTCGCCCCCCCCCCCTCAGAGGCGTAGCGACACTTCCCGGGGACAAACTTTCAATTTTCGATTTGCACCCCCTCCCCTCAAATTTTCGATTTGCACCCTCCTTAAACTTTCGATTTGCACCCCCTCAAACTTTCGATTTGCACCTATTAAAAGACTATTTAACACTCGAATTATCATTTATCTCTATATATTTTGCTATTTTTTGCCTTGGTGTCACCCCCCTAAATGGTGTCACCCGATGCGGTCTGCATCCCCCGCCCCCTCTCGCTACGCCTTTGCCTTAAAGTAGTGTTTCTTTCAGACATTTTTTCATGAATTAGGGTCACTTCAAACTTTCATGGGGGGGGGGGGGAGGGGGTGGACTGGTTGATGTACATAGTTTCTATAAATTATATATATTTTTTAAAATTTCGTACGTGCTTTGCAGATGAAGTAGAGTTCGTCTGCTTCAGAGACATCGGCATATGAAGGAATTACGGTCAGCACTATGCCCAGCCGCTTTTGTGGCTTGGGTGGACTCATGGACATTCTACTGACGAACCTGAATTCGAGCTCGAGATTTTCGGGTTAGAAGGGCAGCTCTCAACCGCTAGGGCCACGCCCCCCCCCCCCACACACACATAATAGGTCCCCAAATTCAAACAAAGCAAGTATATTGAGACTGGCACCCTACGGAAAGGTTACATTTGTTATCTTCTGATGACTGCGGCACAGGACGATGAAGAACTGTGGTTGGCGACACATGCCCGTCAGGTATGACGGAAAAAGCAGTCGTAAGGCACCAATTTAGTGTTTCTTTCTGACGTTTTTCTCCGGAGAGTGGCGTGGGCACTTAAAACTTTCTGTGTAGGGGGGGGGGGGGGCTGGCGGTGCTAAAATTTTAATATTTTGCATGAGCTTTTGGTTTCTAATAAAAATTATTGAAATAAATAATATATTTATACTTCGATATTTTCAACATTATAATTTTTCCTCCCTACACTCAACTTGTCAAGGGGTCGTCCATAAATGACCTCACACTCTTAGGGGGGAGGGGTCCGTAATTTTGTAACGGTGTGTGATGAGGGGGAAGGGGGGAGTTCAGATGATGTGACGTCACTTTTTTGCATTATAAAAAAGCAATGTTAGAAAACGAATTTTAGCCGTTATTTTGCGTTTTAGAAAACGGTTTTTAATAAATTGTAATAGGAATTTATCAAAATACTCTATGTTGACAGAGTTCTGAGAAGATGTTGAAAAAATATCGATGTTTTAAGAAAAATTCAACAGCGATTTTGAGGGGGGGGGGGGGGGGTGTAGGCTGAGGTGTGACGTCATTTTTTTGGGGGGGTGGGGGCTCTGGCTTTTTGTGACGACGTGTGACGGAGGGGACGTCATTAATGGATGACCCCCCCCCCCCCCCCCCCAAAGATTCCACTTTGGAAATTTAGAATTAGGCCTAATAATAAACATTTAAATATTAAATCCGTATATCACTTAATAGTTACACAATACACGTTATTAAAATAGTAAATTGTTTGATCTAGTAAGATTTAAGACGTCTTAAAATTTACATGGATGTCCACATTAGGGGTGAGGAGAGTTTCGTTGAAAGAGGGCACTTTAGGGGGAGGGGGGGTGGCGGTAAGGGGAGGGAATCTAAAAAATTTGTGAGCATCATAAAATAAATGGATGACTTTTTATTCGGATGTTTTTAAACCTGCTGTGTTACTAGCATAAAAAAAAAAATAACACCCTTTTAATTTTTATCTTCATTGATAATAATAATAAATGAACCTTTTTTTTTCGTATGAAAATACTAGATCTAGATTTCTAGATCTAGATTTAGATCTAGACTTCTAGACGTGTTTTGAATAAATCAGTAACTCTTAGGTCATAGGGTCTAATTATTTTTAGGTTCTACAATATAGATCAAATAACCGATTAGAAAATATGATAAATCGAACCCCGAAGGGATTTAAATTATAATTTTAGGTCAAGAGGTCACTGACGTGGCAGAGAGATATTTTTATCATTGTTTTAGTCCTCTTGTCCCAGACATCATCAATTTTCTACTCTCATAGACTAGCACAATTATTACATCATTTCATTTTATATTTGCAGACATACCGGTTTTTTTTAAATTATATTCTAAGAAAGGGAGATCTAGATATCTAGCTAGTAGTTTGACAACAGTGTGCTGTATGCTGGAGTTAGGTAGCCAACACTCTGCTGTTAAAGAGGCCTAGCTGTTGTAACATAACTCTGCGTTACTTCCGGAAGGAAGCTGTTGTCTGCCTTACTTTCTAATACTACGTGGACTCGAGGTTTCACGGTGGTAAATAAAGCACGGCAAAATGCCTAAACAAAATGAATTAATCGACAAAGCTGAAGATGTTGCTGATCAGGTAGTAGTCTAATTGTTAAACTAACTAGTCAGTCAGTCTCAGTTTTTGTTAGATTCTAGACTATTCATTTTATCATATGTACGCAATTTTGAATCTCAATCGTGACAGATTTTGGCTTTCGGATTTCTTTGGGGAGGTTGAAGAGATTTTCTTGTTTGGTTTTTTTTAAATTTATTTAGACTAGGCCTCATATTTAGCCTGTTTCATTTTTAAAAAATGATAGTTGAGTCAGATTTAGATCTAGATCTGTCAGTTAAAACTTAAACATTTTAAACATTAAGGGTATGTAGTATGTGGAACTTATTGGCAATGGACACCAGCGAGAAAAGTCTCAAAGGTATTTGAGAGGTGTATAAATTCATTTAAAAATCTTGCACGGCGTAGTTACAATTAATATGGTTATAAAATCTTGTCTGTCTGGTTTTTTTCGGACTTTACTAAAGATTGGATGTATTTGATGTTTTTAATATTTTCGGTAACTAAATAAAAATTAAAAAAAAAGAAAAAACAATTTGGTTTTCACGTGTAATGGCGACATAAACAATGGCCGACATAAATTTTATTGTACACATTGTAAGCTAAAAATAGAAACAATAGGTCATGGTGTTTAAATTTGCATAGTTATTTAAAAATTTGATCTGCAAAGTTTTGTAAACAAAATAACTATAAAGTGGGGCTGTCAGAAATCGATCACGGAGTTCCTTTACAGCCAATCAATGTTTGTCTTACGAAAGTGAAACATCGGGTTATAACTTAGGCTTGATGAAAATAAATAGAAATGTAGCCTTAAACTCAACAAATTATTTTCAAGTTCTCTGGATCTGCAACTTGTATGGCATTGATTCTAAAAATATTACATTTCTGAATTAATTTTAGGCTTAAGTTTTTAATAAAATTTTATCTTTTATTAGTTTTATGGTCCTAAATCTAAAAAAGCACATTTTTATTCCATGTCAACAATATTACGGAAGGAATCTCGTCAACTCGCTGGTGTCCATTGGTTGAATGACATGTCTGTCACATATTTAATATTTATTATTTAATATTTACTTTTATTTAGGCCTATTGGTAGACTAATGAAAATGAGTAGGCTATAGGCCTACTATAAACTATAATAGATAAAATTGTTCTTAACTTTTTGGAGGTACCAAACCCCACCAGTTTCATAATGCGCATTCACCGAACCCTACTTATTTTACTTAATACTCATGCGCACAGACAAAATTCAATATTGATATTGATTCATGTGTCTATCTTGACCACTGAGACTGACGTACCAAACCTAAGGGGTTTGATTGAACTCAGGTTAATAACCCCTGTTCTACACGCTAGGTCAAGTTTAGCTCGTCCTATTTACTCGTTTCCTCATTCATCAAATATTTAATTGGAATAAAAAAGAAAGGATGATTCTATTGTAAAACACTTTCACAAATAACGCCCTGATTACTAATAATTAAATTGCAGCAATTGTAGCCTAATAATAAATATCCTACATGTACATGCTATATTTTATCATCTATTTCTCACATTATTAAAATGACAACAGCATCAAACCAGAACTTGTTTAGTCTTTTGTATTTTATCAGTTCTTAATTTTTGAAAATGTTCTATCTTTCAGGTCTTGCGTTACTCCAAGCATGTTCTTCCCCATTTAGCCAGGTTCTGTCTCATAAGCACATTTTTGGAGGATGGCATTCGAATGTGGACTCAGTGGAATGAGCAGAGAGATTATATGAATGTATCTTGGTCTTGTGGGGCTTTTCTAGCCACCATGTTTGTTATCACAAATTTGCTTGGTCAGATAGTTGGATGCGTTATGGTCCTTAGCCGCCAGAAAGTACCTATTGCTTGTGGTATTCTTTTTGGAATAATTGCTTTACAGGTACTATTTACATAATTATACAGCCATTATTTTAGGTCAAGTAGCATTTGGATTAAAATTATCACGCAAAAGCTAATTCCATGAGTAGAAAAATTGTAGTCAAGTATTGTATTTTAGTTACAGAAATTAATTACCCATATTTAATTGTGAAGTATGACAGTAAAAAAACAATACTTAAAAGTTTGCAGCTGTACATTATATAATACAGTTATTGTTTAAGTACAATCAAAATTACATGTTTAATTATTTTATTATTTTCCCCAGACTGTTGCCTACAGTATAATTTGGGATATCAAATTTTTAATGAGGTATGTTTTTCTTTCACTATAATATATTTGTATTATAATTTAAAATATTTTGAAATCAAGTTATTTATGCTCTTTATGATAAAATATCACTAGCTAGACTGTTCTAAACACATTTTCAAACATACAGTTGTAACTTATTAAATTGCTATAGCGTCAGCTGATTTTGGTGCTTACCATTTATTTTAAAATATTCTTTTAGGAATCTGGCTTTAGCAGGTGGTGTACTGCTGCTGCTAGCTGAAAATAAAGCTGAAGGAAAATCATTATTTGCTGGACTTCCTTCACTAGGAGAGAATAATCCAAAGCAGTACATGCAGCTGAGTGGAAGAATTCTCTTGGTCCTTATGTTTCTCACACTTTTACGTTTTGAAATGTCTGTTATGCAGGTAAAGAAAAATGATAACAGTCTGTTTTTTTTAGTTTGCCTATCACATTTTGCAAAAATTATGCATTTTACTGGAATGATGAATTAATAGCAATGGAAAAAAAATTGTCTTTAAAAAAAGTTTTTTGCAGCTGTTAATTGTCTTTGAGATGCAGAAAAAAAGTGGTGAATTGCAAGCTTTCTTTCAATTTCAGATTATTCAGAACTTGATAGGAACAACTCTGATCATCTGCATTGCCATTGGTTTCAAAACAAAACTCTCTGCCCTCGTTTTGGTACTCTGGTTGACATGTCTCAATGTTTACTTCAATGCCTGGTGGAACATTCCAGACTATAGACCCATGCGTGACTTCCTTAAGTATGACTTCTTCCAGACTATGTCAGTTATCGGCGGTCTCCTTCTAGTGGTAGCATTTGGACCTGGAGGTGTAAGCATGGATGAACATAAAAAGAAATGGTAACATAGATCATTTAATGAAGCTCACATACTAGGAACACTTATATAAATATCAATAGCATGATAAAGTATTTTTAGTTTACATTTTAAAGTAAAAAAATTGATTTACAAAAATCAAATTTTTAACTTTGTAACTTTACTGTTGTTATGAAGATAAACTAAGAGGAAATTGTTAAACTTTACACGAATAATGTATAACTGCATTACAGAGAGAATGACAAAAATACCAACCCACATTTTTTGAACAGATGAAATGTTTTAATCTTTAATTGTTTGGCAGTTTGCCATCTTCAAAAATGTATAGAAGTCGTTAAAATATGTCTGTGTGGTTTTAGCTGTTTAAAACATCTGTAGTTTCTTGTAATTTTTATTAAAATGTATTTTTTTTAAATAGCCACATTGGTTCCCTGTTATAATGTTAAGTCTTTTACCTTTAATTTATTATCTTCTCTGATAACACAAGTAATTTTTCTCTCATTGTAATCTACCGTGAACATTGGTTCTACTAGACTAGATTTCATTTTAGTACAAAACCCTTTTCACACACCTGAAATGAACATTAAAACCAGGGTGAAATCTAATACAAAGATTATTATTGAAGTTGTTACATAAAGTGGGTTTTGATTTAATGAATTCATCAAGAGTAAATACTTTGTTAGTTTGTGTATTTCTGCTGATATATTTTGCTATAACTTCATTTAGTCAAATTTCTTTATTTAACTGATACAAATTTTGTTACTTTATTCTGTTGTCCTTGTGATGAATTGCATCAATTAAGTTGGTTTAAATAGTTATATTATACATTTCATTAATTGAATAAAAAATAATCTTTGAACATACATTCTTTTAAACAGTTTTTTTTATTACTGTGCTTGTTTACTCAGAAAAGTAATTCGGAGATGCAATAGTAATTTTACCAGTATATACTATTGAAATGGGCTGTGATTTTATAACAAGTAGCTTAAATAGCCTGGTAATTTTCTTATCACACTGACATTAACATATTGCATCTTGTTTTATTAATTTATAATCTGGTTATGGTTTTAAACAAACCTCACCAGTTGTATTCTTGCTTTGGTAAACCAACAGCGGTTTCTACAAATAGCTGGTGTTAAATTTAATAATCATGGTCAGATTAAAAACAAAAAATCCAGTCATATAACTTATTTATTTTTTTATTCTGCAGTAAATCATGATGTATAGTAAAAAACTTATTTAAACTGGAGTGATGTTAATATCAACTGCTTGATTTTAATTTGTCATTGAAATCACATGGGTGATCAGCTTCTTTGAGATTTACATAAAGTTTCATTTTGAATTCTGAAACTTTTGATACAAGGCTTTAAAAACCTAACGGCTTTAGAACTGCTTTGCAATCCGTTGTAAATGCATGTACACATAAGATTATAATTTCAGAAGTCTATTATTATTTATATTTAAAAAAAATTAAAGTGGTAATACCTGAAAAAAGTTTTTCTGATATTAAGTTTTTTTTTAGTTTATTTCTCCCACTTTGTTTCATATAAGCTTTTTCATAGTTCTTTTGTTTCTTTCCTCAATTTGTTTTTCATTTTATACCTACTCCATATATATATATATAACACTTTGTTAACCATGACAAAAGACAAAAATTAACCTAATTACATTGTGAATTTCTATATTGCTGATGTGGATTAATTTTGGCTTCCTTGAAAAAAATTAAATGTTGTATGCGTTATCTGTCTATATGTATATATGTTTATAGTATATTCAAAAGTTTGCTAATGGTGTTAGGAAACAAATGTAGTATTAAATGACTGATTGCATGTTTTGACTTTGTACATATATAACTTGTTATTAAACTGGACCTAGGTATACCATATACCTAGGTCAACTTTGTTACGTTTTCACCTTTCACTGTTTTGTTGTTTTTATGTTTAGTTAATGCTTTTTAACAATTGATTTCTTCCTCCCTTGCCTGAAAGTTGCTATCCCCCTTGCATCAATAAATAACTGATAAAATTTTTTTGTAGGAATGTTTTGTGATGTGTGCCACATTTTTTTACACTAATATGTTAAAGACAAATAAAATTACCTTTTTTTTCTATACTGTTTCATCCCTGTAAGTTTGGTGGTTTGTGTACTTTGTTGACTTAAATATTTTTCTTACCTCAATTTAGTGTAGGGTGGTGGCTGTCAGTAAGATATGACAGAAGTGTTTCATTTTTGTTATAAATGTGGTAGCATTTACAATATTAAAAAATGGTGCTAGTTAGTGAAGTAAACATTCAGATTTCATCAGTTGTCTTGTTGAGTTGTAAGGTAACCTGATGGATAATTTTTTTTTTAAACTGGAAAAGGTAACACCTTACTAACGATGTTGAGTTTTTTGTATTATTTTAACAGTGTATGCATGAGGCCATATCAGTGATTTAATACCTGCAGAAGCTAATAATTTTTTCTTGTGCCAAACAGAAATGTTTTTTACTTCCCAGATAAAACAGTTATATACTTTGCAGTGGATTTAGCTTATAAGCAGACTTTTTTATTTTAAAACATTTTCACAAGCACGTGCATCTAATCCATCACTTGATAATGGAGTATCATATCATTATTTACATTTATTAAATGATTTACTGCTCATCTAAAAAGTGTTTTATTTTTTTTAAAGATACACACTCTTTTCAGCATAGTTTTGACTGTAACTTCATATATTTTAATTTACTAGTTTAACCACATCATACAAATTCTTATCCAGCTTGTGCTAATGGGAATTCTTCATATGATATAAGACATGGAAGATTTTACTTTCTAATTTTATTTTTAAAAAAACTAATTCACTTTGTCAGGAGTCAATAATGAAAAAGAGCGCCTAATTTATGACTTACAGTTCATGCCCAACAAATGGCCAGTATCATTGAGGCATATTGGACTCTGGGCAGTCCAAAAATCCCCAGATAAAAAGTGACTTGTACAAGGCCTTTTAATTCTAGTCTGTTTGGATTTTGTATTACTATTTGCCAACTAGTTGGTGGAATAAATGCTTAGAAATGGTGTACCTTCACTGGAATACTTCAAGCTATTGATATACTAAAAACTTAAGTGGTAGTGGTCTGAGCATTCCTTGTTTGTATGGTATAATTACAGCAAGATTGTTCTATACCATAACCACCATTGGCTTAATAATTCATTGTATTTTTTTCCTTTGCTATGGCTACTTTCTAAATCTTTATTTAGATGTTTTGTTTAGAATATCTAGAGTACTTCCTTCGCAAACTGTCTTTTTTGATGATTGAATAAAGTTAAAATGATTACTTGATCTTTCAATTTTTTATTATAGTTATAGTGTCTAATCAGATACATTTTTTTTTGTTTTACTTTTAAAATTTAAATGAATTTTTTTTTTTTTAAAGTAACAATTTTTTCACTATTTATATAAAAAGTATACAAAAAATGATCCTTGCAGACATGCAAGAATGAAAGCCCTGCCTAGGCATACTTTTATATTACATGGTTCCATTGGATTTTAGGGATTGACAACCAAAAAGGGACTCTGGGTCAATTACAGCATTCATGAAATTAGTAGTGTAGTAAATATTCTTAAGCATAATGAACTGGATGCTAGCATGTGAAAAATATATACTTTACCTGCATTACGACATTTTCCGGGGCTGTTACTGAAAAGTATATGTTTCTAATATTACGAGCCGACCCGCGGCATATCATACGCCGCTATTTAGTTGATTTATTTTCTACTTTTCAGTAATTCATAATTTGTGAATTCGACAGTACCAAACACTGTCAGTAGCTCATTAAGGACAATAACCCCCCTCCTTTCCCCAACCCCTTACCCCCCCCCCCCCCCCCCCCGTGAAAGCAGCCTCCTCTTAGTTACCGCCCCTAAGTTTAAAATAGTTTCAAACAAAATTATCTGCCCCTAATAACCATCACTAAACCCGGCTCTACGATTGTAAACATTTAGCGTGAACCACAGCTCACCAGACCATGTAGGGGTGGGGGCGGTAGGGAGCGCGCTTACAGCTTGTTTTCTAGGGTCTCCAAGAAGAGAATTGTATGTATAGATAGATGTTTTCTATACTATATTAATTCCATTTCGTTCAAAGGGCAAAGCCCCCCCCCTTCCCCCCCCCCCCCCCCCCCCCCCCCCCCCGAAGAGATACCCAGAAGAAACTTTTTTTTAAACTAAGGGGAGGTAACAAACTATGCTTGATATTTTTATTGTCTGTAAACTGTCGTCATGGACGGCTGCGTTATCGGGGGGGGGGGGGGATGGAAGGGAGGGTGAGGATAATCGTCCTTCACGAGTAACTGATAGTGTTTTAAAGCAAAATATTTTCAGTTGCAGATTTGGTAGTGTTGAATTCACAAATTATGAATTACTGAAAAGTAGAGAGAGAATAAAACAACTAAATAGCGGCGTATGCTAAGCTGCGGTTCGGCTTGTAAAAATTATAATTAGAAGTTTGGCCTAAAATGCCGAAGTTTCTGGCTAATCTGGCCACTCGGGAAAAATCTAGTGTAAACATTGAAACAATAATAAATAAATTTTTCAGACTAAACTATTTTTTTTTTAAATACTCCTTAATAGTAATACTAGATCTACTATATCTAGGTCTAATGAAAACTATTTGTATTAGATCTAGATCTAGTACTCCCACTTCTAGACCTTATTTGGAATTATTTTAACTAGATCTAGATTTAAATCTAGAATAGCTAGAATCTAGATCTAGATCTGAGATTTAGATCAGCTCAGCTAGTCTGAGCTAGAGTATAGTTATAGAGTTCTTCTAGATCTAGCATCTAGAAGTTCTAGATCTAGTCTAGATTTAGATTTACTGATTTAGATTTCTAGATTTTAGCGTGTAACGTATTTAAAAAATTGGTGGGTTTTTTTTTATAAAGCTGGATCAATTCCTTTAAAGTATTTAGTCTATTTACTACACCTGACCAAACAACGTAATTTGAGTAATCCCAAATCGGTAATCTATCGTTTTGGGTACGTAAAATCGCCCGCGACTAGTAATGTGAAAAACAGGTGACTCCTTACATTTTAATAATTATTTCACATTTTGAGGAGGATTTATGTTTTAAAAATACAAAAATGTTTCCTTGTTTCATTTATGTACCTGTTTTTAAACAATTGAATTAAAACTTTTCAGTAATACATAACACCAGCGATGTTTCCAACAGATGCAACCATGCTCATTTACTATAGCAGCCATCTTGTTAAAGTTTTATTTTTATAGACTTATAGCGAAGATTCAGGCGGAAGTCACTCTATTTTACAAATGGCTGCTGTTTATATAGCAAATCTTGCTTGCAGACACTGCTGTTTAAAGTTAATTTCTGGCATATATTGATATATTTAGCCATTGATTTAGGTTTATTACTCATTTATCTATAATATTTGACACAAACATATCACAATATACTTCTATTACAGCTTTGACAATGAGGTAACGTTTTCGCACATTAATAGCCGCGGGCGATTTTACGTACCCAAAACGATAGATTACCCCCAAATCAATAATGATAATCTGATAGAAAATCCAATTGCCATGTTAAATTATAAATTAAAAATTAAAAAGTACAGTAGGTCTACTTGAACTGATACTCATACTGTGATACTGATACATGTTTATTACAATTCAGAAAAAAAACCTTTTAAAAACAGTGAAGAAACAACTAAAATTCAGTCTCTTAACACAACTTTTTAAAATGTGTGTCATTAATCTTATTATCACACTTACTGAACCCCTCTTCAAACAAAAACATGATCACAAATCTGGACCCATAGTTGTGTGATGCTTTTGAATGACCCCTAATTAAAAGTAACTATTTCTCTTTAGATTAAACAATTTATTGGGCGGATGAAGTAGTGTTCATATGTTTCTTGACCTCGGCATTTGAAGGCAAGGTGTGGTCAGCACTATGCCCAGCTACCTTTACTTTCCCTAACATGAGTTAGGTACCCATCATAGTTGTGTGGACTCAGGCACATTCAACTGACTTAAACCCGGATTTGAATTCGAGTCTTTTGGGTTATCTCTCAGCGCTCTATTGCTAGGCCACGCCATCCCTATGACCTTTAATTGCTTATCCATTATTTCTATTTTATATACTGTTCTTAAAAGAATATTTTAAGTTGGCTAGAATAATTCAAATAAGAAACCTAATCTCAATTGATATATTTGTCTAATTTTTAAATTGGAATCATGCATTTTGAAACTGATCTAAATCATTGAACCATTAATATTTTCTATTTAGCAACTGACAAAAATTAGCTCAACCAGCTGTCGTTGATATTTACTGCCATGGGAGGCTTCTGGCCCAGTGGGGTTAATGTTAATAAGCCTGTTGTCTTTGGGATAATAGTCTCTATAGCAGCAATTTACTTTATTTACAGGTAGGCTACAGCAAAAACATTAAACCACACACAAAATAAACTGCATAACTTTAGTTTATATGCCTCATATATGAATATCAAACTGCAAATAAAAGTGTTGAAATCATTCTGTATGTTTGGGACATTGCCTGAGAGTTTAATTAAATGACCTAATCATACATATCTGACTGCCTTGCTGTGTGGAAATATGTTATTGCCTCATTTTTTTTTTTTTAAAAAGACACTTTTTTGATTATATCTAAAAAGATTTTTTTTTTAGATAATTCTAAAAGGTATACAGTCCTAACTTCGATTTAGCATTTTAAAACATAATTTTTGTGATAAATTTTCTTGTGCCAATTTATTTCAGCAGATATGCCACAACAACAACAGTAGAAGCAGATATTATCACATCTGAACGTACAATGCCAGCGTTGGATAAGGCTGCTGTGAGAGATTTACGAAGTGAGGCTAAACTGGTAAATGTGACTGTCAGAAACAAAGTAGGTTTTTCTTATGTTTAATGTTTAGCAAATTTAGCTTAGTTACGTATATAAAAATTCTTACTTCATTTGTAAAACCTTAAATAGCAAGCGCTGTGAGGATTTTTTCTTGTATTGGTATATATGTGGGTGGTGGAATTTTGAGAATATTCCATAATATAGGTCTACATACGTAAATTCTACTACTTATTCCTTTACACTTTTTAAGGAGAGAAGAGCCAGTATTTGAATCTACATTGGCTAATTTCCTCCTGTAAATTGGCTAATTTCCTCCTTCTTGACAGATTAAATTTGATGTTCCTTTTTCTCTTGTGGGTTCCAACTTGAATACTTGAAGTTGTTGTTAAAGTGTTGTTTTTCTTAAGAGTGTCCATAATATTTTACTTTTCTTTCAATTATTCTTATTTTTTAAAAAATGTTATTTAATTTAAATAAATCTACCATTGGCTTATATTTTGAAATTGTATCTTTACTGAACCCTGTAAATTAAAAGTAAATTAAAGTAATGAAATCAGTTTTTACCTGATGGTCAAGAGTGCAGGTAAAGTAGAGTTCACCAGTTTTCCTCACCTCAGCATAAAAAATGAAGTACCCATTAGAGTTATGTGGTCTCAGGGATTGTGTTCTATAACTCTGAGCCCAAGACTTGAAGATGAGACTTTTGGTTTAGAAGTTTGGGGGGGGGGGGGGGGGGGGGGGTTTAGTTTTGATGTTCACTAGTACCTGTAAAAAGGAACCCCCCCCTCTTCCCCTAGTGCTAAATAGTGTTACGCAGCCACTTACAAGTATTGCAGTTTTTGTTTATCCTCTTCTATTCATCAGCTTTTGAGGGTCTATGTAGTGCAGGTTATGAAAAACTTGGGAAAAGCCAAACTGGATGTTCTGTTTCTTCATGGTCAGAAATTTTCTTCTGAAGACTGGATACGAAATGGATCTTTAAATCATGTGGCCAACTGGGGTTACAGATCAGTGGCCATAGATTTACCAGGTGAAATAAGCATTTTTTACTGAAACATTCTTTATAAATAGCAATTTTATCAGATTATACATAATTTTTTACTATACATCTAATCGAATAAGAAATTTTAGTTTGTGGCTACTACATGTATCTTTACTATAGATACACCTTTTTTGTATTTGCTAAAGGGTTTGACAAATTCTAAAGCATAATAAAAGTTTGATATGGCTAAAATAGTTTAATATGTTTGTTTACTTTTGATTTTTATAGTTGTTTAAATTAAATGTTGAATTGATGAACTAAAAATTTAATGCAATGTTTATTTATACATTTAGGACATGGCAAGACTACAGATACTATTGATGAATTAGTTGTTGATGAGTTTCTGAAAGCTTTGGTTTCCAGCTTGAAAATGAAAGAAAATGTTGTTATAATTGCCCCATCTGCCAGTGGTAGATATGCTCTGCCGTACTTGTTCAATAAACCAGAGACAAGCACAGACAGAGCCAAAGGATTTGTGCCTATAACCCCAGTGGGCACAAACAAATATGTTGATAAATTTCCAGCAAGTCAGGTATATCTTATATAACTAGATTCTTCTGAATAGATCAATATTTGAATGCTTGAACCAATGTTTATTGAAATTTGGCATAGGTCATTAGCATAACCTTTAGCCACCTCATAAAATTTATTGCCATGAAAATAGAAACAGTTTTTTTTATATTTCTAAAATTTTATAGAGGCTATGCTAGTCTTAGATGTTTTCTTTAATATAGGGACCATTTGAGTTTAGCATTTTTTTTACCAGCTTTGTTTTTTTTTTTTTTAATTTTCTTGGAAGTGTGGAGAAAGAATTGCAGGGTTTGCTGGGGGTATTTTGTTTGTGTTTAACAAAATACTGTTTGTGGAATAGATTTTCATCTTATATAATATGAATTTTTATTTATTTTTGCTCTTAGATTCCAACATTAATAGTTTATGGTACAGATGATAAACAAGGAAAAGAAGTTGCTGAAGATTTGAAAAAGCTGCCTAAAAGTGAGACATCACCAATCGAAGGTGCAGGCCATGCATGCTACCTTAATAAACCAGACGAGTTCCATAATGCTTTATATAACTTTTTGATAAAGTTATCTTCATGAGTTATCATCCCATGTTATTTTGCCTGATGTTGAAAATTGCAAAAGATTTTTTTTATTGGTGAAATTATTTCATATCTTTTTTAATTATCTGATTTCCAGGAATTTTTCTGAGGGGAAAGCAATATCTGGATACTTAAACTTATTGCATTTTTCTTGTTATATTTTTTAATGACTTATGATATTGTTATTTAGTCCAAATCTGTTAATACATGAATATTTGTGCTCATCTTTTAAAATTGAAATATTATATTTTGAAGAACTTTTCTAAATTTGATGCTTTCACTGAGGATGCTTATATAGTTGCTTATTTTTAGACACAGTAATATTTCATAAGATTTACTATTTCAACCTGGAAATAACTGAAAATACATTATCCTTTTCCTAGAAAATAAATAATTTTCAAGTACAGAACATTAACATAATCTGAAATTAAAAACGTCATTGCCTAGCCAAAGTTAAAACAACAAATAGTTGAATAACAGAAACCAAAGAAACCAATAAACAAAATTGCAGTATGGTGCAATTAAAATTTGCTTATTTGAAAGTTCTATTTATTTTGTCTTTCAACAAGGTAAAAAAATTTGATAATCTGCTTTGCACATTTCAGATAATTTATGCTTGATTTTGTGCAGTCTACTCGGTTCACATGCACTAAGCTACTGCTTGTTAACATAGTTTATATTTTATATTTATGATGTATATACAAAAATGTAAAATATGTATATTATGTTAATCTGCCAATTACTTGACTTATTTATTCAATGTTGCATGTTTTTATCACTGGATATTATGACTTTATGGATTAATTTTGCTTAGGAATATAATTATTTGTATTGAATTCACAACCATATGTTTTGTGGTATTATTTATTATTAAAATTTAGATTATTTTTTTCCATTTTACTGATTTTCAAGCTGAACTTTGTTATTAACCTACCGGCATTTAATAATTTCTAACCTGATTATTTTATTTTAAATCATCTTGCCTGTTGATGACAAAGATATTTTAAATGTCTTATAAAAAAACATTATGAAAAATGGTTTTTAAAATATTGCATTGGTGTTTGTTGTTTACGTCTTCAGAAAAAAGTGATTAGACCTATTAATTAAGCAAACTAATGCTGACACTTACATATTGAACTCTTGAGTTTGGTGATTAATTGCTTACCATCTAAACCAGGGGTCTCCAAACTTTTCAGTCCGAGGGCCGCATTAACTATCAAATTTCTGTTCGGGGGCCAGTTTCTTCCAGACATGTCTTTGATTTTTCTGAGCAAAGTTCCTCAGCCATCACCAACAAACGTTTTTTCCGTGGACAAAAAGATCTCAGCGGGCCGGACGAGAGGACCTCGCGGGCCGTAGTTTGGAGACCCCTGATCTAAACCATGATTACTTATTTCATCCAATATTCTACATTCATCATTGTCATCATTTGCAGTTCCTACCCAAGACACATGGACAGATGAAGTAGAGTTTATCTGTTTCAATGGCGTCTGCATACAAGGAGATATTGTGGTGAGCAGTATGCCCAGCCGCGTTTGTTTCCCTAACTTGAGTAGTTACCCATAAAAGCTAGTAAGACTCAAAGACGTCTTAGAGTCCAGGATCTGAGCTCAAGACTTCCATGTTGGCAGACTTTAGCTTTAACGCATCCCATATATTCTACATTAGTTTTATAACAAAGTTTCAGACGAGGAGTTAAATTCCTCTCTGACACTGGTAAAAAGAGGTTTATAAAATGGGCTAGCACACATGTGGAATTAATGATCACCATGTTTAAATTTTCTGGATTAGTGGGATGCTTGCTTTCTTATTATCTGCTCTTCCCCCCCCCCTCTACTACTTTAATAGAATATTAGACTGACAAATATAGCTTCAAATTCAAGACTCCTGCTTTAACACATTTAAGTAGTGTTAAAATCGATCCTTATGGATGGAGTGGCCTAGATGGAGAGGTAGGCTGCTAACCCGTATGTCTCATGTTCAAATCTGGGTTCAAGCAAATAGACTGTTCCTTAGTCAACCCAGCTCTGATGGGTACCTAACTCATGTTAGGGAAAGTAAAGGTGGCTGGGCATAGTACTGACCACACTGTCCATTCATATGCTGAGGTCACAGAAACAGGTGACTACTTCCCTTGCCCCATAGACAGTCAGGTTTGGAAGGAAACTTTGTTACTTAATATGGATCCAGTTTCCTGTTTGTAAAGTTTAACTGAATAAACACCCAGGTTAAATTTAATAGATCAGCATGTAATTGTAAGACAATTATAAATACTTTTCAGATGGTGTTCCCAGTTTTAAATTTGGATAATCTTGCTGTCTTACTACACTTACACACTAACAATATATTTAATTGAATGTTAACATTTTTTGTATCTATCCAAATCTAAGTGGGTTGGGGTGATGTCTTTTTTGTTTTGTTATATGGGATAGGGTTTAGTATAGACTACTATAGACCTATGTCAATTAACATTGCATTTGATTATCTTTACTCCTAAATTTACTAAATGTTTTTTTTTTCCATTAGAATGGTCTGATGCATTTCAAACCTCAAAAATTATTAATTAAGGCTTAGGCCTAACAACTAACAACTTGTGTAATTAGTGATTTTCCTAAAATTTACATGGTTTTGCATTCATTTTTAAAAAGTCAAATTTTTGTATTAAATGCAAACAATACTTTATAAAATGAATACATATAATCAGTGGCATAGCGAGGTCGGGTGTCACCCGGTGCGGCACTTAATGGTGTCACCCCCCCCAGAGGCATAGAGAATCTTCCCAGGGACAAACTTTCAAATTTTCGATTTGCACCCCCTCCCCCTCAAACTTTCGATTTGCACCCCCCCCCCCTCAAGTTTTCCATTTGCACCCCCCCTCAAGTTTTCCATTTGCACCCCCCCCCCCCTTAAACTTTCCATTTGCACCCCCCCTCGAGTTTTTCTCTATATATTTTGCTATTTTTTGCCTTGGTGTCACCCCCCTAAATGGTGTCACCCGGTGCGGTCCGCACCCCCGCCCCCCCCCCTCGCTACGCCCCTGCATACAATTGTTTATTGCAAAATTCATTATCCCATAGTGTCATTCACACTAAGCCACCGTACCGTTACTAAAAGATGCGGACTTCATGATTAAAAACGAAAAATATAAATTGTTTTTAAATATCAGGGACAGTAATTGTGTAATATTAAAAGTACTTATAATTTATGTTACTTCCCTTGATGTCAGCAAAAAAATAATTAGCCAACTAAAAACATGAATACATTATTTTAACCCTTAACTATCTGATACTTTCCATTAAGACTAATAGTATAGAATCTCTAGATCTAGATAATCATATTGTATTTGGAGTTGACAGATCTAGACTCTAGGCCTACTCGCTGATTAAGCTAGTTTATAAACAAATAAACATCGATAAAAACATTCTTTTTAAAATCCTTGTGTTGATTTATTTCAAATTATGGAAACAAAACCTACGAAGTAGACAGAAATTTAGTTCTAAATCTCTTGTAATTTGTTAATTTTTTTTTAATTAATAGTACAATAACAGAACAAATATTTAAATATATCAAAGTGAGCTACAAAGATGAAGTTAAAGAAAGATAGATAAAGATAGATAATTCTCTTTACTTTCTTGTTGGCGCGCAAGTCGATCTCTATGACATGCGCATGTTATTGTTAAAAGTTATCGCAAAATAAATGAATGACAATTTTATCTTTTCATCATAAGTTCAACATAACAGCATCATCGAACCAAAACGTTATTATTTTTACGGAGAATGACAAGATTGACGCATTTTTTTCTGGTAAGCCAGCTACTCTACTTTCTAGATTTAACTGTAAGATCTGTAATACTAGATTCTACTAGACTAGATCTAGACTAGAATCTAAAATTAGCCAATATATTCTGTTTATTCTATTGTCACTATTTAAAAAGTATTTTAGGCCTAACTATTAAACTAATCTAAGACTATAGCTTGCAGATCTAGATCTAGATCTAGATCTAGATTTTAGATCTAGAAATCTCAGTAGCTAGCTAGCTAGACATCAGATAGACTGGCCTTTTTTAAAGTACTAAATTAAAAATTAACTAAACTAGGCTAGACTCAAGAGTAGTCAAGAGTCAAGTACCGTCCTACATTGACTAGATTCTAGATCTAGCTTCTATCTAGCTAGTTAGTAGTAGTTAGCTAGATCTATCTATATTCTACTTGTCAGTGGCGTAGCGAGATCGGGTGTCACCCGGTGCGGCACTTAATGGTGTCACCCCCCCCCCCCCCCCCCCCCCCCAGAGGCATAGAGACCCTTCCCAGGGACAAACTTTCAAATTTTCGATTTGCACCCCCCCCCCTCAAACTTTCGATTTGCACCCCCCTTGAGTTTTTCTCTATATATTTTGCTATTTTTTGCCTTGGTGTCACCCCCCTAAATGGTGTCAACCCGGTGCGGTCCGCACCCCTCGCTACGCCCCTGCTACTTGTTATTTGAAGATTCTATAAATTAAATTAGTGACTCTGCTAGATTTATAATTGTTTATGAGGCAAATTTAGACTAATTATAATAAATAATAATTATTAAGTATTAGTAATTAAGTAAGGGCTTACTTCCACAGAGAGGAGGGTGGACACTGGTCAAAGTGTATGTTTTTAGATCTAGATCTAGATATCTATATCAAATATATTTTTTCTATTCTGTTGTGGAGGGGGGAGGGGAGGATGCAACATGGGCATGTAAACATCTAAAATAAAAAAAAAAATACTAAAAATAATAATTAAATAAATTGAACTATTAATATGACTTTACAAAGGTGTTTGAATGGTAGAGCGCTCTACTGCTAACCTGGAGACTCTAGTTTGGATCCCAGATTTGGGTCTGTAAAATATCTGAGTCCACCCTGATCTGATGGGTACCTGACTAACATCTGGGAAAGTATAGTGGCTGTTCACAGTGCTGACCACACTTTCTTTTATGCAGAGGTCACAGAAACAGGTGTAGTGCTTATACATGTATGTATAAATATAAACACACTATACATGTGTAGAGGTGTAAATAAAAATAATCTAGAGGTGTAAATAAAAATAATCTTAAGGCCTGTATCCCCAACTTCTTTTCCCACTTGGGGGGGGGGGGTGGTTTCCAGTTTAACATTTGGATTATGGTGTTACCATTCTCTCTTCTCAGAGTGTGCCCAATCCATCCTTATTTGTGGCCTTTAATATCCCTGTCTATTGGCAGTTATTTGACATTTTTGCTGGCTGTTTTATCTTTAAGATTCATCACACACATCTATTTGTCAAGGACTGTTAATATTGTACCCCTCCAGTCATTTGTTCCATAAAGCAGTACTGCCTTGACATTTGTGTTGAAGATTCTTATCTTTCTCCAGGATGACAAGCTGTGCAAATCCATATGAGGTGTAGATAATCACACTTTTAAAATGTTAATCTAACAGCTGTTTTTCTACAAGACAAATTTATTTTTTAAAAATAATTAAACATTTTTTATTAATTTGTCTTGTAGAACATCTGTTAGATTTACATTAAAAATAAAAACAGAATTTATTTTATCTTGATAAACTAAAACATTAAACACGGTCATTAGACATAATGTAGGCTTGTACTCTGGCATTGAAATAAAAGGCACATATTAAGCAAAATATTCAGCAGCATTGGGTAACAAAAACAAAAATGAATTAGTCCATGTGTTACCAAGTCTGTCACTCATCAAGTCCACAGCTGTGATGCTGTTGTGACATCAGGGCCTGTAGCACATGGCAGCAGGGCATGCCACAGATAGATTTCATTGTTACAACTTAAAGTGTGTTGGGGTTGCATATTGTTATACTCTATTATTTTAGGAATGTTTAGGCTTAGTATAATGCTATTCAGACCTACATATCCATGAGTTTGGGTGGTAGAGTTCACTACTGGTCACCTTAAAGTCTCGAGTTAGGTTCCGAGTTTCTTTCAGGCCCCCCGCCCCCTGTAAAAAATCTGAAAGAAGCATTGTTTAGGTTTCTGGGAGCCAACCAAGCTCTGATGATTATATAACTTAATGAAAGTAAAGGTGACTGGGCATAGAACTGACCACACTATCCCTACATATGCAAGGGTCACTAAACAGTTGAGCCTGGGCCCTACTTAATCTGTCATTTTTTATCCTCAAGTTAAAAAGAGTAACTTTTCTTCACTATCCAAGGGGGCAGGTGATGTACATGTTATCTATAGGGTCAAAGCAGATAGTGGAATCAGCACAATGCCCAACTGTACCTTTCCTTAACTTTCACAGATTGTCATGTAATCATTTGAGCTGGATAGACTTAGAGATTTGCCATAGGTTTAAAACCAGGAAGTATCCTCAAGACTATATTTCATGTTTTCAAGAACACTGTTGGGTTTATATTTATATCTTGAGGTTTTTTGATGATTTATTAGCTGAAATCTGTGTTGCTTGCAGCCATACTTTGCATGCATACTAAATCAGTAAATGGCTAGTGGATGGAAGAGTGAGAATAAGGGAAAGTACAAATAATTTATTCTTACTTCCCCTTACTTTCTGCTTATAGGTTATTTCTATAATAATTTATTAATCTTTTAAGAGTTACTGATAGTTGTTTAAAAATCCTTATTTTAATCAGTGGTTTAATTAATCATCACTGGTAATTTAAATTAAAAAAACTCAACTCCATACTATTTTTAGTGCCTTTCCTAATAATACTAATATAGTGAAGATTCATGTACATCAAAACTCTATCTCTTTAAACCAGTTGACATCAAGGCCCAATCTAATCCCTACCAGTATCCTGCTTGAAATGAGTGAGCTATAAATAATGTTCATGATTCACTTTTGATCATTGCCTTTCCTTCTGTAGCTAAGTAATCATACATTGAATTAATAAAATAGTAAAAATGGTAGTTACATCAAAGATCTTTTTTTTTTATCTTTGTTTTGGGAATTTTTTTTTATTTTTCCATTCTTTGCTGAAATAGTAAAAACAGCATGTTTATATCAAACAAGAAAGTAATTTAGTTTTTTTTTCTTTTTTAGCTCCCTTTGTTCTTGTATAATGTCTGGGAGAAATACTTGGTTTATGTTTTTACAACAAAGGCTGTGCTGTAGGTTTATAACTCCGCACAGCTTGGAGACAACATTACCTCCCTTGTCCGTTAAGTTTTCCCCCCTATTAGCTCAGTGCATATAGCAGTTGGGAGTTGTCCTATTCTCCAGAGCAGGTAGGACATCTCTACCGTGGCTAGTGATGTATCACCTGTTGCTGAATAGCTAAATATAGCTATTTTTGTCAAGATTAGGAAACCTTCTTGGGATTTGTCTCCCTTTTGCAATTTTCAACCCATGTAAAATTTAATGAAAATGTAGAAATCTCTTTTTTTAACATTTTAAACTAATTATAGTTGATTAATTTGCCCGCATGATTCATTTTCTTGTCACATCAGATTCGTGTTAAGGGAGATAATGTCAGTGTGTTGTCACACTTGGTCAGTGGTTCTCAAAATGGGAGTCACACATGTAGGGGAGTGATGCGCGTCTCTTGTCTCCCATCCCTTCCCTGGGACATCACTAGACGGAATTTTATTATCAAAGTTTATTGGCCTATTTGGGAATGTAATCATAATTATATTCCCAATCCTCTGACAGTTAAGTTTTTTTTTGTTACGAAATAAGCTAGGCTTTGGAGTAAGCGCCACTGTTTTATTTGTAAAACTGGAGGTGTGGTAGGAGAACAGTTTGAAAACCGCTAGTGTAGAGTGTACATTTGGGTAGGTCACTGTCTGGCTGTAGAGGTCAACAACCCTGTCACAAGATTATATTTCCACACTTTTCATCGTGGTGCTTGTTAGCCTGTGGTGTAGCCGGTCTGGAATAATCTAGAAGGCACGAGTGATCTGGGGCAGCCTGGCATCCTACGTGCCGTCAACGGCCCGGTGACGTCACGCCCTGGTGACGGAATGAAGCAGTTAAATCACTGCTGGGGTCTAACGTGCGCCTGTATTTAAGTTTAATTAGGGGGAACTGCTTTAAAGAGGGACTGGGCGTGAATAAGGTTGAATCTGTTCCGCTACCTTAAAGATGTGTTCTGACCCCAACAGGCGAGGTTATAATCCCATGGGCTTTTAAATTTAAGGTTAGGGATTAATTATACACATTAGCAGGATTGCGATTCATGGGAATTGTTTGTTCAATTATATATCCACGCTTGACTGAATCTGACGACAAAATATCGGACAAAAAAAGTATTTTTTCGCCTACTTGTTCTGTTCATTAGAAAAAAAATACCACATACAAATCTGTGTTAGATACACCCCACCCACCCACCCACCCACCCACCCACCCATCACTCAATGTATGCTGTCATCCATTTTTCTTAACACTGGTGTAACGCTAGGATCTCAAAAAAATTGAAATATGAAACCAAAGCTTCTTTAGAAATTTAACTCCGGTAAGGGGGGGGGGGGGAATTTGAAATTGGTTAGCGGGTAATTATAAAAATAGTAAACTGTAAAAGGGGGTGGGGAGGAGGGTGTCTGAAAGAAAAATAAGTCATGTGTTGCTATCATGTCCTTAAGTACACATGTAAAAGTAAAGTTCCCTTTTCAAACCTGACGGTCTATAGGGCAAGTGAATTAGAGTTCACTTGTTTCTGTGACCTCTACCTATCAGAGTTAGGTGGACTCAGGGAAGGTGTACTGACTTGAACCTAGATTCGAACTTGAGACTTACGGGTTAGCGGCCCAGCTCTCTACCGCTAGACCACTCCGTCCCTACACAAGTACTACCAGGCATTTAACTCCTTCCAAAATTTGAATAGGTTTTTGTGGTTGTTAAAGACTATTTTGACAGACTCTAACTTAAAGTCTGCAGCCCAGGTCAAACAATGTAACGGCAGTCATCCCCCCATGTGTTGCCTACTTCTGCTATGGTGGGTTCATTGCATAAGAACACTGTCAAACAATGTAACGGCAGTCATCCCCCCATGTGTTGCCTACTTCTGCTACGGTGGGTTTAATGCATAAGACCACTGTGTTGGCTTATTCATCCCTGGCCGTGACAAGCATTCACACATGATTTCTTTATCACTGGGTTTTTTTTTCTATTCATGTTTAATTGACGTCACTGGTTGAAAGGGCGCTAGTCGTAAAACCAGTCTTGTTTGAAGATTTGACATACTTGACGGTGGAGGGCAGTTGTGACTAGTGTTTCTTTCAGACTTTTTCTCGTGTGGGGGGGGGGGGGGGAACGACACACGACGATACACTGTTAAAAGTATATATTTTCTATATCAATTCCAGTTCGGTGGGGGGGGGGGGGGGGGCGGTTGTGACGCCAGTCATATTTTACTGGTTAAAAATATCATCGATGGTTTTTTCAAATGAACATCTGTAAAAAATATATTTAATAAACCGGGAGTGATCTCCCCTAAACTTTCTCGAATATTCTTATATAAAATAACAGGGGATGGGAACTCGGGCTATAGACATGATTTTTAATCCATTTTAAATACTTAAAGTTTTAAAAATAGAATAAAATCTCGTAGACAAATTAATTGCACACCAAGTGAACGCCAAATAAAAAAGCGCATAATAGTGCGCAATATTATTAGTACTTTTAAAATTTACATTAGTTTTTTGAGAAATCGGAAGTAGCGTAAAGTACTACTTCCAGTCAACGGAAATTTCTCAAAATTTAACAGAAGGTAGAGAATTAGATCTTTTACTTACATGTGAAATTTCATTTATCTATCTGAAATAGTACTCAAGTTATAGGCTTTTGAAAAATTCAAAGTAGGAAAAGTACCACTTCCGGTTATCGGAAATCGCTCAAAAGTTGATACGGATCTACGATTTTGATAAAATACTTATATATGAAATTTCATCAACCTAGCTGTAACGGTACTCAAGTTATCGTGTTTACACACGGACAGACAGACAGACACACACAGAGACATACGGACAAGATTGCAAAATTATGTTTTTCCGTATCAGTGAGGTGTAAAACGTCGAGATTTGTAAAAATCTCGATTTTTTTTTTTGCACGATTACAAGACTTTCTCTATACTTCGTATATACGAGAAAGTAAAAATCAAATTCCACACGCGTTAAGTAGCAGATTTTATTTTCGGGCTTTTGTCACATATAGTATGAGTAGTTTACACGAGATGCTAAAATTTTACAAGTTCTTGTGTTATATATTCAGGGGTGCAGTCTAGTTTTAGATTTGGTTTTAAAAGCTCTGTTAACATTGAGACATTTTTGT
The DNA here is from genome assembly GCF_028476545.2 of Physella acuta. Classification (NCBI taxonomy): domain Eukaryota; kingdom Metazoa; phylum Mollusca; class Gastropoda; family Physidae; genus Physella; species Physella acuta. The sequence continues at coordinate 852,612 of NW_026731533.1, forward strand.
ATATGGTCAATTTAGCTTCAGACGTTACATAGGCTTTGTTAAGTACTTATAAATGTTTCACATGATTTCTCTAGACTTCATTGTCTAATTAGTTAAGTTTCCCAGGATTTCTCTAGACTTCATTGTCTAATTAGTTAAGTTTCCCAGGATTTCTCTAGACTTCATTGTCTAATTAGTTAAGTTTCCCAGGATTTCTCAAAACTTCATTGTCCAATCTGTGAAGGTTCACAGGATTTCTGAAGTTTTTATAGTCCAATCTGTGCCAGCCAGTCAGTACCCACTGGAGCACAGCTATCGGTTTTAATTTCCCAGACCGTATCCCGGGTGACCGCCCCTGATCCTTCTCCTGAGATTGGCATTAGTCATAAAGACTTATAAAAGAGCAGTAGATATTCTAAAAGAAAATACCAGTGGTGTATATTTAAACCTGATCAAACCCCCCACCCCTCCCCCATATACACACCCATCGTACATATTGTAATGAAATAATTTTTGGTCCACCCAGCCTAAACTCATCGTTCAATAGGAGGATGGTGTGTGTGGTCTGGCCCTGATATTATTGATGCATCTTGTGATTCCTCTACTTATCCATTCACAAAGCCCTTCTTCTACCACTGGCCTGCGTGCCGCCGATAGATAATCTGTACATGCATAATTCAATAGGTCAGAATTAGACGGGTCCCTTGGGTCAAAATATGCGGGGATTGGTCTAGCGTAGTAATTGGGCTTTTGTCTAGCGCAGTAATTGGGCTTTTGTCCAGCGCATTAAAGTGTGCATTTTTCTAACACATTAAAGTGGGCTTTTGTCTAGCGCTGTCTGGCGCAGTAATTGGGATTTATTTCTGGTGCATTATAAAGTGGGCTTTAGTCTAGCGTATTATAGTGGGCTTTTGTCTAGCGCATTAAAGTGGGCTTTTGTATAACGCAGTAATAGGGCTTTATTCTAGCGCATTAAAGTGGGTTTTGTCTAGCGCAGTTATTTGGCTTTTGTCTAGTGCAGTAATATATTGGGCTTTAGTCTAGCGCAGTAATTGGGCTTTTGTCTAACGCATTATAGTGGTCTTTTGTCTGGCGCATCAAAATAGGCTTTTGTCTGCGGGAGTATATTGGCCTAGAATTGTTGTGAAACCACCATTTGGTCACTACGGTGCTATTGAACGTATCAGATTGATAACACCCCTTCATCGATCAACGTCAACCACAAATGGTCAACAATACTCGGACCTGCGCTGCGCTGTACAAGTAACGTGTGATTTGATATTCCACCTGCTATCTGTAGAGTAAATATCTGTGACCTTCACCTTGGCGAGCTAAGCACAAACATCGTGTTTAGCCTGTGACGTAACACACCGAACACCTCAAGGTCACCGAACTAGGCCGTGTTTGTCCGTGTCTTATCCGTGTCACCCTCAGACGACAGTTGCCCCTGTGGATTAGGCTTTAGCTCGGCTTTAGGGATTAGGACGTCGCCTCTAACACCGTCACACAGAGAGGTCGTTCATCATTGACATACAGATGCATATTTCATTGATATGTAAAATAAAGTTCCCCCCTCCCTTTTTCCCCCACCCCTCCCTTTTTCCCCACCCCACCCCTATACACACATTACAGTTTCTAACTACAGATAACTCCCATCTCAAAACACGGCAAACACTGTTAACTGGGTTTGAATAAAAATGTGAGGGGGAAGGTTGTAGGTATCTCACACACATACCCTATCTATCCATACAAGTGTACAGTCGACAAGTCAACACACACACCCTACCTATCCATACAACTGCTACAAGTGTACAGTCGACAAGTCAACACACACACACCTATATCTATCCATACAACTGTTACAAGTGTACAGTCGACAAGTCAACACACACACCTATATCTATCCATACAACTGTTACAAGTGTACAGTCGACAAGTCAACACACACCTACATCTATCCATACAACTGCTACAAGTGTACAGTCGACAAGTCAACACACACACACCTATATCTATCCATACAACTGTTACAAGTGTACAGTCGACAAGTCAACACACACCTATATCTATCCATACAACTGCTAAAAGTGTACAGTCGACAAGTCAACACACACACCTTATCTATCCATACAATTGCCACATACAAGTGTACAGTCGACAAGTCAACACACACACCTATATCTATCCATACAACTGCTAAAACTGTACAGTCGACAAGTCAACACACACACCCTATCTATCCATACAACTGTTACAAGTGTACAGTCGACAAGTCAACACACACACACCCTATCTATCCATACAGTTGCTACATACAAGTGTACAGTCAACACACACACACCCTATCTATCCATACAATTGCTACATACAAGTGTACAGTCAACAAGTCAACACGCGTGCCCTCTACTGTGTACACACGTCCCTTTTATCCTTGGCGTTTCGTAATTAGAAGAAGATTAATTATACTAATAACAACACGTCAGAACAACTTCCACATATTAAAAGATAGGTGTGTTCATTTACGTCATCAGATAAAAAAAATCTTGATGTCTTTTGATGTGTTGAAATTGGATATCTTGCGCACCGTCTTGTTCATTCAACTAGCGAGCCAGTCCAATAACGTCATTTATTAAATCGCATATTAAAGCTCTTTACCTCCTAAATTTTCTTTGTAAAATGACGAAGTCGACAGTGTATATGGGTTTGATAACCAAAGCGCTTACAAAAAGCAGGCGACGGAGTGTTCTAGCGGTAGAGAGCTGGACTGCTAATCCATAAGTCTCGAGTTCAAATCCGGGTTCAAGTCAGTGAGTCCACCCTGTGGAGTTCACAGAAACAAGTGAACTCTACTTCACCCACTAGACCGTCAGGTTTGAAAAGGGAACTTTAACAAAAAACAACTGTTGTTTGAACAAAATATTCATTAATAAAGTCAGTGTTGCAAAGTGCGCGATAGCATGAAGGGGAGCGCAACACTACTTTTGATAGTTTATCATGTGCATTTAACTCAGGAAACTAAAGTAAGCAGTGTCAACCGTTATGGTTTTAATTTAGATTGACCCTCATTCATACACGTGTTTACAATAAGATATCCCAGCCCATAGGTCGTAAACAACACTAAACTACGGAGACCATAACGATCAATGTGGCCGGTACAAAATATTATCCCTGGCGTTGTTTTTATCGCCTCCCTGTATGAAATGGAATCTTAACACTTTATTGTTTGTTGCCTCCCTGTAAGAAATAGAATCGCCAGCTTTTAGTTGCCTCCCAGTACGCAAATAAACAGCAGAACCACCAGCTGACCAAGTGAAAGAGGGAGGGGTATCTGTTGCATCCCCGGGACTCTCCAAACAAGCCATGTGCCCCCGCCAACAGAAGCAGCATCCCGAAAAACAACCGACCTGCAGAGTTCGCATCAAGAAAACAAACCCAGAGAAGAGATACCTGTGTCTAGGCCGGCATTCCGTGCTTGGCGGTGTTAGATAATGGTTGGAGCAAAGCGAAGTCCTCTGGCATTTGCCTTGTGCTTGTCGGTGGCATTTCAGTGGGTTCTTCTTTGATTGCATGGGAATAAACAGCACGTGACTGGCAGAAGTGGATCTGTTGATCTGTTGGGAAGGGGACGCCGATGATTGTTTTGTCGTGTGGAATGTAATATGCCATTAAATGTCATAGGCCCCGTGAAGGTTAAAGGTCATTGAATGACTTGTAATGTTGTGAAGAATTTCTTCATTACTCTTACGTTCCCGCGGTGGTCTTCGCTCGAAGGTTTTTCTATCCTAGTTTAAGCACAGCAGAGCTGGTCTATTTGAACTCCCAGAGAAAGGTCAGCCCTCATTAGTGTTCCTGGTTGGTAGGCGTACTCGTGGCTCTTATCGTCCTTAGACCTTGGCTCTATTATGGAGTTGTGCAATTCTTTTTTTTTTTTAATGTTTGGCTGTCTTGTGTCGTCTGCTACGCAATTAACTAAGCGCCTGCAACCTGTGTTTGTTATTTAAAGGTCTGTTCAGTTAAAAAAAATTCTTACCATTATCAAAATGAGACAACATCGATCCATACTTTAAACATCAGGATATTACTAATGTATAGCAAGTAGAACAACACATATTCACCATTGTGTTGCAAACATAAAACATTTGACAAATATTAACCTTAGCCCCACGGCGAGATTAGGCTTGGTTCGGGCCCCTGGGTGATACTTTTTTGTTGGCCCCTGTGGTTAAAAATTCCTACTAGTAGTTATTGGGACGGCGCATTCTATCGTGTTTTAATATAATCGTATGAATTTACCCACTTATAAGTATTTTTCAAAGATAGAATCAATTAGATCTATTGTTTAGGTCCTATCGTTACACCAGTCACTCGCGACACATGTAACAGGGGGCGTGAATTACATTGTCATGTATAGAATAGAAGACATTCAAGTGGAAACATCGCTTACAGTCTGTATTGTAACACAAGGTGTAAGTCTAGCTACAAAATCTGGAGGTCACTTGTCTTAGTTGCCTGAGAAAATATCTCGACTCCCAACTCGTATTTACATCAGTTATTGGTAAAATTTTGACCAATTCCAGAAACACAAGATCTAGAGAGAAAAAAAAACTTACGTTACATTACGTAACGTTACACTTTGGTCTTCTTTTTAAAAATTTTGCTCGCTTTTTTTCCTTATGCCACAATGCCTGCTTGAGTGGGTGTTTTTGGTCAAATTTTACAGTTCAGTTTCGGCCCATTTCTTAAGCAGCTATTTCTTTATAAAGCTTACTATACATTTCCGATGACAACACAAGAATATATAATTTTCAATCAAATTTAGGACAATTTGAAAACCATAATCCAACATGGCACATCTGGTATTTGGATTCGTGTCGTGAAATAATTTTGCCTACCACGCAGCTTTGTTTTAGTTTATAATATGGATTGATTAATTGCTCATTTTATGGCTGTGTAACACGAAATTCTTTAGCAACCCGCGCAAATAAATTATGACAGCTGGTTCATTGTAATGAGCTAGGGCATATTTAAAAAAAACCCATTTAGAACAGCACGTTCGTCGTCAGCATACCCACACAAGAGGAATTCAGTTTTGAGACTGATTGGGGGATCTAACTAAACACACCGAGACAACCAGGACCACTCTATATAACCCCATCAGTTATCTGGGTCACTGTTATCGGAAACCATAAAATCGGGAGCCCTTTATTCGGGGGTTTCTTTTAAGACTATTTTCTCTGCTCGTGCATCGAGTACTGCTGTACTGCTGTACACAGTTGTTTTTGTTTTTTTTACTAAAGTGTGCTGTTTGCTTCCTTCGCTGACAAAATCCCAGCACCCTATTGAAAAAACACATAAAAACGATTCTTACAGTTTGGTTTTAAATTAAATCTATATCTCCATGCCGCTTGTTTTGATTAATTCAAACAAAGCACATTTTTATAAAGAAAGGATTAAAAACAAATGAGTAGGCGGTAAAAAAAAAATTCGCCATTGTTAAAAATACAAATAAGGCTTTAGAGCCAAAGCCCCTGGGCTGTTGCCCGATTAGCCCTTCCCCCCCCCCCCCCTTTCTTTCTTCGTTCGTGTGTACTGTCGCCAGCCTTCATTAATGACTTGTTCTGAGCACTAAAACCAGTTGTAATTTCTCGCTCGCAAAAACAAAGTCAGTTTCCGATCAGTTATTATTTCAGCATCTTATGTTTTAAAATTTAGACCGCGGTTGTTTTTTTTTTCGATTGCGAAAAACAAAAGTAATCCTGTTTCTTAGTGCTTGATATTTCTTTAACCTGTTTCGTTCAATGGTCTTGTCGTGCTCTTGCACTAGATTTCATTTCCGTACCGGCACCACAAAAGACAGGCCCACCGATTCAGATTGATCTGTATCGATTACATGAAGCATCGGTTGCAAAGTGGCTTAGCCTACTCCGATGTTCTTCTAGGCATAACTCGGCTCCTCGTTCTTGGCCCACATTGAAGGAATGTGTCTTTTGTTAGTTGGGCGTTTCGATGTGTCAAAATTGATCGGGTAAGATCAGGGCCTGACCACTGGGTTTACCGTCTGGTTCTAATGTGTCTTTTGTTACTTGGGCGGTTCGATGTGTCAAAATTGATCGGGTAAGACCAGGGTCTGACCACTGGGTTTACCGTCTGGTTCTGCAAGTTTTCTAAAGCCATCCATAAAAAATTAGTGTCTGTTGTTGTGCCAATATTTAAGCTCCAAAACAATGACCATGCCACTCACAGATAAAATCGACTAAATTATACGTCGCTGTTTAATATTTTCTCTTGGTGTCTCAAACCCGGGTTCTTTCTTTTTGAACGATTAGCCAATATTTTCTGTTGTGGTTTTAAAAGCTGACGTTGCTATATTAATATGAAGCTACTCATATTTTGAGTTAGTTTCTAACGCCTACGATTATTATATTATTATGGCTGGCCAATATTTGCTGTTGTGGTTTAAAAACTGGGGTTATTATATTATTATGACTAGCAATATTGTCTGTTAGTTTCCAACCTGCAATTATTATTGTAATATTATAGATCTAATTACTTAGCCAATATTTGCTGTTGTAGTTTTAAAAGCTGGCGTTATTATATTATTATGACTAGCAATGGTCTGTTAGTGTCTAGCCTGCAATTATTATTGTAATATTATAATTACTCAGCCAATATTTGCTATTTAGGTTTAAAACCCGCCGTGCTATAGTCGTATGGACTCGAACAGTACCAAACTTTAATCTTTTACACAACATTACGGTGGGCGTACATTAACAACTGCACGGTGTGATTATCGTTGATAGACCCCCACCTCACATGCCTGAATACTTTGATATTGACCGGGTGACCTTCTAGTTAGTTTCTTTGTCTCTTTGTTTCTGTCTGTTTTTACTTACTTGGATGTTGTTAAACGTAACAAGTTTCGATTGCCGCAGTTTTCTTTGTCCGTGCCGGGAGTGGAACGCTGCTGGGAGTTTATCGAGCTCAGCCATCTCGGTAAGATAATCGGCTTACAATTAGATGGCTCGTCACGGCATCTAGCCACACCCTTGGTGGAACACTTTAATGTGATACTTGGTATAGGTGGTAGAGGAACATGGCACAACTTACAGCCTGGCTCACCTTACACAGAAAGCTGAAACACCTTGCAGAGAAAGCTGAAACACCTTGCAGAGAAAGCTGAAACACATAACAGAGAAAGCTGAAACACCTTATAGAGAAAGCTGAAACACCTTATAGAGAAAGCTGAAACACCTTACAGAGAAAGCTGAAACACATAACAGAGAAAGCTGAAACACCTTACAGAGAAAGTTGAAACACTTTACAGAGAAAGTTGAAACACCTAACAGAGAAAGCTGAAACACATTACCGAGAAAGCAGAAACACCTTACAAAGCTGAAACACCCTACAGTTACAGAGAAAGCTGAAACACCTTACAGTTACAGAGAACTCTGAAACACCTTGCAGAGAAAGCTGAAACACCATACACATTTTAAAGACATTCGAACAACGATTTGTATTGTACCCCAGTCTGATAGCCCCCCTCCACCCCCCTCCCCCACATCATTCATTTAAATTAACAATTGAATGCACAATGCAGTTAGCTGCCCCAATCTACTTGTCTCATGTAAATGAGAAGCTTTCAGCCCTGCTTCGATCATCCTTTCACGTCGCGATTGATCTTGTAATGATTTTGAAATCGATTAATCTCCCCCTTGATTAAGCCTTTCTCCACGCATCCGTCGGATTATGCCTTGAAGCAGGTTCAATCCGGATTATCGGAGCAGATGAGGGAGGATAAAGAAAATTAACTCACTCTGTGTTTAGCGTTGGCGAATTAATTCTACATTTGTCTATTGTTTATAAAATTACATCTTTTTAAAATTTTATTCGAGCAGTTATTTAAAGGTTAAAGTAGTTAAACAAGAATCACCGAATCCATAGGAGAAAGGGTAATTGAAGAAAAAAAAACCATCGATTTATTATCCTGTTTTTCCTATTAAAAACACAATCCTCGCCGTATTAAAAAAAAACGTGTGTATCTCAATGCGCATGTCTGTCTGTATTTGATGCTGTTGCGCATGTCTGTGTGTATTTGATGCTGTTGCGCATGTCTGTCTGTTATTTGAGGCTGTTAGACGGCATGCCACAATCTATGAATAGCCCTGTCGCTAGGCGGGCTCACAGGCTTTAGTTTATAAATAGTTTAAAAATAGATCCCTTATGCACGTGTCAGACCGGCCTTATTGAAGGGGGTCGTGAGTTCTGGTTGGGTTCTAATGGCGGACACCCACGGGGTGTGCGGCCCGTATCAAGTTCTAGTCACAGAGTTTGAAGGTAAAGCAGCACTGTATGCAACATTTAAAAAACCTTCTCTTGGCTTTGTCATGTCTTCTTAGCTGTTAGTTATACCGTACGCCGGGTCAGGCTGTTGTATCATCTCGACTCCTACAATAGTACCATCTGACTCCTACAATAGCATCATCTGACTCCTACTATAGCATCATCTGACTCCTACAATAGTACCATATCGACTCCTACAATAGTACCATCTGACTCCTACAATAGTACCATCTCGACTCCTACAATAGTACCATCTCGACTCCTACAATAGTACCATCTCGACTCCTACAATAGTACCATCTCGACTCCTACAATAGTACCATCTCGACTCCTACAATAGTACCATCTCGACTCCTACAATAGTATCATCTGACTCCTACAGCAGTACCATCTGACTCCTACAATTGTACAATATCCACTCCTACATCACTACCATCTCGAGTCCTACATCAGTACCATCTCCACTACTACAGCAGTATCATCTCCACTCCTACATCACTACCATCTCGAGTCCTACATCAGTACAATCTCGACTCCTACAATAGTACCATCTCGACTCCTACAATAGTACCATCTCGACTCCTACAATAGTACCATCTCGACTCCTACAATAGTACCATCTCGACTCCTACAATAGTACCATCTCGACTCCTAGAGCAGTACAATCTCGACTCCTACAATAGTACCATCTCGACTCCTACAGCAGTACCATCTCGACTCCTGCAGTAGTAATGTCTTGGCACCTGCCCTAGTTACATTGAGCCACAAATTGTCTACAGGACACCAAGTTGTCAGGTATCAATGTACTAGCATGACGTGGTAATTCTCCCGGCAACATACTCCAGGTATGTGTGTGTGTGTGTGGGGGGGGGCAACTTGTGGTGTATACAGGGGTCGTGCGGCTTTGTTGAACAAGTCTGCTAACAATTTCCTCCTCAGTTTAGACGTCATCTAACATGGCGCCAGCTTGATGCGTGAGGGGGCGTGTCTGCTAACAGGGGTAGATAAGTAGATTGGTATGAGTAGTGGTACTTGTTACATTTTGGTGTTCCGTCATACCTCGAAAAGCTGTGTGTGATACTTTAGTAGAGCATCTGACAGAATGAAACAACGTAAAGGGTGTGAAGTAGCCTAGCCACATGTGTTTGTTCAGTGATACCTCGGTTTTCGTCGATAATCCATTAAAAAAAATGATCGGTATAAATCAACGAAATGCCAGGAAATTTTTTAAAAATCCAATAGGCCCTCCATTGATTGATTTACCCTGGACCAAAATACACAAATTAAACACATTTGATAAAAACAAAAAGTATTCACTAATACTAAATAATTAGTACAAAAATTAAATGTCTTAAAGGATAATTAAAGATTTAGCATGGCGTTTATGTGTTTGATGAATGTGTTTAGTTACGGTAACGTGATAAGACAGACAGGAGGGAAGAGTAATCCCTCGATGATAATTGATTTAGGGACTTTTCTTTGATTACACGATTAGTTCTGTCCGTGTACACTCAACACTTGTTTACCAGCAACACAAAAATGATGGAGTAGATCAGGGGTCTCCAAACTTTTCAGTCCGAGGGCCGCATTAACTATCAAATTTCAGTTCGGGGGCCAGTTTCTTCTTTATTTTTCTGGTCAAAGTTCCTCAGCCATAACCAACAAACGTTTTTTCCGTGGACAAAAAGATCTCCGCGGGCCGGATGAGAGGACATCGCGGGCCGCATCCGGCCCGCGGGCCGTAGTTTGGAGACCCCTTGAGTAGATCAACAATTTCAACATGTTATAACTCGCAGTAATTTCATTTGGTGCATCTCTTCAGAGCCTCCTTTCCCTCCCCGAAAAACGGAAAAACGGCTACCTCCCTCCCCCCCCCCCCCCAACGAAAATAGAATTTATATAGAAATGTATACTTTTACCAGTGTCGCACCCCCTGAAGAAAAAAGTCTGAAAGAAACACTGTTTGGGGCTAACTGTACTGTTAGCTCCTGTCATCAATTAATGACATTTAGGTTAACTGTACTGTTAATATATGTTATCAATTATGACATTTAAGTTAACTGTACCTTTAGCACCTGTCATCAATTAAAGCACATGAAAACACGAGAAAGCAGGGATTGTTTTACTGCACGCACGGCCGTCGCTTACAAAGTGTACAAACGTGAGCAGGACATCACGTGATCTCCTGCTCACGTGAGCCGTCCTTTGTTGACGCTATTTTAGGAAAGGTCGCGTTGCTCGTTTATTACACCGACGAAAACCGAGACATAAACTAGGGATACCTCAGGTATTACATAATTTGTATTCACCCATGTGTATTACATTGGTGAATAAAGTTCACTTTGAGATCTTACGTTAGTGACCATTTGTTTCTGTGACATCAGTATTTAAAATGACTGGGTAGTCAGCACAGTGTCCAGCCGCCTTTACTACATTAAATTCCAGGTAGGTATTCATCAAAGTTTTGTGAAATCATGTGTTAAGGGTCGCAACAGTATGGACTCCAATCGGGGTATCGAACTTAATATTCTCGGGTTAGCATTCGAGCGCTCTTGCACTCGACCCTTACATGAACATAGATAGCAGATGGTATCTGGTACTCTACTGTTTATATCTGCAGCATTCTGATGCTTTCTAGCTGAAATTGCGCACATAGCATATTAATTTGGTGTATTGCATGACATTGGCCTGGGCAGCCTTATAAGAAAACACCTGTGTATTAAATGATATTGTCCTGGGCTGCCTTATATGAAAGCACCTCTATGTATTACATGACTTTGGCCGCCTTATATGAAAACACCCGTATGTACCGGCCTATCTGTTACGCTGCTCACACCCCTACTTCGACCTGATTCCTTCAGGTACCACATGGGAAAACATTCCTGAGAGATCATTGATTGGGAGGTACCGGGGGAGGGAGGGGGTGCTTTGTCTTTTGCTTTCACCTCGAACGTGCAGGAATGCTGAGCAGTTAGCCCCGTGGGTCAAGGTCGATGATATTAAAATATGTCTGACAGTTGACTCATATGGGCTGATTGTAAACAAACGCCGGAGCACTTTATCGAAATTAATAAAATATGCAGGCAAAAACAATGGCATGCACACATATCCCAGTATGCAAAAAATCAACGAAGCATATTTGCACAACAAAATGAAAATATTGCTTGTATAGAAATTTCTTAATGTTGGTACTAAAATTAATGCAAAAAATTAAATCATTATTCCTGTGTGGTCATATCAGAATGATAACAGTTTTAAATTAAATACTGCAGTTTCGTTCCAAATAAATTCTGTGTATTGAATAATATTTAAACGTATTTTATAACTAATTTTTAGTTATTTTTATTAAAGTTCTTTTTATACTACTTCACTCTGCATACATTGTTTTGAGGCAGTATTCTTTATTTTTTATTGCAATGTAAAACGAGTGATGCGTTTTCCATGTGTACTAAGTTTTCAGTGATGGAAAGGGCTGATGAAATCACAGACTGACGTATGTAAACATCAGTGAACATTAGCACGTTTGATCTCATTGGTTGGCGCAATCACAGAAGTGTAACCAAGTCCACGGAGTTCGTGGTACATCTGGTGCCAATCTACGTCTTCAGCACGGTCTGAACTTGCAGGGTTGATGGTGCCAATCTACGTCTTTAGCACGGTCTGAACTTGTAGGGTTGATGGTGCCAATCTACGTCTTTAGCACGGTCTGAACTTGTAGGGTTGATGGTGTCAATCTACGTCTTTAGCACGGTCTGAACTTGTAGGGTTGATGGTGTCAATCTACGTCTTCAGCACGGTCTGAACTTGCAAGGTTGATGGTGTCAATCTACGTCTTTAGAACACCTTTAGCACGGCCTAACTTTAGTTTGATGGTGTCAATCTACGTCTTTAGAACACCTGAACTTGCAGGTTGATGCACCAACTCCGTCACAGTTTTGGCCTGGTTTTATATCTCCCAAAACTTATTGTAGCAACATCTTTTAGCTGAGCTATCTACCCCGTCTATCTATATGCTGAATATGTACTTCATTTTCTCAACCACATACCTCATCATTATATCATTATTGATCAACATTCACCATCATATCTCATTATTGACCATCACACCCCATCATATCGTATTGTTAAATATATATACCCCCATCATCCCACTTAGACCACATACCCCATCATCACCTCAATGTTCATTATCCCAGCAGTGTCCCAGATCCCCTCCTTATCCCAATATCGACCACGACCTCATCAATACCCAACACGGGCCACACCCTCCGATTACTCACACCGTTGTTTACTGTCATTTGTTGTAGTCGTGTGTTGGTGTACTTTCCTGCGTGTACACGATGACGTAGCGTTGTCAATGACAACCCTGGCATCGACCGGCTCTAGAAATAGCTGAGCTGGCTCAGGGCGTGTTAAAACTTTGGAGAGTTTGTGTTTGACTTTGTACAGGTGTGGACTGGAGGTGTGGGCTGTACACTGTGTGTAGGTGCTAGGTCACCACTGGCTAATTGCTAGGTCACCACTGGCTAGTTGCTAGGTCACTACTGGCTAGACTAGGTCACCACTGGCTAGTTGCTAGGTCACCACTGTCTAGACTAGGTCACCACTGGCTAGTTGCTAGGTCACTACTGGCTAGACTAGGTCACCACTGGCTAGTTGCTAGTTCACCACTGGCTAGTTACTAGGTCACCACTGGCTAGTTGCTAGTTCACCACTGGCTAGTTGCTAGGTCACCACTGGCTAGTTGCTAAGTCACCACTGGCTAGTTGCAAGGTCACCACTGGCTAATTGCTAGGTCACCACTGGCTAGTTGCTAGGTCACCACTGGCTAGTTGCTAGGTCACCACTGGCTAGTCGCTAGGTCACCACTGGCTAGTTGCTAGGTCACCACTGGCTAGTTGTTGGCTAGATTGTGTCACTACTATTAGCTAATTACTGTAGGCTAGTTCACCACTATGAACTAATTGCTGCCTTGTATGTATCACTACAGTAGGTAGTTGCTGCCTAGAGTGTTTCACCATTGATGGATAAGTCCCCAGTATCGGCTAGTTGATGTATGGTGTAGACACCTGCCCGAAGAAACAATGTGTGTGTCTGGGAGGGGGGGGCGTTAACTTATATGACATCTGACTGTACACTTTACATGTTTTTATTTGACTTCTGGATGTACACTTTCTATGGCTTTATATGACATCTGACTGTACACTTTATGTTTTATATGACATCTGGCAGTACACTTTCTATGGCTTTATATGACATCTGGCAGTACACTTTATATGTTTTTCTATGACATCTGGCTGTACACTTTATGTCTTTATATGACATATGGCTGTGCTCCGGAAGTGGCTACATGTCATCTGGCTCGATATATACACGTCTCTAGGGACTCAAGCCATGGCTGGCTGCAGCCAGAGATTTCTGCACCAGTTAAAACCGATCTTGCCAACCAGCCACGAGTGTTTCATCAGCCAAGTCCCATGGGGACAGGCCCATTGCGTCAGTGTGATTTTTTTTCTTGGCCAAGGAACAGAGGTAATCTGTTCAGTGTTCTTTTGAAATCACGTAGGCTAATTGAATGCAGTAGGCTAATTGAATACATGTTAATGAAGAAAGAAACCACACACGTGAATTAGATCACCATGCCTAAATTACGTGTAAAAGAATTAACGTTTTTATTTTTATGACTGGAGTTACCTTTAAAAAAAATCATCCCGGATTTTACTGTTTGGTAAAAAAAATTACGCAGGTTCTTGGAGGTGGTCTCATGGTCCGTTCTCTATATCACCGTATGTTTATTTCTCGCCAAGGACGTCTAGAATCTTGCTGTCTGCTTATCATTTGTGTGTGTGTGTGTGGGGGGGGGTCTTGTGGCATGGCAAAGGGAGGGGGATGGCAGCCGCCTCAAGCACAGTGTTTCTTTCAGACATTTTTCTCTGGAGAGGGGGGCGAAACCTGTTAAAAGTACACATTTTCTATATAAATTCTATTTAGTTGATGCCCCCCCCCCACCCCTTCCTGAAGAAAAAGATGCCTGAAACTTAGTAGGCATTACAAGTTGTAGGATAAAATGAAACAGCGAATTATGAGCTGCATTAAAGTTGAGACCATTGCACAGATACATGGGTGGATGATGGGATGGGATTGGGTGCATTGGATAGGTTGGGTTGGATAGGTTGGGTTGGATAGGTTGGATTGGATAGGTTGGATTGGATAGGTTGGATTGGATAGGTTGGATTGGATAGATTGGATTGGATTGAATGAACTGGATAGGTTGGATAGGATAGGTTGGATAGGATAGGTTGGATTGGATAGGTTGGATTGGATAGATTGGATAGGTTGGATTGGATTGAATGAACTGGATAGGTTGGATAGGATAGGTTGGATAGGATAGGTTGGATTGGATAGGTTGGATTGGATAGATTGGATAGGTTGGATTGGATTGAATGAACTGGATAGGTTGGATTGGATAGTAGGCACTTTAAAGACCACCCCAGGCAGGTACTGGATGTAGCTACTCCCCTGACTTGTTGTATTAGATACACGCCACCAAACAGTGCGCTGAGCTCCTGTGTGTTGATTTATTGGCCAGTTGGTTTTGAAATGTAAAGCTCTAATCTCTCCAGCCGTGAATAATTGAGTTAGAAATAGGAAGCTGCGGTTTGTGGTGTCAGGACGCCGCAGTCTGATGGCCAATTTGGTATCTGTGTCCAAAGGTTTGTGGTTTAAACCACTGGGTTTCGTTGTGGTTTAGCCACTGGGTTTTGTGGTTTAACAAGGTTTGGTGGTTTAACCACAAGGTTTAATGATGGTTTAACCCCGTAGTTTTTTTTTTTGTATTCTGACATAGTTTGCTTATTTCAACCCCAAAGTTTCGACACGTTTAGCCTAAACGTTTTCATAGAATAGGGCTGGTAAGTAGGTCACCAACCAGTTCTATGGCTCATGCAGGTTTTATTGAGCCGTAGAACTGGTTGGTGACCTACTTACCAGCCATATTTAGAACACCCGTATATTGATGAAACTCATGTTTTTTTTTTTTTGCATTAGCCTCACTGTTTCATATAATGGTTTTCGCAGAGCTGTTGTCGTTGTTTAACCTCTGTTTCGTGTAGTTAAGTTACAAAGGTTAACTTGTAAAAAAACGACATAGTCTTAAGAGTTAGATGCCTATGTGCAGACTTGTACGTTTGGTGCTAAGGAACATAATCTCACCAGATGGGTACTTGTTGGGTTCATCCCCCTCAATGTCTGGCTTTACTCTGGCTCAAGGGCTTTCAGGAAGTTGTTGTGGATTAACGAGCACGCCTTACCGAGGGTAGCAAATTGCTAATTAACTCCAGCGGCTGCTAATTAGTGTCGCTGAATTCGAGCCAACTCGAGGGGTATGGTTCGACAACCCAGTGTAACTCTTAGGCCTTTGATTAAAGGGGCTCTATGTTAATGTTTTGTTAGATTGTGGTTATTGATTTCTGCACTTGAGTTTCCCCTACCCCGGGGTGTATCCCCCCACCCCACCCCTCATGTGGCAGGTAAACACCCCTTGTTGTTCGACTTGTTCAACAGATAGTTACCGATCAGGCGCAGATCTACCTTCCAGATCCTTCCTGCATTTCTCTCTCACCATTTTTTTCTGCGACTAAATCGAACAAATAGTTCACGATCAGGCGCAGATTTACCTTCTAGAACCTTCCTTCATATTTCTCTCACCATTTTTTTTCTGCGACTACACCGCCCGCAAGTTTTTTTCTAAAACTATACTGAAGGTTATATAACCGTGGGGTAATTTCGTCTTAGTTCCCTGCCAAACACTCCCTTCAGGCACCTGGGCCAGCGGAAAATTTTTCCAGATTTTTCTCCTCCCTGCGTAAATGAGTGCATGACTGGAGTTGTAAATTGCATCATCTTCTGAGCAGGTCGCGAGCTCAAGGTATCTGAATGGGGAGTCGGTGGGGTGATGAATGGCACCTTAAATACCTGCGTGGGCAGGGGTTGGAGTCTGATAAAGTTGTCTGAGAGATTGGTGCGTGTGGAGGAATGTAAGAGAGATCGATTTGTGTGGAGTGATTGAAGAGTGATCGATTTGTGTGGGGTGATTGAAGAGTGATCGATTAGTGTGGAGTGATTGAAGAGAGATCGATTTGTGTGTAGTGATTGAAGAGTGATCGATTTGTGTGGAGTGATTGAAAAGAGATAGATTTTTTGTGGAGTCATTAAGGAGAGATCTATTTGTATGGAGTGATTGATCAGGAAGATAAATCGATTTGTGTGGAGTGATTGATCAGGAAGATAAATCGATTTGTGTGGAGTGATTGAACGTCATATAAGTAAAACAAAATGTAACAAAGACAAAACCTGCTGAAGTCATCAGATTCTTCTAGTAGGTTCTGTCGGTCTTGATGAGGTAATAGTAGTTAGCTGTGATACATAGCTGCTTGTTACTGCCGTGTCTACCTGTCTTGTGGTGTATAGGGCCTACCTGTCTTGTGTCTACCTGTCTTGTGTCTACCTGTCTTGTGTCTACCTGTCTTGTGTCTACCTGTCTTGTGTCTACCTGTCTTGTGTCTACCTGTCTTGTGTCTACCTGTCTTGTGTCTACCTGTCTTGTGTCTACCTGTCTTGTGTCTACCTGTCTTGTGTCTACCTGTCTTGTGTCTACCTGTCTTGTGTCTACCTGTCTTGTGTCTACCTGTCTTGTGTCTACCTGTCTTGTGTCTACCTGTCTTGTGTCTACCTGTCTTGTGTCTACCTGTATTGTGTCTACCTGTCTTGTGTCTGCCTGTCTTGTGTCTGCTTGTTACTACCATGTCTACCTATCTTGTGGTAGCAGTTTGTTACTACCATGTCTGCCTGTCTTGTGGTCTTGTTGCTACCATGTCTACCTGTCTGTCTCGCTTCCTGTTTTCTTGTCCTCGACGTTTTTTCTCTATCCAACAGCAGGTAAAGGTTATTCCTGTAATTGATATGCTAAGGTTTTTTAAATGTATCGACACTGCACTGTTGCAATTTATGTACGAAAGTACTCGTGTTTAAATGTGTCTTTAAGTAATCACGACCAGGGTATCGACACCTGTCGAAACATAGTTTAGATGGTTCGATTTTTTTCGATACCGTAATGTCGCTACATATGTCTATACTCGGGTTTTGAATTGTATCGATACTGTACTGTTTAGAATCCAACATTATTGAGGGTGGCTTACCACAAACTACTAAACAAAGAACCCCGATGGGCATAAAGTATCGTACAGATATTTTTCCTTCCCATGTTGTTGTTATGGTTGGGGGAACGATACTATATTTTTGTTTTAAACTGACTTTCGATTTACGTCGATTTGACGTTTTAATAAGTAACAGAACAAGTTTCCAATTTTAGCCGTGAAATGACATGAGGTAAATAGTTCACTTCTGCTGGTGGTGCAGGTGGGAGCTGATCGTCTGCTGATGGGCGGGTTAAAAGCTTTTGGCTGCTGGCTGTACACACTGGTCATGGTGTGGTGTACACACCAGTCACGGTGTGGTGTACACACTGGTCATGGTGTGGTGTACACACCAGTCACGGTGTGGTGTACACACTGGTCATGGTGTGGTGTACACACCAGTCACGGTGTGGTGTACACACCAGTCACGGGTGGTGTACACACCAGTCACGGGTGGTGTACACACCAGTCATGGTGTACACACCAGTCACGGTGTGGTGTACACACCAGTCACGGTGTGGTGTACACACCAGTCACGGTGTGGTGTACATACCAGTCACGGTGTGGTGTACACACCAGTCACGGTGTGGTGTACACACCAGTCATGGTGTACACACCAGTCACGGTGTGGTGTACACACCAGTCATGGCGTACACACCAGTCACGGTGTGGTGTACACACCAGTCACGGTGTGGTGTACACACCAGTCACGGTGTGGTGTACATACCAGTCATGGCGTACACACCAGTCACGGTGTTGTGTACACACCAGTCACGGTGTTGTGTACACACCAGTCACGGTGTGGTGTACATACCAGTCACGGTGTGGTGTACACACCAGTCACGGTGTGGTGTACACACCAGTCACGGTGTGGTGTACACACCAGTCATGGTGTACACACCAGTCACGGTGTGGTGTACACACCAGTCATGGCGTACACACCAGTCACGGTGTGGTGTACACACCAGTCACGGTGTGGTGTACACACCAGTCACGGTGTGGTGTACATACCAGTCATGGCGTACACACCAGTCACGGTGTTGTGTACACACCAGTCACGGTGTTGTGTACACACCAGTCACGGTGTGGTGTACACACCAGTCATGGCGTACACACCAGTCACGGTGTGGTGTACACACCAGTCACGGTATGGTGTACATACCAGTCATGGTGTGGTGTACACACCAGTCACGGTGTCGTGTACATACCCGTCGTGGTGTGGTGTACACACCAGTCGTGGTGTGGTGTACACACCAGTCGTGGTGTGGTGTACACACCAGTCACGGTGTGGTGTAAACACGTCACGGCGTGGTGTACACACCAGTCATGATGTGCTGTTGACTCCGTGTTAGTAGGGGCGTTGGTTAACATTGCGTCATCGCTTGTTGTGGTCGTTTGGGGCTGCGGTGATGTTTACTTCGTGGTGAAGGATATGTTAACATCTTGGTGTTAAGGTGATGTTAACATCTTGGTGTTAAGGTGATGTTAACATCTTGGTGTTAAGGTGATGTTAACATCTTGGGGTTAGGGTGATGTTAACATCTTGGGGTTAGGGTGATGTTAACATCTTGGTGTTAAGGTGATGTTAACATCTTGGGGTTAGGGTGATGTTAACATCTTGGGGTTAGGGTGATGTTAACATCTTGGTGTTAAGGTGATGTTAACATCTTGGGGTTAGGGTGATGTTAACATCTTGGGGTTAGGGTGATGTTAACATCTTGGGGTTAAGGTGATGTTAACATCTTGGGGTTAGGGTGATGTTAACATCTTGGGGTTAGGGTGATGTTAACATGTTAGGGCTATGTGTATCGACTGCCATTACATGATGAATGTTGATACACCACAGGATGAATGTTGATGAATGTTGATACACTACACTACGGGATGAATGTTGATACACCATATGATGAATGTTGATACACCACAGGATAAATGTTGATACTGTAGTTACCAGCATAAAATAAAAACATGCCATGTTGTTTACCTCCCCGATATTACTTATGACGTCACTGCTATTGATCTTCCACCATAAAATAACATGAACAAATTTTGCTTTAAGATATCTCCGTAATGTAACTTATTTTAGCATCGAATTTTTTTTTTTTGCCATACATCTTCTGCTCATTTGATTGTCAGTAATTGGTAAGGTAGCATCCTCGAAGGGGGGGGGGGGTATAATTGGAAGCCAGCAGGGTAACGACAGCAGTGAGACAAACTGTCAAACTCAGCAAAACGGGAACAAATGTCACGGTCGTCCGCCGTCTTGCCACCCCCCCCCCCCCCCCCGAGGCTGTGAAAGACGAGTGACGTCAAGCCCCGCACCACGTGGTCTGGGGATCAGCCAATGGTGGTGTCGTTCACAATCTGGGTGACTGCCGTCCCCTTGAGCGGCCCTCCCTTAGGCGTGGTGCCATTGATTTTTTTTTCTCCCTCACACACACACACACACCCGCACACCCACACCCTGGGTCATCATAAAGGGGACTTCACCGGAATGACTAATCACAGGGATTTCATGTTTCAAAAGGTACGTCCACTTATTCTCTGCCGTGTGTTACACGCTATGTTCGTTCGGTCGAGATAGATTTATCGATTAGACTAGCTTGACCTTGGTTTCTGCTGACAGCCCTGTTAGTGGAGGGGGGGGGGGGGATTAGAGGTAATCTATTATGTAACAGCCCGTAGCTATCACTTGAACGTATTAAGGTTTGTTAGGGCATGCATTATATTTACACCTAGTTCTTAATGGACTTATTTTACTGCGTTGTACCGCTATCTCTAATTTTACCATAATGAATGCATATATGTATGTGTTTATTTATTTATGCGTGTATGAATGTATAACTTATCATATATATATATATATATATATATATATATATATAGATAGATAGATAGATAGATAGATAGATAGATAGATAGATAGATAGATAGATAGATAGATAGATAGATAGATAGATAGATAGATAGATAGATAGATAGATAGATAGATAGATAGATAGATAGATAGATAGATAGATAGATAGATAGATAGATAGATAGATAGATAGATAGATAGATAGATAGATAGATAGATAGATAGATAGATAGATAGATAGATAGATAGATAGATAGATAGATAGATAGATAGATAGATAGATAGATAGATAGATAGATAGATAGATAGATAGATAGATAGATAGATAGATAGATAGATAGATAGATAGATAGATAGATAGATAGATAGATAGATAGATAGATAGATAGATAGATAGATAGATAGATAGATAGATAGATAGATAGATAGATAGATAGATAGATAGATAGATAGATAGATAGATAGATAGATAGATAGATAGATAGATAGATAGATAGATAGATAGATAGATAGATAGATAGATAGATGAGAAGGTCTAAGTAGTGTTCGCAGGATGAGATAACTTTGTCTATGTAAGATGGAATCTTTATTGCTAAATAAACTAGAAGCTAACGATCCGAGCCAACAGTGTTTTACTACCTAGGCACATCGCGAGACCTCATTAAGATCCACCTAATTGATCTCTTACTGTACTAATGCACCAACTTGGGTAAACTAACATGTACATGCCTTGTGATGGAAACTGCGAATATGGGTATCTGTACGTAATTCGTGCATTGAACAAGGCGATTATGACTGTTTGAACATGACTATCCTGTCCACAGTCCTCTGTCCTGTACCATCCTGTCCACAGTCCTTTGTCCTGTACCATCCTGTCCACAGTCCTCTGTCCTATACCATCCTGTCCTCCGTCCTGTACCATCCTGTCCACAGTCCTGTACCATCCTGTACCATCCTGTCCTCCGTCCTGTACCATCCTGTCCACAGTCCTGTACCATCCTGTCCTGTACCATCCTGTCCACAGTCCTTTGTCCTGTACCATCCTGTCCACAGTCCTCTGTCCTGTACCATCCTGTCCTCTGTCCTGTACCATCCTGTCCACAATCCTTTGTCCTGTACCATCCTGTCCACAGTCCTCTGTCATGTACCATCCTGTCCTCTGTCCTGTACCATCCTGTCCACAATCCTTTGTCCTGTACCATCCTGTCCGCAGTCCTCTGTCATGTACCATCCTGTCCTCTGTCCTGTACCATCCTGTCCACAATCCTTTGTCCTGTACCATCCTGTCCACAGTCCTGTACCATCCTGTCCTCTGTCCTGTACCATCCTGTCCTCTGTCCTGTACCATCCTGTCCACAGTCCTCTGTCCTGTACCATCCTGTCCTCTGTCCTGTACCATCCTGTCCACAGTCCTCTGTCCTGTACCATCCTGTCCACAGTCCTCTGTCCTGTACCATCCTGTCCACAGTCCTCTGTCCTGTACCATCATGTCCACATTCCTCTGTCCTGTACCATCATGTCCACAGTCCTCTGTCCTGTACCATCATGTCCACAGTCCTCTGTCCTGTACCATCCTGTCCACAGGCCTCTGTCCTGTACCATCCTGTCCTCCGTCCTGTACCATCCTGTCCACAGTCCTCTGTCCTGTACCATCCTGTCCGCAGTCCTCTGTCCTGTACCATCATGTCCACAGTCCTCTGTCCTGTACCATCCTGTCCACAGTCCTCTGTCCTGTACCATCATGTCCACAGTCCTCTGTCCTGTACCATCATGTCCACAGTCCTCTGTCCTGTACCATCCTGTCCACAGTCCTCTGTCCTGTACCATCCTGTCCACAGTCTTCTGTCCTGTACCATCCTGTCCTCTGTCCTGTACCATCCTGTCCACAGTCCTCTGTCCTGTACCATCCTGTCCTCTGTCCTGTACCATCCTGTCCACAGTCCTCTGTCCTGTACCATCCTGTCCACAGTCCTCTGTCCTGTACCATCATGTCCACAGTCCTCTGTCCTGTACCATCATGTCCACAGTCCTCTGTCCTGTACCATCCTGTCCACAGTCCTCTGTCCTGTACCATCCTGTCCACAGTCCTCTGTCCTGTACCATCCTGTCCACAGTCTTCTGTCCTGTACCATCCTTTCCACAGTCTTCTGTCCTGTACCATCCTTTCCACAGTCCTCTGTCCTGTACCATCCTGTCCACAGTCTTCTGTCCTGTACCATCCTTTCCACAGTC
Organism: Physella acuta; assembly: GCF_028476545.2. Classification (NCBI taxonomy): domain Eukaryota; kingdom Metazoa; phylum Mollusca; class Gastropoda; family Physidae; genus Physella; species Physella acuta. The sequence continues at coordinate 875,214 of NW_026731533.1, forward strand.
TTCTGTCCTGTACCATCCTGTCCACAGTCCTCTGTCCTGTACCATCCTGTCCACAGTCCTCTGTCCTGTACCATCCTGTCCACAGTCTTCTGTCCTGTACCATCCTTTCCACAGTCTTCTGTCCTGTACCATCCTGTCCACAGTCCTCTGTCCTGTACCATCCTGTCCACAGTCTTCTGTCCTGTACCATCCTTTCCACAGTCCTCTGTCCTGTACCATCCTGTCCACAGTCTTCTGTCCTGTACCATCCTTTCCTCTGTCCTGTACCATCCTGTCCACAGTCTTCTGTCCTGTACCATCCTTTCCTCTGTCCTGTACCATCCTGTCCACAGTCCTTTGTCCTGTACCACCCTGTCCACAGTCCTCTGTCCTATACCATCCTTTCCACAGTCCTCTGTCCTGTACCATCCTGTCCACAGTCTTCTGTCCTGTACCATCCTTTCCACAGTCTTCTGTCCTGTACCATCCTGTCCACAGTCCTCTGTCCTGTACCATCCTGATCCCACATTGGAGTTACGTGACTGGTGGCTTTCGTGTGGAACTCTCTAGACTAGAGGTCCCTGTTGTCTTTATGTTGATGAAGACAGCTCTTCTCTGCCTTGCCATTCATATGATTCTGCCCCCCCCCTTTGTTTACCAAGATAAGTAAATGCCTTCCGTCTAGCATGACATGTTCCTCACCCTAGTGATGGAAGCTAAAGCTGGTCACTCTCATTTATAGCTTAAGCTTATCCAACATATTTATAAGGCTGACGTATCGTAACCTTTTTTGTTCATTCTCAGACCTAATAAAAACCTGGATGTGCCCTTCAATTAACATTACGTGTTTTAGTTCAATTTTAAAGCTGACCAAATCAGCATTGACAACCCTATTGTTTAACTATTTTGTCCTTTTGTTATTTTTAGTTTTGTCATTTTTCTTTGTTCGTTTTTTTTTATGTAACAACCCGTTTTGTTAATACTTCTAATTATTGATCTGTCCGCCTTTTCTATACGGAAGCCGTTATTCTATAATCGTCATACGTACCCACTTTAAAAAAAAACACAATTGAAACATTTTTTAATAACAACTCGAGTCAGATTGTCTGTTGAATGTTCTCAATGTGTCTAAAAACGAGGACATTTCTGTGTGACGTAATGCCAGTTGACGTTGACTGCCATCAGGTACACTGACGTTGTCACTGCCTAACCCGTAGTTAGCACTGACATGTCAATGGATGACGTAATCGTACCCAGCCGACACGGTCAATTTAAGTTAATTAATTCTGTTCAAGTCTTGGTTCGACGCCAGATCAGAGGGGCAGAGTGGTGGGGGGGGGGGGGGGGGGAGGGGGTGACGCTCGACTTTACAAATCTGTTTCCTAGAAATGTGTGGCCGTTAAAATGAGGTTGACAAAACTGAAAGTTACACGTTGTGTACAGCGTTGGCCCGCTAATGTGTGGTGTTTATGAATTGGGTGGGGGGGGGGTGAGGATTATGTTTATCGGGTGACGTGTGGTAGTGTGTGTGTTCATTGTGTGTCCATAGCAACTGGTGACGTGACGTGTGGGGGGGGGGGGGTATAACAACATCAATTAAGTCTCCGTGTCAGGTTGTGGGTGTGTTATGCCACTCAATGGATGACGTGGGTGGGGGTATGGTGTGCCTATAGCAGCTGGTACCAGGTTAAAATCACTCACCCATGTCATGTGACCAGATGTTAAACAAACGACCAACCAGATGAGGCAACTGCCCCACCCACCCGATGAACTCTCGTCAGTAGTTTTGGCACGGTTATGGGAATTAATGGAGTAAGACGGTACAAAACTCATGAGACAGGCAATTTCTTCACACCGCTGCGTGTGAGTTAGCTCACAATTCCATGTGGCAGGTCACTTTCATCCCCTAATAAAATGTTTTCGTGTTCATACTGAAGGTTTTGTTCTTCGTTGACGCTATGGTAAAAAGTACATGCGTCAAAGTAATTTTCTTTTATAACTTCAATGTTCAAAAACTTTCAGAATGTTCACATGCCGCCCATGGGTGTGTCTTGTGTATTGTCTTGTAGAAACGATGACCATGTATGGTAACGATTCGATCAAATCTCATTATATCGAGCTGCTCTATTACCGGTTTGATCAAGTCCCGTTGTATCGAATAATTGTGGCTAAGCACAATGCCTAAATTAGTAGCCGTTAATTGCTATGGGTCGATGACGGGTCCAGTTCTAGATCAAGAGTGTATCTTTAGTTGGCCTATTTTTGCCATCGTCACACTGTCGGTCTGTTTGTTTAACTGTGTGTTCGTGTGTTTGTGGTCGAATCCTGGCACTCAGTTTTGACCTGATTCTAGTGGTCGGCGTGGTCGGGTCGGTAAAGCTCTTGGTTTTAAGTTAACCGTTAAGTCCCGAGGCTTGAAAGCTTGGGACAGCAACCCATTCGGAGATAAAACCTCAAAATCAAACAACTGCTGCCCTGAGTGGACGAAAGATATGAATGCAAATCCAACAAGAAAAGCAGTCTGAAATCTGATTCAACGGCCTATATGGGCGCGTAACAAGTTAAAGGAAATCCCGTTCGACAAACGAAGATTTCTAACGGTGAAATTTCTTCTCCACCTTTACATGCAAATGGATCTCCGACGACAACGCAATCGTATATGATTTTAAATTTAAATATATTTTAAAGTAATATGCAAAAAAAACGTGTTTTAGAATTATTATATTCAAAGGTTAATTAAGTAGATTAACTACCACAAAAAAGTCAGGTGAGCTGGTATTTCTGAAGGACCTATCACTGAACACGTTCCCCCCTGGTGTAGCAATTTGTTTACTGTCAACATGTTAGCCTAAGTAACTACTTGCAGATACCATCAGCACATCGGCCTTTAATGTCGGTCTCCGGGTCATCGTGACACCGGAAGGAACGTTGATTAGTCAGATAAGACCACGTGGTTAGTGGATGTCATGCATATTTAAATCTCACCCAACCGCCGGCCGCCGTAAAAACACTGCACGTAACTTTGTTTGTGCTAGTTAATCAGAGGTTGCCCTGTACACAGACTTCGTCTCCGGGCAAGATCTCCATAACTTTAAACCCATTCGATGCGGTGCACGCTAATGATGGAACAGCTCAAGATTTCCATAACTTTAAACCCATTTGATGCGGTGCACGCTAATGATGGAACAGCTCAAGATTTCCATAACTTTAAACCCATTTGGTGCGGTGCACGCTAATGATGGAACAGCTAAAGATTTCCATAACTTTAAACCCATTCGATGCGGTGCACGCTAATCATGGAACAGCTCAAGATTTTTATAACTTAAAACCCATTCGATGCGGTGCACGCTAATGATGGAACAGCTCAAGATTTTTATAACTTTAAACCAACAGTAGCCCATTCGATGCGGTGCACGCTAATGATGGAACAGCTCAAGATTTCCATAACTTAAAACCCATTCGATGCGGTGCACGCTAATGATGGAACAGCTCAAGATTTTTATAACTTTAAACCAACAGTAGCCCATTCGATGCGGTGCACGCTAATGATAGAACAGCTCAATATTTTTATAACTTTAAACCAACAGTAGCGCATTCGATGCGGTGCACGCTAATGATGGAACAGCTCAAGATTTTTATAACTTTAAACCAACAGTAGCCCATTCGATGCGGTGCACGCTAATGATGGAACAGCTCAAGATTTTTATAACTTTAAACCAACAGTAGCCCATTCGATGCGGTGCACGCTAATGATGGAACAGCTCAAGATTTCCATAACGTTATACCAACAGTATCTCATTCGATGCGGTGCACGCTAATGATGGAACAGCTCAAGATTTCCATAACTTTAAACCCATTCGATGCGGTGCACACTAATGATGGAACAGCTCAAGATTTCCATAACTTTAAACCAACAGTAGCCCATTCGATGCGGTGCACACTAATGATGGAACAGCTTAAGATTTCCATAACTTTAAACCAACAGTAGCCTATTTCATGCGGTGCGTGATGGAACAGCTCAAGATTCCCGTAAGCTTTAAACCCATTGGATGCGGTGCACGCTATTGACGGAACAGTTCAAGATTTCCATAAGCTTAAATCCATTCGATGCGGTTCACGCTAATGATGGAACAGCCCGATCCTCCGATAGTGTTTACATAGTCTGATAGAGAAGTGTCAGGCCGCTGAGAGGTTGTTACGTTACGGTGTGGGAAATCAATAGCTGATAGCATCGTGTCATGTTCGAATTTTGGGGAAATCAATAGCTGATAGCATCGTGTCATGTTCGAATTTTGGGGAAATCAATAGCTGATAGCATCGTGTCATGTTCGAATTTTGGGGAAATCAATAGCTGATAGCATCGTGTCATGTTCGAATTTTGGGGAAATCAATAGCTGATAGCATCGTGTTATGTTCGAATTTTGGGGAAATCAATAGCTGATAGCATCGTGTCATGTTCGAATTTTGGGGAAATCAATAGCTGATAGCATCGTGTCATGTTCGAATTTTGGGGAAATCAATAGCTGATAGCATCGTGTCATGTTCGAATTTTGGGGAAATCAATAGCTGATAGCATCGTGTCATGTTCGAATTTTGGGGAAATCAATAGCTGATAGCATCGTGTCATGTTCGAATTTTGGGGAAATCAATAGCTGATAGCATCGTGTCATGTTCGAATTTTGGGGAAATCAATAGCTGATAGCATCGTGTCATGTTCGAATTTTGGGGAAATCAATAGCTGATAGCATCGTGTCATGTTCGAATTTTGGGGAAATCAATAGCTGATAGCATCGTGTCATGTTCGAATTTTGGGGAAATCAATAGCTGATAGCATCGTGTCATGTTCGAATTTTGGGGAAATCAATAGCTGATAGCATCGTGTCATGTTCGAATTTTGGGGAAATCAATAGCTGATAGCATCGTGTCATGTTCGAATTTTGGGGAAATCAATAGCTGATAGCATCGTGTCATGTTCGAATTTTGGGGAAATCAATAGCTGATAGCATCGTGTCATGTTCGAATTTTGGGGAAATCAATAGCTGATAGCATCGTGTCATGTTCGAATTTTGGGGAAATCAATAGCTGATAGCATCGTGTCATGTTCGAATTTTGGGGAAATCAATAGTTGATAGCATCGTGTCATGTTCGAATTTTGGGGAAATCAATAGTTGATAGCATCGTGTCATGTTCGAATTTTGGGGAAATCAATAGTTGATAGCATCGTGTCATGTTCGAATTTTGGGGAAATCAATAGTTGATAGCATCCTGTCATGTTCGAATTTTGGGGAAATCAATAGTTGATAGCATCGTGTTATGTTCGAATTTTGGGGAAATCAATAGCTGATAGCATCGTGTCATGTTCGAATTTTGGGGAAATCAATAGCTGATAGCATCGTGTCATGTTCGAATTTTGGGGAAATCAATAGCTGATAGCATCGTGTTATGTTCGAATTTTGGGGAAATCAATAGCTGATAGCATCGTGTCATGTTCGAATTTTGGGGAAATCAATAGCTGATAGCATCGTGTCATGTTCGAATTTTGGGGAAATCAATAGCTGATAGCATCGTGTCATGTTCGAATTTTGGGGAAATCAATAGTTGATAGCATCGTGTCATGTTCGAATTTTGGGGAAATCAATAGCTGATAGCATCGTGTCATGTTCGAATTTTGGGGAAATCAATAGCTGATAGCATCGTGTCATGTTCGAATTTTGGGGAAATCAATAGCTGATAGCATCGTGTCATGTTCGAATTTTGGGGAAATCAATAGCTGATAGCATCGTGTCATGTTCGAATTTTGGGGAAATCAATAGCTGATAGCATCGTGTCATGTTCGAATTTTGGGGAAATCAATAGCTGATAGCATCGTGTCATGTTCGAATTTTGGGGAAATCAATAGCTGATAGCATCGTGTCATGTTCGAATTTTGGGGAAATCAATAGCTGATAGCATCGTGTCATGTTCGAATTTTGGGGAAATCAATAGCTGATAGCATCGTGTCATGTTCGAATTTTGGGGAAATCAATAGCTGATAGCATCGTGTCATGTTCGAATTTTGGGGAAATCAATAGCTGATAGCATCGTGTCATGTTCGAATTTTGGGGAAATCAATAGCTGATAGCATCGTGTCATGTTCGAATTTTGGGGAAATCAATAGCTGATAGCATCGTGTCATGTTCGAATTTTGGGGAAATCAATAGCTGATAGCATCGTGTCATGTTCGAATTTTGGGGAAATCAATAGCTGATAGCATCGTGTCATGTTCGAATTTTGGGGAAATCAATAGTTGATAGCATCGTGTCATGTTCGAATTTTGGGGAAATCAATAGTTGATAGCATCGTGTCATGTTCGAATTTTGGGGAAATCAATAGTTGATAGCATCGTGTCATGTTCGAATTTTGGGGAAATCAATAGTTGATAGCATCCTGTCATGTTCGAATTTTGGGGAAATCAATAGTTGATAGCATCGTGTTATGTTCGAATTTTGGGGAAATCAATAGCTGATAGCATCGTGTCATGTTCGAATTTTGGGGAAATCAATAGCTGATAGCATCGTGTCATGTTCGAATTTTGGGGAAATCAATAGCTGATAGCATCGTGTTATGTTCGAATTTTGGGGAAATCAATAGCTGATAGCATCGTGTCATGTTCGAATTTTGGGGAAATCAATAGCTGATAGCATCGTGTCATGTTCGAATTTTGGGGAAATCAATAGCTGATAGCATCGTGTCATGTTCGAATTTTGGGGAAATCAATAGTTGATAGCATCGTGTCATGTTCGAATTTTGGGGAAATCAATAGCTGATAGCATCGTGTCATGTTCGAATTTTGGGGAAATCAATAGCTGATAGCATCGTGTCATGTTCGAATTTTGGGGAAATCAATAGCTGATAGCATCGTGTCATGTTCGAATTTTGGGGAAATCAATAGCTGATAGCATCGTGTCATGTTCGAATTTTGGGGAAATCAATAGCTGATAGCATCGTGTCATGTTCGAATTTTGGGGAAATCAATAGCTGATAGCATCGTGTCATGTTCGAATTTTGGGGAAATCAATAGCTGATAGCATCGTGTCATGTTCGAATTTTGGGGAAATCAATAGCTGATAGCATCGTGTCATGTTCGAATTTTGGGGAAATCAATAGCTGATAGCATCGTGTCATGTTCGAATTTTGGGGAAATCAATAGCTGATAGCATCGTGTCATGTTCGAATTTTGGGGAAATCAATAGCTGATAGCATCGTGTCATGTTCGAATTTTGGGGAAATCAATAGCTGATAGCATCGTGTCATGTTCGAATTTTGGGGAAATCAATAGCTGATAGCATCGTGTCATGTTCGAATTTTTGGGGAAATCAATAGTTGATAGCATCGTGTCATGTTCGAATTTTGGGGAAATCAATAGCTGATAGCATCGTGTCATGTTCGAATTTTGGGGAAATCAATAGCTGATAGCATCGTGTCATGTTCGAATTTTGGGGAAATCAATAGCTGATAGCATCGTGTTATGTTCGAATTTTGGGGAAATCAATAGCTGATAGCATCGTGTCATGTTCGAATTTTGGGGAAATCAATAGCTGATAGCATCGTGTCATGTTCGAATTTTGGGGAAATCAATAGCTGATAGCATCGTGTCATGTTCGAATTTTGGGGAAATCAATAGCTGATAGCATCGTGTCATGTTCGAAATTTTGGGGAAATCAATAGCTGATAGCATCGTGTCATGTTCGAATTTTGGGGAAATCAATAGCTGATAGCATCGTGTCATGTTCGAATTTTGGGGAAATCAATAGCTGATAGCATCGTGTCATGTTCGAATTTTGGGGAAATCAATAGCTGATAGCATCGTGTCATGTTCGAATTTTGGGGAAATCAATAGCTGATAGCATCGTGTCATGTTCGAATTTTGGGGAAATCAATAGCTGATAGCATCGTGTCATGTTCGAATTTTGGGGAAATCAATAGCTGATAGCATCGTGTCATGTTCGAATTTTGGGGAAATCAATAGCTGATAGCATCGTGTCATGTTCGAATTTTTGGGGAAATCAATAGTTGATAGCATCGTGTCATGTTCGAATTTTGGGGAAATCAATAGCTGATAGCATCGTGTCATGTTCGAATTTTGGGGAAATCAATAGCTGATAGCATCGTGTCATGTTCGAATTTTGGGGAAATCAATAGCTGATAGCATCGTGTCATGTTCGAATTTTGGGGAAATCAATAGCTGATAGCATCGTGTCATGTTCGAATTTTGGGGAAATCAATAGCTGATAGCATCGTGTCATGTTCGAATTTTGGGGAAATCAATAGCTGATAGCATCGTGTCATGTTCGAATTTTGGGGAAATCAATAGTTGATAGCATCGTGTCATGTTCGAATTTTGGGGAAATCAATAGTTGATAGCATCGTGTCATGTTCGAATTTTGGGGAAATCAATAGTTGATAGCATCGTGTTATGTTCGAATTTTGGGGAAATCAATAGTTGATAGCATCGTGTCATGTTCGAATTTTGGGGAAATCAATAGCTGATAGCATCGTGTCATGTTCGAATTTTGGGGAAATCAATAGCTGATAGCATCGTGTTATGTTCGAATTTTGGGGAAATCAATAGCTGATAGCATCGTGTCATGTTCGAATTTTGGGGAAATCAATAGCTGATAGCATCGTGTCATGTTCGAATTTTGGGGAAATCAATAGCTGATAGCATCGTGTCATGTTCGAATTTTGGGGAAATCAATAGTTGATAGCATCGTGTCATGTTCGAATTTTGGGGAAATCAATAGCTGATAGCATCGTGTCATGTTCGAATTTTGGGGAAATCAATAGCTGATAGCATCGTGTCATGTTCGAATTTTGGGGAAATCAATAGCTGATAGCATCGTGTCTTGTTCGAATTTTGGGGAAATCAATAGCTGATAGCATCGTGTCATGTTCGAATTTTGGGGAAATCAATAGCTGATAGCATCGTGTCATGTTCGAATTTTGGGGAAATCAATAGCTGATAGCATCGTGTCATGTTCGAATTTTGGGGAAATCAATAGCTGATAGCATCGTGTCATGTTCGAATTTTGGGGAAATCAATAGCTGATAGCATCGTGTCATGTTCGAATTTTGGGGAAATCAATAGCTGATAGCATCGTGTCATGTTCGAATTTTGGGGAAATCAATAGCTGATAGCATCGTGTCATGTTCGAATTTTGGGGAAATCAATAGTTGATAGCATCGTGTCATGTTCGAATTTTGGGGAAATCAATAGCTGATAGCATCGTGTCATGTTCGAATTTTGGGGAAATCAATAGCTGATAGCATCGTGTCATGTTCGAATTTTGGGGAAATCAATAGCTGATAGCATCCTGTCATGTTCGAATTTTGGGGAAATCAATAGTTGATAGCATCGTGTCATGTTCGAATTTTGGGGAAATCAATAGCTGATAGCATCGTGTCATGTTCGAATTTTGGGGAAATCAATAGTTGATAGCATCGTGTCATGTTCGAATTTTGGGGAAATCAATAGCTGATAGCATCGTGTCATGTTCGAATTTTGGGTCGTGTAAGGTGATCGTCTTCTCCATGTCGGGGTCAATAGGTTAGAGGTCTGTTCCATTTTTAGGACACTTGGATCACCACACCTTCCTTACAGAAAAACATCAAACTCTCCTTATCCTTCCATCAAACTTCCGTTACAGCAAACATCAAACTTCCGTTACAGCAAACCATCAAACTTTCCTTATAGCTAACCATCAAACATTCCTTATAGCTAACCATCAAACTTTCCTTATAGCTAACCATCAAACTTTCCTTATAGCTAACCATCAAACTTTCCTTATAGCTAACCATCAAACTTTCCTTATCGCTAACCATCAAACTTTCCTTATAGCTAACCATCAAACTCTCCTTACAGCTAACCATCAAACTTCCCGTCAGATAACCATCTAACTTTCCTTACGTATAACCATCTAACTTTCCTTACGTATAACCATCTAACTTTCCTTACAGCTAACCATCAAACTTCCCTTACAACTAACCATCAAACTCTCCTTACAGCTAACCATCAAACTATATTTACACTTACAGCTAACCATCAAACTTCCTTACAGCTAACCATCAAACTATACTTACACTTACAGCTAACCATCAAACTATACTTACACTTACAGCTAACCATCAAACTTTCCTTATAGCTAACCATCAACACTCTTCTGATCCTAACCATCAAACTGTCCTTATCCTAACTATCAAACTTCCCTTCAGCTAACTATCAAACTTTCCCTACAGCTAGTTATCAAACAATGCCCTCATATCACTCATATGCTGTAAAACGAAGAAATACAACTTCAGCAATATATTACTGGGCATACTCTCGCCTTTCTTCTAATGCCATACAACACCCTACAAACAAATTTAATCGCTCACACAAAAAAACACTTGTTTTATAATCTAAAACCCGATTCGAAATTTTATGTCGTAAACAATAGATAAACAAATCTACCGGCGTACGTGCATGTTACAACGTCTAATATACACATAACTGTAATCCCTGAGTGTTGAATGGGCAGTTATAATTAGATTGTTATTGTTTATATTTTAGTTTCGAACAACAACACGTTGGTACTTGCCACCGTAAACATCTGGTTGATATTTTGATCGCTGAGTGAGTCAACGTGGCAATGGATGGAAGTCTTGGTGGTGGTAACTCCCCCACATCCCCCACATCAAGTGGTGGTAGCCCCCCCCCACACACACACACAAATGGAGATAGTTCCCCCACGGCCCAGGGACAAGTTGTCTAGCGGTAGAGAGCTAAACTGCTAACCTGTAAGTTTCGAGTTCGAATCATGGTTCAAGTCAGTAGACCGTCCCTGAGTCCACCCAGCTCTGATAGGTACCTAACTCATGTTGCGGAAAAATAAAGGCGGCTGGGCATAGTGCTGAATACACTATCCCTTCAAATGCCGAGGCCACAGAAACAGGTGAACTCTACTTCACCTGCTCTATAGACCGTCAGGTTTGGAATGGGAACTTCCCTCCCTCCTTCCCCCCCCCTCTTTCCCCCCCTCCCTCCCCTTCCCTCCCTACCCCTTCCCCCCTCCCTCCCCTTCCCTCCCTACCCCCTCCCTCCCCTTCCCTCCCTACCCCCTCCCTCCCCTTCCCTCCCTACCCCTTCCCCCTCCCTCCCCTTCACTCCCTACCCCCTTCCCCCTCCCTCCCCTTCCCTCCCTACCCCTTTCCCCCCTCCCTCCCATTCCCCCCTCCCCCCTCCCTCCCCTTCCCCCCTCCCTCCCCCACGGCCCGTACATCAATCACGTGCGTGTTGTTTTCATCTGGCCACATTGTTGACACGACAGATACACGTGGGATCGATTCTGGAGAGCACCGGTTAAACCTGGTATCTATATCTGGGTCAGGTGTTGTCCATTCACGGCCCTGACTGTTGACTAGTCCTGTGTGTCACCAGGAAATATGCCATGAATCTGTGTACACGTCACATCTTGCCCACCGCCGCTAATTAGCAATCAATCTTGTAAGTGTTTGAGTGGTGATGTCAACAACACATTTGGTTTTCAATCAAGTCTCCGTGTCAGGCTGTGGGTGTGTTGGGTCGCGCAATGGAGCTAGGCTTGTGTGTTTGTATGTGTGTGTATGTGTGTGTGTGTCTTAATGTAGACGTTTGTTTTGTTATTGTTTCACCTTGCGCGTGTGTGTGTGTATATGTGTGTGCCACAATTTAGATGGAACAACAATTTGTGTTGTTGTTTTACAGTGTGTATGTGTGTGTGTCTTAGTGTAGACGTTTGTTTTGTTGTTGTTTTACCTTGCGTGTGTGTATATGTGTGTGCCATAATTTACATGGAACAACAATTTGTATTGTTGTTTTACCCATGTGGGCTTACTTCAGTAAACAAATGTTATTTATTTAATTCTATTGTTTTTATCTACTATCTTTATTGTATCGTCCTTATCGTACTTGATTGATTCAGTCAATACTCAGCTCTATCACGCTTTACCATATCGCTTAAAGTTTGAACTGGTCAGTATGGTCAAGACTTTCCCCTCCTCCCCCAACTTACCTACTCCAATGTTTACCCACATCCATGTTATTGGTTGGGGCCCATTTATGGATGCCCTCTTGGAAGATTAATTAGTGTTGCCCTGTCAAAGGAGGCACTGTTAGTCATGGGTCTAATTATCAAGGCCGATTAATCACGGCAGTTTTCGCTAGTCACGGAGCTATATATAGCTTTTTTTTGGGTCATAGTCATGCTATTCCAGCGTCCTTATTTTCCTTCTCGAATGATCTTCTCCAGGCATTGGTCTTCTCGTTTATCTACTCTCAAATTCACTCTGTAGCTTGTCTAGTTATGTTCTGGTTTTTAAACTTTTTTACTTTCTCGTATATACGTAGTATAGAGAAAGTATTGTAATCGTGCAAAAAAAAAAATCGAGATTTTTACAAATCTCGACGTTTTACACCTCACTGATACGGAAAAACATAATTTTGCAATCTTGTCCGTATGTCTGTGTGTGTGTGTGTCTGTGTGTGTGTCTGTCCGTGTGTAAACACGATAACTTGAGTACCGTTACAGCTAGGTTGATGAAATTTCATATATAAGTATTTTATCAAAATCGTAGATCCGTATCAACTTTTGAGCGATTTCCGATAACCGGAAGTGGTACTTTTCCTACTTTGAATTTTTTAAAAGCCTATAACTTGAGTACTATTTCAGATAGATAAATGAAATTTCACATGTAAGTAAAAGATCTAATTCTCTACCTTCTGTTAAATTTTGAGTAATTTCCGTTGACTGGAAGTAGTAATTTACGCTACTTCCGATTTCTCAAAAAACTAATGTAAATTTTTAAAGTACTAATAATATTGCGCACTATTATACGCGTTTTTATTCGGCGTTTGCTTGGTGCGCAATGTTTTTTTATGAGATTCTATTCTATTTTTAAAAGTTTAAGTATTTAAAATGGATTAAAAATCATAACTATATCCCCAGTTACCATCCCCTGTTGTTTTATATAAGAATATTCGAGAAAGTTTAGGGGAGATCACTACCGGTTTATTTTCATTCAAACAGTATTTCAAATTATTTTTCTAATTTATAGATTTTCCACGGAGAATACTTGTCAGTATTCTGTAAATTTCAGTTAATAGCAATTAATTTATTAATTAAGCTTCAGAATGGGACTTCGTGGACTAGCGTTAGAGCGCTAGACTACTAATCTGGGTTCAAGTCAGTAGAATGTCCCTGAGTCCTCCCAGCTCTGATGGGTACCTAACTCACGTTAGAGAAAGTAAAAGCTGCTGGGTATAGTGCTGACCACACTATCTCTTCATATGCCGAGGTAACAGAAACAGGTGAACTCTACTTCACTTGACCCGTGGACCGTCATCAAGTTCATAAAGGGAACTACTTTTTTTTTAAACAGCTAAGTATCCGAACACATAGCTTACTACAGTCACTCATGTTGAGTTAGCACATTGTAGGGAATGTGTTGTCACTATAGTGTAACACCCAACCTTTCTGTTGTAATGTATTACACGTACAGCTGTACTTGGCCACACTTTAGAACATACAGTGACATGTCATTTACCTGAGTTTCTCGGGTTCATACCCGCGCCACTAGTCAGGATTTATTGATCCTGTCACTGGCATGTCAGTAGTGACAGCACTGACGGTGACCTTGAGCCAGATTAGAGAGCAGACGTGCAATAATTTGTACGTAACACCAGGAACACAAATGGACTAATCGCTACTGAGGCGGTAGGTGCTGACACGTATGTAGGGGAGGGGAGGGGGTGGAAGGACGAACGAAACCTGACGTCTGTTGTTTTAACAATATACGTAACAGAAATTCACACATGTATATTTACATAAAAGTATTAACAAACTCCATGCAGATTCAGATACACATTTGTGACCTTTTTTCCTGTGACTTTTTTCTGTGACTTTTTTCTATAATCATTGTCAAATAGATAGCTGCCAATTCTACATATCACTGTCTGTTTGAAATTGTGTAATTAAGTTGATAGGTTTCGTGCTGTGACGTCATGTTTTCTAATGTGTTCTAGCGCCGTCACGCACCCTTATGTGTGTGTACCGTGACGTCATGTATTCTAGTGTGTTCCAACGCCGCCTTGTGTCATGTTGCCTTTTGTGTGCCTGTACCGTGACGTATAATCACCGCCCCCACCCGGCGACCTGCTTGGTTTAACTTTGAACTGACCTTAAAAAAGAAGGAAAAAACCCCACCGATTTTGTTGGCACTTCAGCATGGTCGGGTGACACTTGTCTGATCTTACCGTGGTCTTAACTTGAAACATGTAGGCTGTTTCTTATGTAGCCTATTTATGCGACGCGGCTTTGATAAGGTGTTCTAGTTTTTAAAACCTCTTGACCAGGCCGTTATTTCTCAAGATTGGACACTGATGTATCTTCCATACTTAATTTGAAATTATTTTTTAATTATTAGAAAAATTAATGAAGTCCGTCTGCTTTGGTAACTACTTGTGGAGTCTTGTGATTGGTGTGTCATGATTGATGTATGATGATTGGTGTCTGATGATTGCTGTATGATGATTGGTGTCATGATTGGTGTCTGGTGATAGATGCATAATGATTGGTAGCTAATGATTGATGTCAAGTGAGAACCCGATCATTGAAACAGATGAACTCTACTTCATCTGCCCCATGGTGTCTTTGACACGAACGGGAAAAGATGAACTGTTAAACGACAGCTATGTCAAATGACTGTTTGAAGTGATAGCAGCGTCAAGAGATGGTTGTCAAATGACTATGGCGTCAAATGACAAGTGTGCCAAACGTCTACCTAGCGACTGTAAACCTTATGTTTAAAAACAAATCGTGTCCTCTGACCCTCTGCGTCGTGGTGGCCTTGTTGTGGTTGTACAAACAAGAATAAATCACCGAGGAGATAATCTCGTTAACATCAGCGGTGAAGGCAATTAGTTGGAGATTATTTTTTTGTTTGTGTTTGTTGATGGATTTGATTGGTGCATTAACAGGCGCCATTTTATATTGGGATCCCTTCATGAAACGCTGTGGTGGTTTTGTGTGTAGGTTGCAGCAGTAAAAAAAAATAGTTTGTTCTTGGTCATGTGATGTCAACCAACAGTATGAATACACGCTCTTGGTGTGGTCGTGTAGGATACGCTGATTTATTAGATGTTACATTGTATTGATTGTTGATCGCCACTGGTTGACCCAATCATTCAATGCTACAGTGCATTGATGGCTGACTCAATCATTCAATGCTAGCTTGTATTGACGGCTGACCAAATCATTCAATGCTACAGTGTATTGATGGCTGACTCAATCATTCAATGCTAGCTTGTATTGATGGCTGACTCAATCATTCAATGCTAGCTTGTATTGATGGCTGACCCAATCATTCAATGCTACAGTGTATTGATGGCTGACTCAATCATTCAATGCTAGCTTGTATTGACGGCTGACCAAATCATTCAATGCTACAGTGTATTGATGGCTGACTCAATCATTCAATGCTAGCTTGTATTGATGGCTGACCCAATCATTCAATGCTACAGTGTATTGATGGCTGACTCAATCATTCAATGCTACAGTGTATTGATGGCTGACTCAATCATTCAATGCTACAGTGTATTGATGGCTGACCCAATCATTCAATGCTACAGTGTATTGATGGCTGACTAAATCATTCAATGCTACAGTGTATTGATGGCTTACCCAATCATTCAATGCTACAGTGTTTTGATGCCTTACCCAATCAATCAATGCTACAGTGTATTGACGGCTGACCCAATCATGTCTTGAGACCGATTCATTAAACAACTGACAACGAGACAGCACTGCCATATGGTATGTGATAAGATTATCCACTTTTAAAAAAACCTGTTATCTGTCCCCGCCCCTTCACATTTTCCCAACGAGTTCATCCACCTCCAATAATGTCGTGTAGAAATAGTTTCAGCACTTCCATCTTTTCCCTTGTAGAAATAGTTTCAGCACTTCCATCTTTTCCCTTGTAGAAATAGTTTCAGCGCTTCCATCTTTTCCCTTGTAGAAATAGTTTCAGCACTCCCATCTTTTCCCTTGTAGAAATAGTTTCAGCACTTCCATCTTTTCCCTTGTAGAAATAGTTTCAGCACTTCCATCTTTTCCCTTGTAGAAATAGTTTCAGCACTTCCATCTTTTCCCTTGTAGAAATAGTTTCAGCACTTCCATCTTTTCCCTTGTAGAAATAGTTTCAGCACTTCCATCTTTTCCCTTGTAGAAATAGTTTCAGCGCTTCCATCTTTTCCCTTGTAGAAATAGTTTCAGCACTTCCATCTTTTCCCTTGTAGAAATAGTTTCAGCGCTTCCATCTTTTCCCTTGTAGAAATAGTTTCAGCACTTCCATCTTTTCCCTTGTAGAAATAGTTTCATCACTTCCATCTTTTCCCTTGTAGAAATAGTTTCAGCACTTCCATCTTTTCCCTTGTAGGAATAGTTTCAGCACTTCCATCTTTTCCCTTGTAGAAATAGTTTCAGCACTTCCATCTTTTCCCCTGGCAGATCTCCCTGTTTTCCTCTGGCATATTGTAAATCTTTCGCTTAAACAGAGCTTCACTATCCGCCACTGTCACACAAAGAAGGTGAACAGCACTATTTAAAAAATAATAAAACAACTAATTCTGTAATAAAGTTGTTAACATGTCATATTTTTTTGGCGGCTAAACCCCCTTACGGCTCAGCATGAAAATAATAAAAGAACTAACTCTGTACTAAAGTTGTATAAAATGACAGGACTGTAAACATTCGATGCTGTTTGGCGGCTAACATCCCCCCCCCCCCCTTATGGCTCAGCATCAAACGCAGAAAGCACTGCATGTTTTGTGGCACTGCTCGGCACCAGACGACGGCTTGTGATCTCTTGGACGGGAGACACGTGGTAACAAACGGCTGCATGGGAGCTCAATGTATAAATAAGCTCCGAGCTTAAGTAGTAGAATTTACATCAGGGCGATGTTTATTTGTGTGGGTCTTCTTTTGAAACTTTTGTCCTTGTTTATGACTGTACATCTTTATGGCTGTCTGTCCATGTTTATAACTGTTCGGTCGCATTTTTATTGGTCCATGTTTCTGGTTGTTCATAGTTACGGCTGTTTGGCCCATTTTTATGGCTATTTGGCCCGTGTGTTTGGCTGTTTGGCCCGTGTGTTTGGCTGTTTGGCCCATGTGTATGGCTGTTTGGCCCATGTGTTTGGCTGTTTGACCCATGTGTATGGCTGTTGGTTCATATCTATTAACACCGTGGAATCCAAGTACACTGCCGTGCAGATGTACGTGCAATAGTCACGTGCAATAGTCACGTGCAATAGTCACGTGCAATAGTCACGTGCAATAGTCACGTGCAATAGTCACGTGCAATAGTCACGTGCAATAGTCACGTGCAATAGTCACGTGCAATAGTCACGTGCAATAGTCACGTGCAATAGGGACGTGCAATAGGGACGTGCAATAGTGACGTGCAATAGTGTCGTGCAATAGTGACGTGCAATAGTGACGTGCAATAGTGACGTGCAATAGTGACGTGCAATAGTGACGTGGTGTAGAAAGGGACTTGGCTGGGTAACAGAGCTCCAACGTGTCGGGATGGGCAAACGATGTGTCTGTGTTTCAGGCATCTCTCTGTATGGGCGGGGGAGGGGGGTAAACACCCCGATAAAAGTAAAATTGTTACATTCAAATGTATGGACAAAGACCTGCAAACAATACCATCGTGACCTTTATACAGTCAGTTGCAGGACCCTAATTTTGAACTAAAATATGTGTTTCTTCCAGATTTTTTTCGAGGGGGGTGGGGAGGGGGCACTGGTAAAAGTATATATTTTCTCTATACATTCCATTTCGTTCGAAGAGATGCCTGGAAGAAACTCTGACTGAAATATTTAGGCCCATCGATGACAAAATGTGAAGTTCGAGTGAACTCTTGTATCAATTAACCCTTTTTAACTGTATTACGCGCAAACCCTTGTATTAATTAACCCTTGTGACTGTATAACACGCTTACAAATTATTCTATTAATCAGCTCATCATAAGGATCCTGTATTAGTCACCGGCAATTCCCCACCTCGTGATTATCTTGGGTAGATCCGTCGATGCCTCAGATAATAGGATTTTCTACGTTGATACATTGCACGCAGATTAAATAGATAACTCCATTCGCCACGATACGATGGTTACCGTATTAGATAAGATTACATTATTTCACGCAGTATCTCATTTGGATCAGTTGTATCTCGACTAGGCTGCTATCTTATACATATGGATTGTTTGATAATCGCTTATTAATAGACATGAACAATTACTATTCAGGGGTACATCCCAGGGGCGTAGCGAGGGGGGGGGGCGGGGGGTGCGGACCGCACCGGGTGACACCATTTAGGGGGGTGACACCAAGGCAAAAAATAGCAAAATATATAGAGAAAAACTCGAGGGGGGGGTGCAAATCGAAAGTTTGAGGGGGGGGGGGGTGCAAATCGAAAGTTTGAAAGTTTGTCCCTTGGAAGGGTCTCTATGCCTCTGGGGGGGGGGGGGGGGTGACACCATTAAGTGCCGCACCGGGTGACACCCGACCTCGCTACGCCACTGGTACATCCATTTGTATCCAAATCTTTTTAAAGATTATTTCATCAGTCGTCTTTAAAGTACATTGTAAAAATCACGTACTCCTGTTGTGATTGGCTCATTTCTAACCACTGCATGTTTATAGTGAGTTTTTTTTTTTTCAACGCCAACGAGACGCGTTCGCCTAAAATAGAACATCACTCAGGCTTACACTAAACAGCTCAGTTAAACAGGAACCCACGTTTCTCTTATGTAGCCATGGGAGTACACAGCTCGGCGGATCAGGCATTTTTGTACTGCTTGAAGCTGACACTAGACCAAGTTATTTTTATCAGACCTTAAAAAACCTCCATGTTGAATTAGTCTAGTTGCACCTCGTAACCCCTATTATTATGAATAATTAAAATATTTATCCTACTATAACTATGGTAAACAAAATTAAGATGCTGTTTTTCCTAACAGTTAAGCTAATTATTATTTTATCGTTTGTATAATAGTACGCGTTTAATAAACAATATATTTATTATATGTTAATAGTGTTTTGAATAGACATGAGGACCATAGTTTAAATGGGCGACAACATCGTTCGCCATCGTGGTCCTGCGAACCCGTTATTCACCGACCTCGCTGCCCCTATTGTAAACACACAGTAGTCGCACAGCGTTAAATGAGGTCAACGATCTCCGGATATTTCACGGCCTGTGGCGGGAAAGTCTGCATTGCTCTAGCGGTGTGGTGGCTGATTGCGCGCGCACAGCTAGGCTAGCCTATGGTGTACGTGTGTGTGCTGAAACGTCATTTGAGTCTACAGATACACGTGGTATTGTACCGTCGGATATGTTATTCAGTTAGTCGTGTCTTAAAATCTCCTTATGCCCAACATAACGGTGAGTTTTTAATCTAGTCTAGAACTAATAATGTTATCTTTTTATAGACCTATGTATCCTAGGAGGGCCTATCATCATTCAATGGCTACTGTTGTTGAGAGAAACCTTCCTATTCGGTATTCGAGACCGCCATCATAATAATAAAATTAGAATCCAAAATTGGACATGATCTTCCTTCTTTCTTTTGTTACAGTTTCCTGTGTTTGCATCTGGGTACACTGCTGTGTTCTAAATCTAATATCTAGATCTAGATTTAGCTAGACTAGTCTAGAAACCTAATCTAGACTAGATCTTGAATCTAGATCTAGATTCTAGAATCTAGATCTAGATTTAATTTTAGGTTATAAATCTAGATCTAGTTTTCTAGATTCTAGTTAGATTCTTAATCTAGATCTAGACACCACTTTGTCCATTTCAGTTTCACTGTGACTGTCACTTCATTACTCGGAAATGGAATCTAGAAAATCTAGATTCTAGATCTAGATCTAGATTAGTTTCTAGGGGCCTATAGATTATAGATATAGATATAGATCTAGATTCTTTCTAGATTTTCTAGAACTATCTATCTAGATCTAACTAATCTAAACCCTAAGCCGGCCTAAGCTAGGCATCAGGGACTGATCTAGACATCTAGATCTAAAATCTAATCATTGATTAATAATACTCATATTAGACTTAGTCCATATATCATAATATATGAGAATAGCTACACTATTATAAATACGTTCAGTAATTTAATATAAGTTTGGGTTAAGCCTTGTCCCTTGAATACATGTAGTCATGTAGTAGATTCTAGTATTGCCTTCACTACAGGAAAATGTTAATTCAATGCTGCCAAGGACGCCATCTGTGAAATGTGTCACAACTGGTCAGCTGTGTTCGCTTGCACTCAGGGAATGACCTTGACTTAGGCCGGGTACACTCGTGTGACACAAGACCCCAGTGTCCCACCCCTTGTTTAGGCGTGTCACGTGCTGTATGCGGCAGCTAGTGACCTTTTGACTGAATGGCCTGTTGTGATATGTGTAGTGGTTTTCACAAGACTTGTTCTTTGTTAGAGCTACTGGAACTTGCTTGATAATTTTATATCTCGACCATTTATTTAAATTAGATCTAGATTCTAGATCTATATGAAATTACCGTTCTTTCTGTTGGTATATTGGAAAGATGCTGTGTACAGTGACAATTTAAAAAAAAATAATTGGGGATTTGTCTTTCTCTGCCAGTTTAAAGTGTTGTTTAATTTGTTCAATTTGAATAGTTTTCAAATGTATGTTGTAAGCTTCTCATTTTAAATCTCTTTCCTTTGAGTAAACTGAATACATTTTATATTTGTTACATCCGCAGGAAATAAGTTTTATAAAAATGAATACTGATTGCTTTATGATTTAGCCTTTTTGCCATGATATAGAATACAATACAAATAAAATTTTGCCTTTGCTACTTTTTGGTTTATCACATTGGCTGTTGATTGTTTTGTGGGTTTAAAAAAAAATATAATGAAGAAATTAACATTAAGAATGCTGCTCAGTAATTGTAGCAACAAAGTATAAAGGAAATAGAAAAGTGTGCCTGTGTGTGAGGGAGGGTTATAAAGACTGTTAAAAGGTCTGTTTTTACCCCTTTAAATGTCTGTCCATGGTGCAGATGAAGTGTAGTTTAATTGTTCCTATGAACTTCAATTTATGAAGTGATAGTGTGGTCAACACCACGCCCAGCCACCTTTACTTTCACAGATACCCTTAAGAGCTGGGTGAACTCAAAGACTTGCTATGGACTTGAGACTTTGTTTGCAGTCATGCACACTACAATATCATTAACTAGAATATCAAAATTTTATGTATCTTTTTGTAGAGTAAGAATGTGAAAATGTATTTTTAAAGCTAACTTGTGATCATTTCTTTTAATTACAGGATTGTACTGTAATCTATGAAACTACTAGAAGATAGCAACGGGTCACAGACTCCCCCTCTAGAGTCAGCGAAAATGTACTTGAATAATTCCAAGTTGTCCTCCACAAACCCTAACCAAGGGGATGGCGACAGCACCCAGACCAGATACACATTCCCCAAGAGGATCTATCAAAACAATGGCAAAGAAGAAACCCCCGAACCTTTAGACCTGGATAATCTTGAAGGAGTTTGTATGGAATTTGTTGAACCCAGCCACTACTCCTTTGTCTTGTCTGGTATTGATAAGCTGCGCAAACAAGGACATTTTTGTGACATAACACTGGTTGTTGACGACCATGAGCTGCAAGTGCATCGGGCAGTGCTGGCTGCATGCAGTCCCTATTTGTTTGACTTTTTCTCCTGCTTAGAGGAGACCACTGAACCCCAGCCCACCTATAAGCTGAAGAATATCCCTTACGTTGGCTTCTACTATTTGCTGGACTATATGTACACTGGCAGGTGAGGAATAATAATTTATTTTGTTTCTCATTTCTTTGTTCTTTCAAAGTTCAAGATGTCAATTTATGTTAATCTTGAAATAATTATCTGTGTAAGCCACTTATTATAAACTACTTTCATGATAAACTGTGTACATTACATCAAATGTTTATTTTCAGGCTTCATGTTCCACTGGAGAATGTGCCAGTTGTCTATGCCACAGCACTTGTCCTCAAGATGGAGTCAGCTGTACAGATCTGCTCCAGTTTCCTGGCCACTCACCTGACAGCTGCCAACTGCTTAGGTATCCTCATCATTTGTAACTTGTCAACATTCTTTCCACCACTTCTAGAGCTAGGTTTATGAAAGGACGTCCAACATGCCCAAGATTCTGTTCCTCACCCCACACACCCAGGGGATTGTGTTGTTCCTTTGTTCCTTAACAGCCGTTGACTAAAATTAACATTAACCAGCTTTTGCCATCAAATTTTCAAGTTTTACATAACATATCTTTGTAATTAATACTAATTTTTAATGTTAAATTAACATTTGCTAATAGATGAAGACAAAACTTGTTTAAAGAGCAAAACTATTCTAGCAGTATGTGGTCAGTTTAAATAAAGATGGTAAATGCTGGACTTGTTCAATGTTGTCGTTGAGCAATACCGATATACCAAAGTCAGTGATCTACTAATCAGACCCACCCTCTGAATATCCTCCTAAACAAGCAGATGAGTGTAAGTCTGAATGCATTCAAAGGAGAGGAAGCGAGAGAAAAGGAGGATAATAAAGAAAAGAGACAGCATTACACTATGTTGATGATGATCCAGTTTGGTTAGAACATCTCCTTCTCATATAGATCCTAAGGTGAGGCCAGTCATTATACAATAATTTTCCCGAAACCTGTACACCTCCCGAGGCTAAGGGTGACTAGCATCTGCCAATATGTGCAGTTGATGGTAACTTTTTTTTTAAATGGATTTTTTCCTAGCATTTGTGCAATAACCTGCGCATTTCTTTAAATTAAATGTCTACTTTCAGAGGAAACTTACAGTTGCTTTTTTTTTTGTTTAGGGAGTTTGAAAGCCACTGGCCTTTGCCTTCTGGGAGCCTCTAGTAATTTAAATACTTAAGCATTGTGTAATGAATCTTTTTAGGTGCCTGGGAGCTTCTAAAAGCTTGAGTATTGTATAATCTCTTTAGGTTGACCTGAAAGTAATCTTTTTGTTTATTTTCTAGCTCAGTTTGTAAGCCACAGTTTAGAACAGAATAGCGCGTGTTAGCTTGCTTCCTTGGGACACTGGTGGAAAGGCATTATTTTAGTGTTGAATACTTTGTCCGGAATTTCTTTTGAAATTGATATTTTTATCATCAGGGATTCGTCGCTTTACCAAGGACAAAGCTTTCAAGCAAGCAGTGGATGAGTACATACGGTCTAACTTGCAGGACATCATGCAGAGCAAGTCTTTCTTTGGTCTTACTGATCTCCAGGTTGAGGTTGTAGGTAAGTGCGCTTAGTAAACATCTTATGTTATTTTAGTCTGATTTTATTGAAGCATATAAACCTTCATGATATATGATTTCTTGAAGTTTCTTCTCTATGTGTTATACCTGGGTAAAAGTTTTGGTTAGGTTTTTATTCTACTCTAATTTGCACCTATATGTTATAAATCAAATTATTACTGTAGAGAACAAGTTTTACTACTAGCAATATTTGAATTGACAGGTCTAGATGAGCACATTTCAAATGAAGCCATGGAGCGCAGACTTTTTTCTCTGGTCCTGGACTGGGCTAAAAATAACTTGAATGATTTAAAACCAAAGATGGATCGTTTACTTGAAAAGGTAATTTAACATTCTTCTTTCAAAATCTTAAAGCAAAGTGTTAATGAAAATAAAATGTTTACTAACTAAAAAAAAATAACAATTTCAGGTAAATGTTCTGTATTTGGAATCTGATAACACTTTGAGAGATTGTGCTGAAGTTGAGGATACAGTTTTGAGCAGTGATGATGATATGGTTCAGGATTACAAAAAAGCACACAGAAGGGTAAGGATTGAAATATCTGATGTTGTAACAAAACTACTTAAACCACAAACTATTATGACTGCTTTACATGATAGTGAGACAAAACCTTCCTCTCCCTAACATGGCTAGACGAAGGCTGACTAAAAAATTGATACTCCTTTCTAGCAGTCATAAAATGTCACACCCCCAGATTTGCCTCAGTCACTTTCTTTTATTAGTTTAAGTCCTTTCACGTCCCTTACCATATACAAGTCACTATATTTATCTAAAGATATTTAAAATATATTACATTTTCTTAACCAACAAATCTTCTTGCTTCTATAGAGATGGTCATCTTGTTGATATCAGCATGGTAGACATAAAACTAAGCTTCACCATTTTTTTCCTTTTAGGACAAGGTTCATAAACTCAATAGCCCACGCTCATCTAATGGCAACGGACAGGCATTTCACAAGTTCAGTTTAAATCCTGAGGAGGCTGTGTCTATTGCAGAGAGAGAATGGTCAATTGTTGCCACTCGCAAAACTAGTGGTTAGTTATGTGGTTTTATTTTACACAGGATGTGTATAAACAAGTTGGGACTGTTGGTTAATGGTCTCTGACAAGTTTTTTTATATACCCAAAGGACTTTATGAATTCTTAATAATCCAATCTGTTTTGTTAGGAGAAATTTTCTGATAAAATTTTAACACTGTTAACGGTACAGGAGTTTAACTAGTTGTGCTTCAGTGTTGATTTCAAACTTAAGTCTGCTTTCATTAACTGTGTTTTTCAAATGTAACTCATTTTAATTGTAAAATTTCAATTAATTACATTTTCAAATTTGTTTAAAAAAATAGAAAATGCATACCTGGCGATTGCCCTGCTTGATGGACGCTTGATGGCAATAACAGTTCATGTACGTCCAGTTGTACTGCCCAATTCTGAATCAAACGGGAGCAAGCCTGTACCAGACTCCCCACCAGCCACACACAATGGTAAAAACAGACTTAGCCCCATTCTGAGAAAAGCCACCATTACCCCTCTACAGCCTATGTCAACTCCAAGATGTGCTTTGGGAGCTGTAGAACTTGATGGGAAATTGGTTGTCTGTGGTAGGTTAACTTATCTGTTTGTTAAGTTTGTACATATTGATATGTCTTGGATAAACTGTATAGGCCTACACACACAAATGTTACACATGAAAATATTTTTATAGGTGGCTACGATAGAGGGGAATGTCTTCAAAGTGTTGAAGCCTTTTCAATCAAGGAAAACCAGTGGACTAAGATGGCTGATATGAACAGGGCCAGAGGTCGTTTCAGTGCTGCAGTATTGAATGGCTTTATATATGTTTGCGGCGGTTCTGATGGATGGAAAGAACTTTCATGTGTTGAAAGATATGACCCTAGCACTAATAAATGGAAATATGTTCCTAACATGCTTAAGGAGAGATCATCTCATGGTAGGTTATTTTTTTTTTACTGAATTATTCTTTAAATTAAAGAATTAAATATGTATAAAATAATTTTAATTGAAAAACAATTTTTGTACTAGGTGTGGTAACACTTTACGGCAAGTTGTATTGTGTTGGTGGATGTGAAGGACAGAGAAGCATTGCTACCTGTGAGGTGTATGACCCTGCATTAAACAAATGGTCTCGTATTGCATCTCTAAATATCGGTAAGCCTAAGTATATTTAATATTTATTTGGGAATGACATTTTGTGTCAGGAAGAATATGTGTTGCTTTACACTTGGCCTTTTTTTTTCTAAAAGCTCGCTCACAGGCTTGTGTGGTTGCTGTAAATGGGCTGGTGTATGCTATTGGAGGCACAGACCTGTGGAATTCACTGAGCTCTGTGGAGGTGTATGATCCAGATTCTGACAAATGGACTGTACATTCTAACCTCAACTCTGCTCGTAGAGGAGCTGGTGTGGGTTTGGTTGATGGTAAGTTTCAAGTTTTCTAAAATCTCATAAGTATATGTCAAATTTTACTGATAATTCTTATAGACATCATGTAGATTGTGTCTAGACTTGAAATTTTTAGTTCATAACACGTTTCAACTTTAAAAATTGTTGTCTATGTAACAATTAACATTTTGAACTTAATGCAGCATAGAATAAATGTGGCTTTAAAATAAATTGCACATTGAGCTTACCTGCTAGGAAAGTTTGAATTTAGTTGTTAAAAGAATATTATCATCACCAGGTTTGATGGTGGTGGTTGGTGGCAGTGATGGTACCCAGTCTCTAGTGACATCTGAGATCTTTGACTTTGAGAACAACACCTGGGGTGTTGGGCCATCTTTGATTGCTCCCAGGGCCAACCTCAGCGTTGTAACTATAGACAATCGCCTGTTTGCTGTGGGTGGCTTCAGTGGCAAGAAATTTCTTAGCAGTATTGAATGGCTGGACCATGATGACATGGAATGGTTTGGACATGCACCCAAGCAGTCAGAAAATGGCCTGGTCAAAGAGAAGGCAGAAGGTGCACATTGTTTCACAGCATGCACAAATGGGGAGCAGAATGGAGATACTGAGGAGTCTGTCAAAGTTGTGGAGAACTTGGACAGTTCTCAAGTTGTTGATGTTGAAGGCAGCAGTAGCACAAGTGATAGTCAGGCAAATGGAGACACAGAGGTCAAGGGAGCCTCATAGTAGAGGATGTATGGGAGATATGGTGGGGAGATGTCATTCAACAGCTTGTGCTGGCTCAGGTTTTTGTCATTGACATTTTATTTTGTGTTAATTGGTTTTAATATTTTTATATTTGATTATAGTGCATCACACGTGGTACATTTTCCATTTTTTATTAAGTCCATGTTATGAGCATTAAGACGCTACTTACTGGAATAACTCCTATGGATTTAAATTTTGCAGGTGGCATTCTACATTCTAATACAAACTTGCACAATTTTTCAGTTAAATTTTTTTTTTTTTACCTAGGCAGCAAAATGGCTTAGGCCTGTATTGATTTACCGTGTAACAGGTAAAGAAATTTTAAAAGATTTCTGGTAATTTTCTAAAAGAAACCTAATGTATACTGAATCTCTCAATTTTGATGATCCATTTGGGATTTAATAGTTAAAAATAATAGAATTCTTTATGCATGTTCTTTACAATTTGTATATAGAAAGGGCAATTAAATTAACATTTGTATGGCAGAAAAGTATGGTTTACAAAATCAGCACAAATTGTGTTCAGATTATAGGACTGCCATTTATTTCATAACTCAAGCAATCTTCTTTAAAAGTAAGACTTTGATGATTATAACTAACCTCAGTTTTGATTTTTTTTTTCAATTATGTTGTTCAAAATTCAATTCTAGCTAATTTTGTCTGTAACAAAGTTTATTTATTGTAAAAATGTATGTTAGAGTAACAAAGATTTAAAGGGAACAAAAGTAATGCTCAAAACATAGTGGTTCCCAATTAATGTGTACCTAACCATCAAATAAATTTTCCCAGAAGTAAAAGCAACCTACAGTTAACTTACTAAACATTTCAGTTGTTTTTTCTGCATGAATTTTCAGTGAAGTAACATTTAAAAACAAATTTATGACATTTAAGTTTGACTGTTTTATTCTTGAATTTGCTCATGGTTTTATTTCACCCACTTCATTAGCTTAGACAATTGTGTGTTCAGTGTTAATTCTGAGTGTTCATTTGCACTTACGAGCATTAGAAGTGAGACTATACTTTATGCCATTGTCACTTGGTGTATACACCAAATTTTGCCATGTTTTTACTTTGTTTTCTTCATGCCTATTGATTTCTTTGAAATGATTGGGAGGGGGGGGTCACCTTGTTTTCAAATGGTAAATTTTGTCAATTTTTAAAAAGTGAAATATCTTAGTCCAGTGTATGGAGGCATTGATTATACTGAAAGTGAAATAAAAGTAAGCTTGTAGATCTCTGGGGGTTTAAAGCTTTGTCTGGTTGTGTGTGTGTTTAACTCACTGGATGCTGTGTGCAGCACACAAAACACCAGATTTCAACTATTGTTTATTTTGTCCAGGCAACTTTCAGCCTATATTTTTATGTTCAACTTTTTAAAAATTTGACACCCATTTTATATTGTTATATGATGACATGTTTGATGCTATGTTAAAGATATTTGTGGAATCCTGTACATATAATTTTTTTTTCTTTCCACATCTGTCCCCTTACAAGTCTGGAGAACAGGCTAGATGTTTTGTTTCCTTTCCATGTTCAAAAGTAAATCTACCCTTGTTCTTCATGATTGTAATCTTGAAAAAAGATACTAGTAAATAGTGTTCCTTCCCCAAAAATTATTTTGTTTCTTTTTTTGTTGTTTTGAATCTTATTACAGTTAAATTATTTTAAGTTGATTAATGAACAGTTGTGTTAAAAGGTACTGTTGCATTTCCCATTGGTAGATATGGTCTACAAAGGTAGAAGAAGCAATGAGCAACCTAAACAAGTTGTGTATGAAGTACTTTTACCAACCTTTTGTCCATAGTGAAGTATGCTCATGATAGGATAGTGTGGTCAGTACTATGCACAGCCACCTTTACTTTTCTAGTCAGGTACCCATCAGAGCTGGGTGAATTCAATGACGTTCTACAGATTATAGCCTGGTATCTGAATTCGTGACTTTAGGGTTAGTAGTCAAACACTACCGTTAAACCATGCTATCCCTTATGTACAGGTGAGCTCATATGTTGGCATGCAAGTTGCTTACACCTGATGATTTTAACCTGCCTGAGAGTCTAAATTTGAACCCTGAACTCATGGGCATAACTGAGTAGACACAGCATTATCCCTTCAATCATGAACTCAATTACAGTACTTCATTTGCCATATCGATCGGGAAAGGCAATTATTTCTAAATCTAAGCAGGTAAAAGTACTTGATCTCACAAAATTTTAATAGTTTAATGCGTTTTATTTTTTACAAACATTCATGTACACATTAAACAAGCACCGATAATAGGAATTGATCTACAACTTCTGTTTTAAAGCCTTAAGTTTAAGTAACATTGTGTTTACAAACTTTAATGAGGTAGATTATTTTTACATTTAAAAAAAAAAAGAATTTTTGTGAGGTACTTTTAGCTGGGCTGGTATTTAAAGAAAATGTTTAAACTTTCATTATTAGTAAACACATGCTAAGATAGAACATGTTGAAGAACATCAGAACATACTTCCTTCGCATTAGGATTAAATTATTCTAACATGAATATATAATTGAATCAGTTTATTCATCTGTGTAAGAATATTGGCTTGAGTGGCATTGATAATGCTTATCGAATTTGAAATATTTAATTTGACTAATATTCAACACCCAATTGGCAAGCCATCAAGTGGACAGTTCATGCTCGAATTTGCCAGCCATTTGTCAATACAGTTGGAATGAAAATTGTGCTCACAGGGTAAAAATTTTCTTTCTTGTCCAGCTATGTATGGCTCCATGCAGATTGTGCAAAATAGAATTTCATCGGAGTCAAGTATACTTAGTTCTATTTTTTCAGTTTTTAGAGTATTTATAACACTTTTGGCTACAGTTTTTGGTTTGACAGAGTCGTCCAAACGAAGTAGCATATCGTAATCCTCTGGCGTCAGTTCGCGGTGTTGAAGGCTGATAAGAAAACTGGCCAGTTCCGTTTCCAGGTGGCGTGGAGCGTTAGTCTCGTGTAGGGCGTGTTTCAAGTTTTGGGCCGGGGGTGGGCGGAGAGGCTGTAACATATTCTTGTTCGCCTTGCAAATCTCTTTCGCAGCTTTCAAATCAACAAATATTGTTGTCATAGGCATTGACCGTGGTTTAACTGCTTGGCGAAAATCTAAACATAAATTGTGCATTTTCACTAATCTGTGGTGCATATATAATAATTTATGTCCCTTGTTGTTGAAGATGGAGTTACAGTTCTTTGATTTGACGGCCTTGTGTGCCTTCTCTACACGTCTGTCCCTGTCTGCCCGGATGTAAACACGAGCACTGCTTGCACATTCAAGGTTGTGTAGTTTGAACACGTCGCATCTTTTAATAGGGAGGAAGTCGTTTGAATACGGAAGACGTGTGCTAGGCAAACATTTTGCTGATTTGTTTTGTACGGAGGAAGACTTTGTCTTGGTGTCATTGGTAACTTTAGTGGGTAGATCTAAATGCCTAAAACAATGAACAGGTACTTTCCTCTCTAAAACAATATAATCCCAGTCGTTGATATCCATTTCGTCTGCTGTTACGTCATCAGAATTGTCATTAATGTCAATGCCAAGAGAAGCAAAGAACGTTGCGTCATCAATTTGACTCTGTGTCGTCATGTTGTTCGCCGTATGCTCAGACGACACCTCATCAGATGCTGAATTTCCCGCGGTAAAGAGAACATTTAACGGTGAATTGTTTTTTTCAGACGACCAATCTTCAGTTTTTGTTATCTCATTGTCTGTTTCTTCTTCACAAATTTGGATTTCTACAGAACAAGAAACATAAAATCCCAACTCGCTCGAATCAACTTGCTTCCATTTTTTGAAACTTTTCCGTCGAACCTTGTGTTTTTTCTTGCGCCTTCTCTGCACTGTACTGTCAGTCTGATCGTCAGCCATCACACTTGCACCTAATCCTACAACATCGCAATCCTTAGCTTCAACATCTGCCGGCTTAGTCATCATGTTGCTATAAGTAGACGCTTCGTCTACTGGTGATTCAAATCCTCTGCTAAGCTGAAGCGGATGTTGCTGATGTAAATAATCCGAACGGGTATTCCCACCGTTTGTATGCATGTCATTTTCAAGAAAAGAAACCAGTTCAGCTGCTTCCGCCAATGTGTAAGCATTTGCTTTTATAAATAACTGTTCAGTATTGAAATACTGTGAATCAGCACTTTGGTTTACACAAATAGCGCTGTCCGAAGTTATTATCGTTGATGTATAGCCCAAAGCTGGCCACTCATTTGTGCTTGGATGTAGATCTAGATAAGATGAGCAGAACGACCCTGCGTGCATAGCCATGTCTGGGACTTTATTGCCAGAATCTTGCAACAAATCCGATGATTGAAATATAAAATTTTGGTACCTTAAAAATGATTGAGTTCACAGTTTTAAAAGTCGAAATAAGAATCCCAACACAATCACCAACTGTTGTCCGTAGGCCTAACTATAAAGTATAAGTAGTGTCCAGTGGTCGGTTGGACGCACCGTGTCCAGCAGAAATAACGAATGTAGATTGTTGTAGATCTTACTGAGCTCGATGGTATTTCCACAGACACCTAAAGTATAGCTAATGTCACTAATAGGTTGGGAGACTATAGATCTAGATTTAAATGCCGTAGAGCTTCAACACATTTTAACCTCTTGCACAACAATATCGAAATCTTGGTTACTAAAAATAGAAAGTCCGCAAAACTATTAGGGGAGACTGCTCAAACTTCGACCGATTCGTTTTCGTCCGGTCCGTAGGTTCGCTTCTCTTCGTTGTAACTCGTAAGCTAATCAACATAGCGGTTTCATTTTTTCACTATTAAAAACGTTATCATTTGCTGATTGGTTCAGTATAAATAGTTAACCAATCACAAGGGAGAATATAAATGCTATATGCAAGGCTAGACACTGACCCCACTTCGTTCTGTTTGGTTTTAACTTCGACCGGGTTGCTCTAACTTCGACCAGCGGCTTGCTCTAACTTCGACCGCTATAAGCCTATATATACATTATTGTTTTATTCATATGGGAAAAGGCTTAAAATTGTAAATAGATTAGGGCATTATAATAAACAATATGCAGATCTATATTATGGTACAAATGATATTTAATTTGTAGAAAATAGAGACGCAATAATGATATTTAAACCAGCTGGAGATGGGACAGAAAGGGCAGGATGGGGACATAGATCGTTAGGTCCTTCAATAATTATGTCATCTTGTGTTGTTTTTAGTTATATTTAAGTATAATGAAAAAGAAATGCTCAGCTGATTAAATTATTTAATAAAACTATAGATAAATGTGATAGTACATGCAAAGTTATGTTTTAGGGTCAAGTTTTTCAGTCGGTCGAAGTTAGAACTATGCCAATTTCAAGTGGTTTTAACTTCGACCGATTTATTTTTCAAATTTATTTTTTACATTTTTGTTTAAATGTAAAAAATAAAAATACACACATATAGGACTGCCTTTTTTACAAACGCTTTTTTAATTTTTTAAATTTTATTGTATGAATTAATTGTAATTTGAGCATTGTGAAGCACGACACTCCTAAGACAGCAAAATCTCAATTCGTGATTTTCACGTGATAAAATTCACTGACGAGTTGTGCCTTATATTTGCCGATCAGAAGCGCAGAAACGGTTAAAAATAGACATGACCTTAAAAAAAGAAAATCCCCCACAATTCAAATATGTTACTAAATATATAATTTATTTTGTCCAATGGCAATTATTAAATTTTTAATAATTTTTTTTTCTGACCATACTAAGAAATCGGTCGAAGTTAGAACCCGGTCGAAGTTAGAGCAGTCTCCCCTAATAGATACTTACTTGTGTCTATAAATAGCACTAATGATACATTTGTTTGAATAGCTTCCCTTTAGTTGTTATTATTCTGTATTAAAATAAGTAAAATATAAACTATCCGAAATTGTCATTTCTTGTATCTGAAGTGGGAGCTCCTGTTTGTTGTTAGCTCTCATAACCTCTGTTTTTTCCCCAGTTGATCTGTAGTTTAAGAATATCTTAAGTGATCTGTGACCTGTCAGTGTCATACAGTGTGATGTTGTCGATGTGAAAGGAGGCCGATGCCATCCGCAAAAATTTGAATCTAGGTCCTCCAGCTATTTAGTGAGAATCCCCTGAATTTCAGCTTTTTTTTTTATCTGAGGTTTATTTAATTTTATCTCATAACCCAGTCTGTGGCCATCGAAACATTGGGGAAAGCATGCAGCTTTTTCGGCTTGCCGTACAAAAAAACCCTTTAAAATGGGCTAGTTAACTTTAGTAATAATTTATGAAACTGTCCAATTTACTATCCTTTTTTAAATAAGTAAATGATAAAAACGACACTGACATTTTAACGATTAGCTTAATTTGCAATATTTTTTTTTTTAATTACAGAAATTTTCGGAACATTGGTTTATTTTTCGGTAATTAGCGAAACCTTGAGTACAATCCAGATTTTTATCTAGAAATAGAAGATTAGGCCGAAATTTAAATGTTTATTGTCAGCGTAGGGACGACGTCAGTGTAAGCGTACGTAAACTCTCATACCTAGATTCAGAATTAGATCTAGAATCTAGATATAGATCTTCATAGAAAACTGTTGCAATAATTGGTTAAAATTTAATTGTTTGTAGGCCTAAACTCTTTCTTTTTTAATACCGACTGGCGAGATCGATGTCTGAAAACTGAAAAACAGACTTCTGAGATTTCTCACCCTCTCCTCCAGCAGGAGTGTGACGTATAATTTTAAAAATAATTTAATATCATTTATGATTTAATTTATAGTTTATAGACAATTCATGCCTACTAGAATTACAGTGTAGGCCTAATGCTAATAATTATTAATTTGGCTAATAATACTATTACTAAGGGTAAATCAAGATTCTAGATTTCTAATCTACCTCTTTTGTCAGAGAGAATTAACAAAAACAGATTTTAAGGCAAGGCCATGAGCCCAAGTCACTTGGGCGATAGGATTTTTTATAGCCTAAATTCTAAATATTAGGCCCAAATATTGCTTAATAATAATATTGCCTAATAAATAATTGGCCGATGCTAGCTGGAAAAAGATACGCATGCGCAATGACTTGCCTTCGCGGTGATGTTTTTGATGGTATTGCGCATGCGTGTGTTTACAACCACAGAACCCTAGCCCCAACCCTATCCCTAATCATAGCCCTAAGGGGTCATCCATGAATGACGTCACACTTTTTTTGACGATTTTTACCTCCTCCCCTCCGTCACAAAAAGCTAGACCCCCCCCCCCCTTAAAATGACGTCACACATCAGTCTACAACCCCCCTCATCACACACCGTCACAAAATTACGGACTCCCCGACCCCCTTCGAGTGTGACGTTATTTATGGACGACCCCTAACCCTTACCCCAGTCATAGTTCACTGCACATGCACAGAACTATCTTTTGCCGTTTAGGTGGAGACGTTGGGGCGAAAAATCTTTTTCCGAGTAGTCACTTCGTAAATAATTATTAATTAATAAGCAGGATGTCAATTAATAATAATAGGCAGGATGTCGTCTTATGAACTTAACATACATGACTTATTATTGGCCTATATGATATTATTTCCAAACGAAAAATAAATGTTGAATAGGCCTAATAATACTAGATCTATAAGGGGATTAGGCTATAACACTGAGTCTTATTTGGTATGAGAAAAAATGGATGATATTTCAGAAATATTTCGAGTCGAGCCTTTGTATCCCTGATAGAACAAAACCCTGTTGTGGCCTCAATCAATTGATGGGCTTGTTGTATTAAGTTAAAACAAATAGTATCAACAATTTCTACTTTACCAAAAATAATAAATCCCCTAGGCCTATATTGATTAAAGTAGGTCTATCAATTAAATGGCATTATATGGCACAAAATACATGTTACAGAACTGTCTAAAATTCAAGTTTTTTGTGGATGTCATAAATGGATCACACCTAATGTCAATCCTAATCCCAACCTTAGTTATACCATACACCCAAACCTAATTTCTTACCATAAAACTAGACAAGATTTCAATACTAGCCTACTAACAACTCAACACAGTTATTTAACTACCATTAAATCTAACACCCCTTTTTAGAAGAAGATTCCATTATTGTGGCATAAACAGACACTGGTAATGGTATAAATACTGTACAACACCATAGCCCCCTCCATTACTCATAACTGTGACCTGTGTAACTGTAGTGCAGAGTTTCTTCCAGAAACCTTCCAGGCCTAACTAAAGTATTTAGTAACTATACTATAAATCTACTATGATACTGTCACTGTACTCTGTAGTACTGAACTCTATGCAAGCTTATTTTTTTAAGAAGTGTAAAAAGTAAAGCATTTTTAAGACATGGTTTTACTAGATTCTAGATTTAAAAATTAATTAATTAGGCCCTATAGATAGAATCTAGATTAAATTTAGAATGAAGGTAGGCCACGGTGATTAATAGTAATAGTTAATTGCAAATCTAGATCTAACTGTAGCAATTTTTTTCTGAATTCCTAACATTTTTAATTCCTGATATAGAATTTCTTCAGCCACTCATGTTCTTTAGTGACTACACTGATTGAGAGTCTTTTACCTAATGCTTGACTTGAAAGCAAATTGTAATAAATGGCAACAGCTATAGAAGAGGATGTTTCAGCATTAAGGAGACACAGGCACCCTCTGGTAAATTCTTTTTTTTTTATCTAGATTCTGGGTCTAATCTATGGTTTTTCATGATTAGGAAGAAAAATATGTTATTCACATTGATTCTTCAGTATTCTTTCGCTAATAAACTTAGAAGTATAAAAAGTTAAAAAAACATTTTAATATTTTGGTCTAGCCAATGTACACTATATGGACCTGGGTCCATTCAAACCTGGCCTTTAATTTGGTTTAGGTGCCCAATGCTGTGGTGATGTGAAAGGTATGTATGTAGAGCCAAGTGGTGTAAATAGTGTGTACTATAGCGAGACCATATGATATCTTTGTATTTTGATACTGCAGGGAGACTGAGTGTGTTGTGGAGGATGAATGAAAGGGCACTGGGAGAAAGTGGTTTAGTGTTAAGGGTTATTGTAACAGCACAACAGGCTGAGGATCAGAGGTGTGAGGAGTTTTATACAGGAGTAAAGGAGAAAAGTTTAACAGACAATATTAATAGTCAACTGTTGGGATCCTAGAAATCATCTCTCACAAATACCTATTAAAATGTACACCTTTGATGAATTCTGTTTGCTGTTGTGACTATTTTCTGGCGGATTTGCCAGATCCTAAAAGCAAGACATGTTTAAATGAACCTCTGCCTAAATAGTTTAAGAGTTTTATTAACAAGAAAAAAAAATAAAAAATACAGGCTAATTACATTTTGATTACCAGATATATTCCAAATTGTTAAAAAACACTGCTTGCACCAACACATCAATCCTTCACAAAAAAGACAATATGAAATAAACTGCAAATAAAATGTGCACATAAATCTGTATCGTATCTAAATCCATCTATTTACCTTTTTTGTATTTTCAGTACTTCTTTTTAAAGATGTTCACAAACACCCACAGTTGATATTTATTTTGTTGATGCATAACATTTTTGTTTTAATATATATTTTTCCTAATACCTTTGATTGAAACATTTACAATTTCTCTTTATTCACTTCTTATACTTACTTTCAAAATGTTGCAAAGTTTAGTGTTTATTTAATCAAGTTTTTCTATTATTATTCTATTATCCTATTTAATTAAATATAATTACAAATTTCAGTTAGAGGACTTTTTGCTTCAGTACCCTGGGTGTGACGAGGATGTTGCTCAAAGGGCATTTCTTATTTATCAGGATCTTACAGAAGGTAAACATGATAACAATTTGGTTGTTTGATAACTGTTTATACTAGCAAGTCTGTCTTTAGTGTTTATTTATAAATAGTTCTGAACACCACATGAAACTTCAATTAAGCCTAGAAACTTCTGGAATTCTCCTGAAATTGTTTAATATGTCCTGAAATTTTAAAAATATCCTTAGCTTCAAATTGTAGGACAGTCCTGGTAAAAACGAGAGAAGGAAAACATTTCCAGCAGTTATTTGGCAAAAAATATTTAAGATTAACAAAATGAGTATTTTTGTGATCTTGCTTTATGGTTTGAGCACATGCACTGTCGGTACTATATCACTTGCATTCATGTTTCTGTTTATAAACTGCTGGGTTAGACTAGAGTTGTCATCCCAGGGACATCATTTGTTCAGAAACCTAGAAATTAATTTTGAATATTTTGTAATATAAGGATAAAATAGGTGTCAAAACCTAAATTTTGAAGTTAGAGTTTGGTAATACTTGTCAGTTTTATTTTTTTGCCATAGCTAGTTAGGTACTCTTTAATCTTTTCAATCCTGAAAAATGAAAAAAATTTTCTCAGCAAAATATTCTGAATTGTCTGACCTATAAGTAAGTCTTACTATATAACTTAATTTGTTGAATGTACTGTTAGAATGACACGAGTTTATTTTCTGCAGTAAAAAACTGGTGGTTTACAGAGCTTGCTTACAGTGAACTCTTTGAACGGCCTTACGTTGTTGGGCAACAAAGCAGATCGGAAGCACGTCAAGCAGTTTTGCCACTGGGCGTCGAAGAGAAAGTATCTCTCAGTGAAATTCAACAGTATTTTTCTAATATCTATGTTGATGAGGAAGCCATTACAAAGTAAATTCAAGATTTTATAAATTATATTTCTTTGTTAGTAAAGTTTGCTAAGCATGTTCATATTTGTGTATGTGTATTTATCAGATGTCCATTTTAATTATACAAATACTCAAAATGTTTTCTCTGTGTTCTATCAAACTATCACTATCTTGTTAAATTTTCCAGCATCACAGTGGCTGTGAATGAGCTTGACTCCACTGTTGTCTACTACAAGTTGACCTCTGGCCTTTCACCCCCTGACTCCCCTGAAACTGTGTCACAGCACAAGAAAGAAAAAGACCAGAGAATGAGCCGGAAAAGGAAATACTTGGCCTCCTGTGTCAGACAGTTCCAGCAGAGCACCTCAAAACCTACTTGATGCTCGGCTAGCTCAGGACACAGCATGCTATAGTGATGCTGCTACTCTAATGAAGGAAGAGTGTCTGCCCTTGACAGGAGTTAACAACAAACCCCACAGTTATTGCCCCTAGAGCAGAACAGTATATGGAATTTATGATTAAATTCAGTAGAGAAAGTCTCTAGGCAAATATTGGACTTGGTGAAAACATTTAATATTCAGCAAGTAGTTTATGGCGCATTGTGCCAGTTTGTTTACCTTTTTTTTTATGTTGTATGATTTTTTTTAAAAATTGTTTACAGGATTATTTTGAAGGATACTAACTAAAATGCACTCTACACCAATATACCTTTTTTTAATGGTAGATAATGAGCTTACAGTGTTAAAATGTTTAATAAGAAAAGCAATTTTATTAGAATAGTAACATAATTTTAAAAGCCAATACTTCTGATTCATGCCTATTGTTTTATGATTTTTTAATTGTATACTCCAGTTTTCGTGATCACATTCTTCATAATTGTTGACTTGTTCTTTGAACTAATTGAAATAAAATTATAAACTGAAGAATAAAAAACATTCATTTTTGTGTGACAAAGGGAAGAAGTGTTTAATTTTTATTTTATTCAACCTTTGACACTGCTGAAAAAAACATATAATGGTATGGTCAGAGAGCAAACTGGAAAACCCGTAGAGTTGTCTCCCATATTCCTTACAAAAATAGCACCAAAAATTATGGTACAGTAAATTTGAATAAAATCTTTGCACCAAGTGGCTTTAGTTCCTAATACAAACTTTAAAAAAAAAATTTTGACAGTAGACCAAATACAGTTTCCACGCACTTTATGTGGGGGGGGGGGGGGGGAGATTCATAAATGACGTCATACTTCTAGTGTCACTACAATGACATTGGCACTCAACTGGTCCTAATTCCTTTCTACTCTACTAATAGCTCTACATGAATTCTATGACAGCGTGAAAAGTTTACTAAAACTATATTTTAAATTTTCAACAAGAGTAGTCTGTCTTTACTTTTTAAAAAACGAATTACGGGCCCTTGAAAGTTCACAGATCCGGTGACAACAGAATATCTCAACTATTTCCAACTCAACTCTCTAAATACTTTTTAATACGAAGAAGCGATCATAAAATCAATATCTGTTTTAGAAAATGCCAATAACTCATTCAAAACACGATCGTTCAGTTAAACTTCAACCCTACTTTTGTTATCAACGCAAGTAAACCACTAAATCCCATTCGGTTAGCTCCCTTATATTTCTGCTAGCCTTGGGTCGCGGTGCCACGAGGTGGCGCTGTTTAAAAGATAGCCAGTTGTCGGGCACATGAAGATAAACACACTCAATTCACAATAATAAGCTCGAGTAAATGTCGTTTCTATACGGGGATTAGCGAGAAGAAAGCTTTTTGGGGTCAACGCGACCTTTCGTTCAAATAATTCACAATTTTAATACTTGATTAAGAAATCTATGTCCGTGTATAGGTATCAGCTTTTTTAAATAAAAAGGGAGTATGAGGTGACTAAAACTTTGGCCTTTTGATTTACACATGGTAAAAAAGATTATGCAGCAGATATAGCGTGCGTTCAAGCGATCTTGTGTGCCTAGTAAAAGTAGTATCTTCGGGTCTTGCCCTTCTCTCTCTCTCTCCCCCCTCCCCTCTCCCCACACCCTTTACCCTCAGACAAAAATTCATCAACTGTCGAGCTTGATACAGGATACAACTTTGTTGGTGTGGGAGGAATTGTCCGCGAATGAGGAGAGAGCTAAGCCGTGTGAGTCTTCCATAGATGAGATAGGGCTAGGTTTTTGGAGTCTTCCATAGATATGAAAAGGGCTAGGCCCTAAGACTTTTGCGATGGACTATGTGTTACGTGGAGGACGAAGGGGGGGGGGGGGTCGTAGGGGGAAACATTTTTGTCAACATGGTGGTAATTTTTAGGAGGAAATAATTGAGCTTTGTAACTTCATTAAGACAAAGAGCCTGGCTTTTGTGTGTGTTGAGGTGGGGGAGGGGGTTTACATTTTATTTACTCTCAACCTTTACATTGTTGTGTGCATATGCTTATAAAGACACTGAGCATTTGTTTGAAATAGTGTTTCATCCAAGATGTATCTGTTTTGGCACACAAACAGAATATTTATCTGCCTCAGTCTGGCGTCACTGCATGTCACTGTCAGCGGAAATAACAAATCCACGTGAACAAATGAGGTCATGACTGTGGTGGCGTAGATGCAGGTGTAGGATAGACAGTGTACGTGACGGAGACGATCGACGAAGCACGGGTTAGAATTAGATTGTAATTACGGGCGACATCATTGTGGGGGGTAGGTGTAGCAGACACGTATCTAGTTAGCCTTGGTGACCGGAATGGGGGTAGTTTATTAGCAGGGTCTGACATTTTAATCAGGTACGACAGAACTGTGGCGACATGCAAATTAGGTCAGACCGGATGGGGAAGACAAAGAAGTGAGGACGATGTGGGTTAGGAGACAGTTGAATCTAGGCAGTCGAGGTTGAGACCATTGTAGTGAGAGGACGGATTCAAGTGTAGAGTTAGGGAACAGTGTAGGGACAATAGTGTAGGAAACCTTGAACAGTAGGTGTAGGCAACAAATATATATTGTGTGAAGCATCGGATGTATAATAAGTAAAATATTGTGAATCAAACTGATATTCGAATTGGCTTATTTACTGTACGGATATGAGAGTTCTCGTCCTCGTCACAGTAGTAACTATATGTGGAAACTAATAGAAGAATAACAAGAAGAATAGAGAAAGCAAGCAATTTCCTCCCACCACAATGACGTCTTATCTTAGCAAAGGAGCTTAATGTGAATATTGATTAGCCCATATATTTAAAAAAAACAGAAGCAGACTAAAGGTATTATTTAAACACAAAACTAAAACCCACAACACATGACAGATTGTACATTTAAAAAAAAAATCAAAATGAAAATTTTCTGTCCCTCGGCACACACACACACACACATAATATATATATATATATATATATATATATATATATATATATATATATATATATATATATATATATATATATATATATATATAATTTTTTTGTGAAGAATTGAACAGTTAAAAAAAACACGTAAGTATTACGCTCTTCCGCACACGTATCCACCCACCCCTCCCCTCCAGCCTTTGTGAATAATTAAGCACTGACTCTAATTACTAATTTAAATGCTAGAAGATTGAACTAAAACACCCACTGTGTATAACCTTTAAGGATATTGTTTAAAATTCTATTTCCTGCGATTCCTTTTTTTTCAGAATTAAATTAAGTTTTGACAATAATGCATTATATTCTTGCCAGGTTTTCTCACGAATAAAGCCAAAAAAAAGATTACTTGAGGACTATTTAATTAATTTTTTGTGGTGGTA
Source organism: Physella acuta (assembly GCF_028476545.2). Taxonomy (NCBI): domain Eukaryota; kingdom Metazoa; phylum Mollusca; class Gastropoda; family Physidae; genus Physella; species Physella acuta. The sequence continues at coordinate 916,214 of NW_026731533.1, forward strand.
AAAAAACCATTCAATATTATTTCGAGACCGACTCAGTGTCGAGTAGACGGGGCTCTATGCTGACGTTTTAAACTGTCGTGAATAGATCAGGGGCGATAATCTTGACACACTATTTGCTGTGATAAAAGCGAATTCAGGGTTTCCAAAACTCTGCTCTAGTTTAGTGATACGACATGGCTGTCGCTATTTCAATAGCGTGTATAGCATGACATTTCTGTTGCTGTTTCATAAGTGTATAATATGACATTGCTGTCGCTTTTTAATAGTGTGTACAATTTGACAATGCCGTTGATGTTTCAGCAGAGAATAGGTGCACTACAAAGCTTTTAAAACACTATTTTTAAAAAAAAAATGCTTTTGAAAGGATATTGATGTTGCCACGAGCCACATCGAATTACTTGCTATTCTTAAGCCTTAATTAAACAGTTGGAAGAAAATATTTAAAATAATTACCCATCCTTCCCCACCCCACCCAACCGTATGCTGTATCCAGTCAGTCGCAATAAGGACAAAAATCAGGATAATATTCTGACGCCCTTGTCAACAGAGTTTCTTCGAGGCATCTCTTCAGGGGGGGGGGGGGGGGCATTCCCCCGAAAAATTTTACCCCCCCCCCCCCCCCGAACGAAATGAAATTTATATAATTTATATAGAAAATATATACTTTAACAGTCCACCCCCCCCACCCCCCCCCCCCACCCCGCCCCCGAAAATTTCAAGTGCCCCCCCGGAGAAAAAAGTCTGGAAGAAACACTGCTTGTCAACATTTACAATTACAGGAGATACCAGAAATAAAAACAACAACTTTGTATTATTTTTTTTCAAATTAAAGTACATGAACATTCGTTACGTGGTGTATCAGACACCTCCACCCATTGCCACACATGTATTAACACCACCCCCACCCTCTCAAGCCTCTGTCATAAACCCCGTGTTTACTAATCCATGGACGACCATATCAACACTCAGTAAACACATAGATTATTTACACAGAACATGCACACACATATTCACCACCCACATACAAACGTTGAAATCCGATCGATTTTATTTTCCCGTGAAGTTTTTCAAGTACACAACCATACGCGTTATGGTTTTGTTATCGACTGCGTTTTAATAACGGATCTATTTTAAATCGGCGGACACGCCCTACTGGCGGTAAAGAGATTTAATGATCTGGCCAGATAAAAATTCCACAAAGTCTTTCATAAACTTTGATGTGTTTATTTTTTAAGTTGGCCGCGCCCAATCGAACTGCGTCAACATATAGAAATACAATTTCGCCTTTTAATGACTATTATTTTTAAAATGTATCTGTGTTTGTGGCGTATGTGTGGGAAAAGGCGGATCTTTTTTCTTATAGAAAATATAGAGGTGGTGCTGCTATAGAAAACCTACCTCCCTTAACGCTTAGATTTATGGCTACACCTCTGATAGAATAAAGTAACCTACTTGTTTCTCTACATTTAGAAACTTAATATGCACCTTAAAAGACATATATGTAAAGCAATTTAATGACTGTATGACGTCAGTAAACAGACTAATTTTCCAAAATAGACATGAGAAAAAAAAAGTAAGACATTTGTGCGAAAAAAGTTAAAACCAGTACAACGATAGACATCACAAAGAGATTCTTTCTCCTTACTGTTTCTACAAAAATTTACAATTCTTCAATATTTTAATATTATTACTGCAATATTATTGCATATTGAAATAAAGCTTTTAAAAACCCCAAGGAGAACTTGTGTTGGGCAAAAGTGCCAGACAGAATTGATCTGAAGATTAGCCTAACACCCACAGCACGATATCCAAACCTTTCAAACCTACGACCTTGTTCCTGGATATGCCAACAATTGCCACCGAATTTTAAACCCCGTTTTTATGTTCACTAGAAAACGATTGCACTCTCCCCCTCCCTCCCCTCCCTTAATGGCACCTTGTTCTGATAAGTACTTTGCTACTGACGTAAGTTAAAAACGTTTAAGTTACCTGTAGATAAATTGTTCCATTTACCTAATCGCAGACGACCAGATTTTTTTACCCCCGGGTGGCAAGATTTGAAAGAACGAACCAGGCACTTGAAGTCAATGATTTAAAAAAAAATCGTTTCAGTCAGGGCCTAGCAGTTAGCTCGCGGGTGGACTGGGTGATCGTCGCCTCGGGCCAAGCTTGATAAAAGTACTTGATCGTTTTTTAATAGACGATAATAGAGGACGAGGGAAGATAGGGGCTGTGTTGAAGAATGGATGTGAATTTCTGTGGTAAAAGTTGATACATTCGTGGACGTTTTGATTGTGGAGCTACATAGGCATCACACGAACTTACAGAGGAACAGCTGTGTCAGTTAGCTGCAGGTATGTTGATAACATGTGTATGTCAATGTTATGTTTTGTTTTGTTAACATTTCTATGTCAATAATGTTATGTTTTTTACTAACATTTCTATGTAAAAAAAAAATCATATTTTTAATTACATTTCCGTCAAAAATGTTGTGATTTTCATGAATAATTAGCCAGCGAGTGAATTTGTTGTTAATTACTAATTATAGGCTTTCGTGGAAGAATTAAATATTCAACCGTTAGTGACGTCATGCCGTGTGGCGTCACACAGTGATATTTTTGTTGTTTATTTGAACAATTTAGACGGTTTAACTGACAATCTTTTCCGATGCTTAGCAAAGTTTTTATTTTTAGTTCCGATTGTTAGGCTCACATTTAATAAAGTAGTCCGTCTCATTTTCTAACAGTTAAGTTAGATGACGGCTTTGGATTAGGTTTAGTTTAGGACTAGTGTTAGCTAGAATTTAAATTTTATTTATATTTGAAGTATATGTAACGATCATCAGTCTAGGCTTAGATCTACTGGCTATTAATATTGCTGGTGTTTCGTCTAGGCCTAGGCGTACTAGAGAATCGGGATTGTCGTTAATAGTCCCATATAAAACGACAAAACCTTTCCGATACACAGGCGAAATAGTTTCAATCACAGGACGGATCGATAGGAATCCATTACGACGGCTACTCTAATTACCGGGAAAATGGTGAAGAGTGAGAGTGGACCGAAACACGTCTGTAATCGATAGCCAGGCGTGGAGTTTCACAAGCCAAACATTACACAAGGGCGGTAAATCTTTCACGTGGCTTCAAGGTGTTCAGGAATGTTGTTACCATGGTAACACGGTTTCGTGTTTTATTGTCACGGGCGTTGTGATAATAGATCGCCAATTTTTTTTTCTTTTGTGGAAGGGAGAAATATTTACCTTACCTAAGGCACGTAAACTTTCCATGTTTACATAGTAAGCGTGCGACCACAAAAAAAAAACCGACAAAACGGCTCCCAACATAATGGCTCCCGTCAATATAAGCCCCCTCAAACGACTCCTGTCGTATATTAAATCTCGTGATAAAACTCGCGGAGGATAGTCATTGTCTCCCCTTAGATACCAGTGCTTAAGTTCGCTTACGTCCCCTTTTATTTTTTGAAAGATGTATTACTTATCGTGCGACTCATACTTGCGTTAATTTAATTTAAATAATTATATTTTTAAAAAAAGAAATGTGTTTACAAATAAAGCCGGAGGAATTGGTGGTGGGATCCGCACCAGGTGACACCTAATCGAAAAATCTTAAACTTTTTTGTCAAAAAAATGTTTTATCAAGATAAAATAATTAAATAGTATGGGGGAGGGGTGACACCTGTGACACCTGACCAAAAAATGCATTTTTATTAGTAAAAGGGAGTGGGTGAGCCACTCAGTTACCGCACCGGATGACACCCAACCTAAAGACGCCCCTGTGTTGTAATGTAAGTTCTCATTCGTGCAAGATAGATTTTAATCCCTGAACTATTGGCTTAGACGTACTTCGACCTCATAATAGAGATTATAATTACAATTTAGAATCCTTGTTAGGTCTCATGCTTCACAATTTATTTCGGCGAAACAACGCTGTTCAGCTTAACTGATATCAATAAAATAATCAATGGTGAAGGTCCGTTTATTAAAGCTCTAGTTGTGTAGTCTTTAACCTGCAACATTTTGAAACGAGGGGGTGGGCTGTGTGGTGAGGGGCTTAGGGCGTGTTTGCTGGGGTATACGGGTATGTGGTTGTGTGGTGAGGGGCTTAGGGCGTGGTTGCTGTGTTATAAGGGTATTTGGCTGTGAGTTATAATGATACATTGAAGCAGAGTTTATTTAAATTTGTTGGTTTAACGACACCATTCGAATTATGGCCCATGGTTTTCCGATAGCTCTAAACATAGTTAAACGCGTTCTGCTGTTTAAAGTTGACTGTCCATTCAGTGGTGGAGACAGGGCTGTGTTAGCTCTAAGTTACAGCCAGTGTTCCCTGGTACAGCTCTTGGTGACAGCGGGCTCGTCACGCCTACAATGCTTTTAGTTATATATATATATAATATATATATATATATATATATATATATATATATATATATATATATATATATATATATATATATATAGACATATGCGTGTGTGTGTATGTGTTATTAACACCTCACTCCCCCATTAAAACAAAATCCTGCCTACGCCACTGGTCTTTGTCTCATACCTCTAGTCAGCATCAACACAACAATGGCTTAATTTTCACATTAGAAAAACTTTTTTTAAAATGCCATTTTAATGTAATTTACATTTTCTCCCCCCCCCCCCCCCACCCCAACCCCTATATCAATTGTCACTATTATAAAATAAACTCGACAACGTTTTTCCGATAACCGGAAAAGACTCGCGTAAATCGATGCGATCAGTGGGTCGTATCTCCGCTAGAGTGCTGTCAATTTTATCCGACTTCCGTACACGTTCAATATCCGATAAATGCAGGATTCTTAGTGGAAATTAACTTCAGATGGGGGCGGAGGTGTGATTTAAGCGAACAGAGAATAACATCATAAATACTTTACACACAACTACCACTTTCTACCAATAGTTGAATTCATTTTCATAGATCCCTATTACTCATAGACCCCTCTTAGACCCCTATTACTCATAGACCCCTCTTAGACCCCTATTACTCATAGACCCCTCTTAGACCCCTATTACTCATAGACCCCTCTTAGACCCCTATTACTCATAGACCCCTCTTAGACCCCTATTACACATAGACCCTTCTTAGACCCCTATTACTCATTGACTTCTGTTACTCATAGACCCCTTTTGACCCCTATTACTCATTGACCCCTCTTAGACACCTATTACTCATTGACCCCTATTACTCATAGATCCCTCTTGGACCCCTATTACTCATTGACCCCTATTACTCATAGACCACTCTTAGACCCCTATTACTCAAAGACCCCTCTTTGACCCCTATTACTCATTGACCCCTATTACTCATTGACCCCTATTACTCATAGACCCCTCTTAGACCCCTATTACTCAAAGACCCCTCTTAGACCCCTATTACTCATTGACCCCTATTACTCATAGACCACTCTTAGACCCCTATTACTCAAAGACCCCTCTTTGACCCCTATTACTCATTGACCCCTATTACTCATAGACCCCTCTTAGACCCCTATTACTCAAAGACCCCTCTTAGACCCCTATTACTCATTGACCCCTCTTAGACCCCTATTACTCATTGACCCCTATTACTCATAGACCCCTCTTAGACCCCTATTACTCATTGACCCCTATTACTCATAGACCCCTCTTAGACCCCTTTTAGTCATTGACCCCTATTACTCAAAGACCCCTCTTAGACCCCTATTACTCATAGACCCGTCTTAGATTCCTATTACTCATTGTCCCAATTAACTCAAAGACCCATATTACTTGTAAAGAAAATATATTATAGCAAAGTAATATTTTTTAAATTCTGACGGTAAAAAGAAAACAACACAACACATGCGGTCTATCCTACACTTAAATGTAATTTAATTTCCCTTAGAGTAAAATCTAGTAGACTAGAGACTAGACTGGATTGTGAAATCTTTGTCACAATCTACGAGTGGTTAAAGTCATTGGCAGCAACGGTCTAATTACCGAACCGAACCACGTGATCTCATTAGCATCGCCTCGTTAAGTGAGTAGTGAGCCTGGGGCTAGATGAGGCAAATCTAATTGGCTAAAAATTTAGGGGAGGGGGGGGGAGATTTCGATAAAGAGCACAATGGCATGGTTTTAATATTATTATTTTTTTTTTTAGCAATCGTTACCATTTTATTTTATTTTAACTAAACAAACAGACCAACAAGACCAAATTGACCAGAATTCGCTAACAGTTTCTTCCCAGAACGAAATGGAATTTATATAGAAAATATATTTTTTAACAGTGTCCACCGCCGCCATAAATTTCTATTCCCCCCCCCCCCCCCGAGAAAAAGGTCTGGAAGAAACACTGTTCCCTAATTGTTTGTTACAGAGAGCCTTGTTATCAGCTGTTTCTAATAAAATATTCAACGACTTGCACTGTGAGATGTTGATTGTTGTGGTACAGTCTGTAGAAACTACAACACATTTGTTATGATGTTAGTCTATAGAAACTATAACACATTTGTAATGTTGTTACAGTCTATAGAAACTACACTTGTTGTGATGTTTCAGTCTATAGAAACTACAACACATTTACTAGGCATAAGAAAATATAACACATTGTGCAAAGGTGTCTAATAGGCCAGGAAAACTTTTAAAAGATTGAAAATTTTTCGTTGTGCATTTTTTTTCTATATCAAAGCTTGAATTTTATGCCTCTGCATGACAATAAAAGGGTAAAATACCAAATTAAAAAAAAAATGACACCCGTCTTCGTGAAGACTTAGATTTACATCCGTCTCTGGTTTTACCTACAGAATAAATACTTCAGAAAAACCTATTAAATAAAAATAAAAAACAAAATAAAATTACTTCCTGTTTAAAGAAAAAAAATGTAATAATACTTTTGTACAGTGGCGTAGCGAGGTCGGGTGTCACCCGGTGCGGCACTTAATGGTGTCACCACCCAGAGGCGTAGCGACTCTTCCCGGGGACAAACTTTCAATTTTCGATTTGCACCCCCCCCCTCAAACTTTCGATTTGCAACCCCCTCAAATTTGTCTCTATATATTTTACTATTTTTTGCCTTGGTGTCACCCCCCTAAATGGTGTCACCCGGTGCGGTCCGCACCCCCCGCACCCCCCCCCCCCTCGCTACGCCTCTGCTTTTGTATATGAGTATTATTGTGGGCTGTGACAATTGCCGGTGACCGACAAAAGTGAAGGGAGCTTTGTGTGGCGGCCCAACGTGTCTTGGGCACAAAAAGGAAAAGATGATGATGATGATGATGATGATGGCAATGTCCCATCGTTTATTACTGCTATGTTTGCTGCTGTTTTAAATATAGCGTCAAAGAATTTGAAATAGCGATCTGCTATTTTCAATCTTACTTATATGTCTCTCTCGAGTAAGGAATTAAAATATATTGAAAATATATACTTTAACTAATGTCGATTGTCGACGCCCCCCCCCCCCCCCCCCCCAATCTTGGCTATTTTTTTTATCCATTGTAACTCATTTTAATTCCCTACTAAATTATAAACTATCGTCTTTTTAAATTAAGTTTCACGAAATCGATTATTGAAAAATGTCAAAATCTTTTTTATCAAGAGCTCTAAATACGACATTATTTTCTTCGTGTAGTCGTCATGGCAACTGATACAACAAAACCAGTCACGTGAGTTCAGGTCAAGAAGCTTACTAGTAAATAAATGTTAGTTCGGCAGGCACAGAAAGGGGCGATAATGAAAACAAAACAAAACAGAACAGTCTCCCTTTGTCCGCGTTGTTTCATCGCTCTCGCATGACGGTAGACGGTATCGATTCCAGGGACACATGTGAACACGAGTGGCCATTGTGACGGGTAAACTCTTTCTTCTTGTTAAATATTTCATGCGCGGTAGCGAATCGATACCCTAACGACCGGTAATCGAAGTAACCATGCAGGGAAGAAAACAATGCAGTTCAGTTTCAAATTTAAATGTTTCTTGCTGAACGGTGTGTGTGTGTTTGTGTGTGTGTGTGTGTGGGGGGGGGTACAATCTCGAAGGGGTGGGGTAGATGCGGCAGGGTGGGTAAGGACTGGAGGAGAAAACGAGTATCGACGAGATTCCGTTAATTCGATCGTGCGTATGTTATATAAAAGAAAAATTGGACATTTTCCCGCATCGAAAAATAGTAAAAATTTAAATGTCAATACAAACAGCCTTATCCCAATATCCAGTTTAAATGTTGTTTTTTTTTTAAATTCCGGAGATAGAAAATTGGGCAGGTAAGGGGGGGGGGGGGGGGGGGAAACTGCGTGATGTCCTCAGTTACTGCACCGGGTGATACTCGTCCATGTGACGCCACTATTTTTAGGGTCGTGTCTAGCACGGAGATTGGGCTTGTCGTTAGAGGCAGGTTAGTGCTTACACCAGCACTAACATGAAGTGCTTACACCAGCACTAACATGAAGTGCTTACACCAGCACTAACATGAAGTGCTTACACCAGCACTAACATGAAGTGCTTACACCAGCACTAACATGAAGTGCTTACACCAGCACTAACATGAAGTGCTTACACCAGCACTAACATGAAGTGCTTACACCAGCACTAACATGAAGTGCTTACACCAGCACTAACATGTAAATTAATTTACTAGCAACCTAACCCTGCACTGCAATGAATCAGTGGCGTAGCTATGGGAGGGTTGGTGGGGCGGCCGCCCCGTGCGCCAACCCCAAGGGGGCGCCTAAATGGGTAGAAAAATTAATTTAAAAGCTCGTTTCATGCTGAAATATCGAATTATACACAATCAAATTTACGAAAATAAACGACTACAAAGTTTTACACTGAAAATGTTAAGGGATAGTAACTGGTAAGAAGCGCCACACACATTTTTAACGAGGGAGGGGGGCGCTTTTACACAGACAGGAATGTATAGAAATTGGAGGGGGGGGGGGCGAAAAAATTGATAGTCCGCTCCAGGCGCCTGATTAGGTCGCTACGGCTCTGAGATGAATCAGGGTTATAGTGTTGTTATAAAAAAGACGAATAAACCTTCTTTAGGATTTGTAGAAAAAAACATTAACACATATGGCGCAGAATGGGATGGCCTTTCCACCTGATTCTGGCGCTGCCAGGATTCGAACCCCCAGACTCTGGCTAATGGGCCAGAGTGGTTGTTAAGTTCACTAAACTGTACGTGAGTGTTAGCGTGAGCTGCAGTTTTTAACGTCTCGTCACTGAAACAAGCGTCACTGAAACAAGCGTCACTAAAACAAGAGTCACTGATACAAGCGTCACTGATACAAGCGTCACTGAAACAAGCGTCACTAAAACAAGAGTCACTGAGTCGAGCGTCACTAAAACAAGAGTCACTGAAACAAGCGTCATTGACGCTGATTTCTCTCCGTGGGAGTCACCAATCAGCTGGCTGTATTTACCGTGTCAACAAACCTTTCCCCAGCGAACGTAAAATTTCCGGTTCGTATTTTACATCCCGTCACCTACAAAGGTGTTTGGGGATCAAGCACGTTCTCGTTAATTACATCAGACCGCTGATCGTGCCACGGGTTTTGATTGGCTCATACAAGGGGAGGTAACATTCACGCTTTTTTAAACTGTAAGAAAGATTGCAGATCTATAAATTACTAGCTGAGGTTACTTTCAAACATTTTTCCAAGGGAAGTAGTGTGTATTTGAAACTTCCGGAGGGGGGGGGGGAATTATTGTTATGGTATACATTTTCTATATAAATGTAATATTTGTTTCTTTTTCGTTCGGGGAAGAAGGGGGTAGGGGTGTTGGAAAGGGGGGGGGGGGCGGAGGGGTACGTGACAGAAATATTTTTTATCCACAATATCAATCCCTTTGAGTTTTTTAATTATAATAAAACGGGAATAATCTACCCTAAATTTCTCGAATCTTATATAACACTACAGGGGATGGGAACTCAGGATATAGACATGATTTTTAATCTATTTTTAATTGCTTAAACTTTTAAAAATGGAATAGAATCTCGTAGAAAAAAGAATTGCGCACCAAGTGAACAGCAAACAATCTGTGTTTAATAGTTGGGAATAGTACTTTGCAAATTCTTATGCGTTTTTTCCCCCGGTCAACGCAAATTACTCAAAATTTGACAGAAGGCAGAAAAAATTAGATCTTTTACTTATATGTGAAATTTTGTAGAATAAAAGTAGAATAAGTCCCGCTTTCGGTTATCAGAAATCGCTGAAAAGTTGACACAGAACTACAAATTTGATATAATACTTATATATGAAATTTCATCAACCTCGCTGTAAGGGTACTCAAGTTATCGTGTTGACATATATACACACATACATACACACATACACACACACAGACATACGATTCAGGGAGGTGTAGAACGTCGCTGTAGGTTTATGTTACACCCTGTGTGCTGTAGGTTTATATTTACATCCTGGGTGCTGTAGGTTTATGTTTAAATCCTGGGTGTTACAGGTTTATGTTTACATCTTTGGTGCTGTAGGTTTATGTTTACATCTTTGGTGCTGTAGGTTTATGTTTACATCCTGGGTGCTGTAGGTTTATGTTTACATCCTTGGTGCTGTAGGTTTATGTTTAAATCCTGGGTGTTACAGGTTTATGTTTACATCCTTGGTGCTGTAGATTTATGTTTACACCCCGCGTGCTGTAGGTTTATGCTCTGGGTGCTGTAGGTTTATGTTTACATCCTGGGTGCTGTAGGTTTATGTTTACATCCTTGGTGCTGTAGGTTTATGCTCTGGGTGCTGTAGGTTTATGTTAACGATCTACATGACAGAAGTGTCAAAGTTTATTAGCTGTTTCCCTCATTGTGGGATTTTACGACGCAAGAAAGAGAAAGATCAGGTTATAGAGCCACTTCCTTGTGTGTTTTTAGCAATCAGTAGGTGTGTCTGGTACACTCTTTTTGGTCTTAAGGACGCTCATAAAGCTGTTTAGACAGTGGTTCTTAACCTGGGTTCGATCGAACCCCAGGGGTTCGGTGAGTCCGTCTTAGTGGTTCTGCGGAGGTCAAGACACATTTTTTTCTCATGTGATTCATTTTCGGATTGTGCTAGCGTGGACGATAAAACTACGAGAAGGGTTCGGTGAATGGGTATGGGAAACTGGTGGGGTACATCCAAAAAGGTTAAGAACCACTGTCTTAAGGACACATCATCCACATCATCTAGGTCTAGACTCTAGAACAAACATACTAGGACTCACCTGTTAGTCGTATTGCCATATTCAGATAGCGATAGCCATGTGTGGGTTAGGGCTAGGTTTAAGATTAGGATAAAGCGATAGAAGTAGAGAAAGCGTGGTTCAGCGATAGAACCTAGGATTGTTAACTCGTATGTAACAGGTTCGGTTCTCGGGACGTCCATGAGACCACCCGGCCGTGATGGGAATCTGACCTGAGGCTGGGGGAAGTCTACGGTTGAACTCTACATCTGATCACACGATCACCTGCATTTGACGTCGAAACAAAACTCTACTTCACCTGCAGCCATCGCCAGATGTAAAAACGTGGTGTGTCATTGTATAGTGTTTATGGTTAAGAACCCAGGCGGGACAAATCAGTTTCATATTGCATTAATTAGTTAATTAATATTCCACCGCTGTTAGGGGTTCAATCAAGATTATGGTCATAACAAAAAATTAATAGTGAAATCATCGAACAGTTGTTTTTATACTTTAGTCTCGTTAGGGTTGGCGAATCCCACACGAAGATAAGTTAGGTGTAATCAGTTAGAACAATGGGTTTTGTAATCAGTTGATAAGTTAGATTTTTAATTAAAAACGAGTTCTGTAATCAGTTATAGTAGGAACAATGTGGTTTGTAGTAAGCTATATAAAGAACTATGGGTATTGTGATATAACAGATTATGTTATAAGCCACAATGGGTTTTGTCAAATATGCTATGAGGAACAATGGGTATTGTCAATGAGCCGATTATGCTAATATTTCAAAAATATGCAAATCAGCGTGGGAAACAAGTCAACCATCAATCTGGCTGGTAATTATCACGTCACTTTCTAGGATTAAATTGGATGGGCGAGGGCTGGGGTGAGAAAGGTGGGTGGGGGTGTACCTAATCCAGCAAAGAGTGACGTCACCGCGATAAGTTTAATGAAGTGACCGTGCAAATAGCCATGGGAAGGGAGATAAGAACTGGGACTCTACATTGGGCCCGGGTTACAGCGAGTCGAGATACAGGCTGGGCCGTGACGAATTTATCGTTGACCATGTACTGGTGGTTCAGGTGTCAGGAACAACAACTCTGTTTGCAAGAGTTTCTCGTCGCGCGCTTTCCTCGCGATGTGGTCAAAGACAGCCTAATAATAACTCAAATTATGACATGCTTTACACAAGAGCCTATACTTCTACAAATATACATTATATATTGTTTAATCAACGTATTGACTATTCCATTATCTCCCTTTAAAAACGTCAAACTGTGCTATAGAATATAGATGTTAAGATTTTTTATACATTCATGGGCATCATTTATTTGACTGATCGCTGCTTACTAGTTATTTTCCTTAATTTTATTTTATTTTGTATTCCTTATTTTTAATTTTTAGTTAGTTTTAAATTTCCCATCTCATAAGATTGATATTTATATATCATTATCATTGGACATATTATGAAATATAAGCAAAGTTTGAAAGATATCACTCAATTAAAAAAAAAAATTCTAAATTAAGTCTCAAGATTACAACCTAAACCAACTACTTATATACATAGTGACATTAAAGAAAAATCTGGTAAGAACAGTCTTTTTTTTTCTATTTCACAAAATGAAGGGTATTACGGTAAACATAACCGCCTGCGGAGTGATTGCCGGTTACGTAAATCATGTCTGGCCAGGTACATGCCGGCAGTAACGGTCGATAGCCGCTAAATCCCATTGGCTGAGCCGTGAAGCAGCCGACAAGTGAGTACGAGGGTGGGCGATGCTTTGATCTTCCGGTATCGTTAAAAACTTTCTTTGGGGAATTAAGACCTCGAAATCATCAAGATCCTTTGTATAAAGCTCTAGGCCCTATCGGATTCTAAAGGTTTTCAATGCAAATTCGTAAACGTTATTTGAATCTTTGGTGGAGTTGTTTGTTTCGGGCGATCACATTTTTTAATTTGAGTTCACTTTGTGCGGTCAAAAGTTAATTTCACTGCGGAGTTTGTTTTATACATTTTTTTTGCAACTTTGATTAAGTTGTAGCTTTTTCAACCCTGTGGGTATTTAATTTTTCCCTCCTTTGTATCACACGTTAATAGCTGTTTGAAAAGCTACTAGTTTTTTATTTGCACTATCTTTTTATATGGGTAGAAAAAGTTATATTGCTTTTTGGATTTATGAAATATTTAGGCATGTCGGTTTAGTTATATTTTAAACTTTGTTGTGATAACATTGTGCATTTTAAAAAGAAAGATTTATAATTCGTGAAGCTTGTGTTTGGATTGTAATCTAAAGTGTTACAAGATTCTATCAAATAAATGAGATCTTTTGGAAATACCAACTCTTAGCAATAGGACTTTACATTTAGAAAAATTATGTTGGCCTAAATATTAATGAAATAAACTAATTCGCGGAGTAATTAATTGCTGAAAATAAAAATACTGGTGTTACTTTGGAAGGATTATAAAAATAGATTTGGACCCCGGATTAAAAAAAAAAAAACATGGATGCGAAATCTACAGAAAAGAAACCTCAGAAAACTAAAGCTCCGCCTCATAAAAAAACTGGCAAAAATAATTCTAAGAAAAAGTCCCAAACGAGACCAGATTCGTCTGGTAACAGGTCGGATTCGTCCCGCCATATGACGTCACCAGCTGATGACCTTGAACCCCACCGATTAGAAGACCAGACGAATAAAGATGAAAACAATGACGATAATAGAGATGAAACATACGAGGATAACAGCGATAGTGTACACAACGAAAACAACGATGACAAAAAAGAAGCCAGTGATAACGATCACGATGACACTGGCGACGACGAGAAGAACAATAACGACGATGACGACGAAATATTCTTTGACGATCCGATACTTTCCAGAGAATTCGAAACCAGATCGGGAGCGCCATACAACGGATACTACGGAGCAGACGCCGCCAATCCTGGCTTGTCAACAAGACAGGCCAAAATAATAAAAGATATTTTGGCCAACTTTGACCTCGAAAAAGTCATGGATAGGTACCGGGGTGAAACTGTGTATAGAAGGTATTTACTCTCTTCAAATAGATTTCACTAAATAAGGTATTTACTTTCTTCAAATAGATTTCACTAAATAAGGTCTTTATCTTACTAAAACATACCCTCGCAATGATACTGTATTACAGAATCTATGGGTATTTTTAATATATCAAGCTATTTATATAACAAACCCCGGATGTAGTAATTCCAAGCTTTAAGTAAAGAAATTGAATTAATGTCGTCTTTTCTAACCACTGTGAGCAAAGGGCAGTAGCCCTCCGTCCCTACAACATTCCAGTATCTTTAGATATGATATTTATTTTTGAGGTAGAAGCTAATTTGCTCAACATATGGGCCATACATTCGTATTGTATGGGCTGTACATCCACAAGGTTTGGCTTACTACACATACGAGTGGCAAACTATTTCCGACATCATATTTCAGAAACAGCGCAGCACATAATTTAAACCACACAACTAGGCGATCTCTGTGCGGAAAAGAAAGATCAGGACATAACCTACCTATTTTATCCTGGTGTGTGTGTATGTGTGTGTTTGTGTGTGTTTGATACTTCAGTCATTATTGAGGGTATTGTGTTGCTATGTCTGAGGAGGTGTTTCATTTAGAAATATATCCTGGGGGGGGGGGGGGCACCTGGAGCATGTCCATCCCCTCCCATACCAGTTTCAAATGCCCCCCCCCCCCCTCTGTAAGATCCCCACTATCTCTGTTTCTTTTAGACATATATACTGAGGGATTTGGTAGTGCCCCCCCCCCCCCCCCTGGAGCATGTCCATCCCCTCCCATAAAAAGTTTCAATGACCCCCCCCTCCTGTAAGAACCCCAGTATGTCTATGGTGTTGACGTGGTTTTGATGTGGATAACTGTGTTCGGTTATTAGAAATAACAAGCCGGGTGACAGCTGTATTCAACATGACGTATCGTTATTATGGCAAGACTCTCCGATTGTTTTCCTTATAACACACGTGTTAAATTTGTTTGAGTGAATTTCATTGGCACATATTTTAAAATAGGACCTTGTTTATGTTGGCTAGAAATAACCTCCAATCAGAATACAACAACAAACACGACTAGCCACAACTAAAGTATAGCTAGCAAGAGCTTCAGAGGGGAAATAACTCCCATTTGATTAATAAATCACAACATCCTATCATAAGTTCATTACAGCCGTGGTTTTCATCTAAATTGAGGTGAATGAAGATTAGGTTAGTTGAGTAATGGTCTAAGGATCATAACGGACGTCATACCTGTTGCTAACCTGAAAGTCCCGAGTTCGAACCCTCGGGCAGATGAAGCTCGTTAGCTTGGGACAGCAACCCATCTAATCTAGGATAGAAAACTACGAAATCATACAGCAGTGGAGCCCCTTAGACGATTGTATTACCAACTCAGCTGTGTGGAGAGAGAGATAGGGGGGTCATGATACAGGGGCAAAATCTGGACTCATCTTATCTTACCGCCCCTGTCTCTGTGCTTGTATTTTCCAATGCGCAATCCCCCGGTAAGTATAGGTCACTAACCAGTTCTAAGGCTCAATAAAACATGTAAGAGCCGTAGAACTGATTGGTAACCTACTTACCAGCCCTATACTAGACTTTGGAGCCATAATATATTATTACAAGTGGATGTGGAGTCTTTGGTGACGATGTGTGACGATGGAGGGAAAACGACTCCCCCCCCCCCCCCCCTCAGCATCTTTATGGATAAATGACATTCATTTTTTTTAATAGGCTTTCTGAAAAACGTGGAAGCTAAAGACAAAGTGGTCCTATTTCAACATGAAAATATTTCATAATCTGTTTTTATCGTTTTTCCCCTCTTCAGTTTGAACAAACGAAATCGCCGAGTGTGGCTGGAGGGTATGATGGGAAACGAGAAGGTTCCGTTTAACGACCGGAAGTGGAATGAAAGCGTTCAAGCAGAAAGTCATGAACGATCTCGAGGTAATGAAGAAATCATCTTGTTTTGTTTTTTGTAAATCAGTTTTTGGTTTCGGTGAGGAAATGGGTATCTTTGATGTGTTCAGTGGGCGTCGCAAGGTGGGTGTAGGCAGGCGAGTGTGGTGCGCACCGGGTGACACCATTAGAGTGTGACGCCATGTCGAGAATCAATGCTTCATACAGTTAAAATAATAAAATAGTACGAGGAGAAGGGTGACACCAAACCGAAAAACAGCCCCTGACATACAAATATAATCCGAGAGTGATCTGCTTCTTTAATCACGTGACAGGGTTCGGCGTGGGTCGAGTCGGTAAAGCTCATGGTTGCTAAACCGAAAAGTCTCGAGTTCGAACCCTCGGGCAGATGAGGCTCGTTAGCTGGGGAGAGACAACTCCAAAATCAAACAACTGCTGCCTTGTAGTTTGAGTTTTGTTCTTGGTTGGACAAAGGCTATGGAAGCAAATCCAAAAAGAAAAGCAGGCTGAAGTCGGAGTCAATGGCCTCAATGGCGCATAACTAGTTGACACGTAACGCTTAATTGTGTTGGAGGCGTGGTCGAGTCGGCAAAAAGCTCATGGTTGATAAATTCGAACAAAGTCTCGAGTTCAAACCCACTGGCAGATAAATCTCGATCCCCCTTCAACACTAATAATTAAGAACGAAGAAGAAGAAGAAGAAAGAATCACGTGACCCTCTCTCCCTCCCCCCCCCTTCCCAGAGACAACAGGACGAGAGGGAGAGGAGGCTGGCAGACGCCGAGACACAGAGGATTCTCAAGCTGAAGCTGCAGGGTGTCATCAAGGACGAGGAGCAGACGGACAGGGGGGTTCAACCATAATAGACAGGTAATGTAGGCAGGGGGGTTCAACCACAACAGACAGGTAATGTAGGCAGGGGGTTCAACCACAACAGACAGGTAATGTAGGCAGGGGGTTCAACCACAACAGACAGGTAATGTAGGCAGGGGGTTCAACCACAACAGACAGGTAATGTAGGCAGGGGGTTCAACCACAACAGGACAGGTAATGTAGGCAGGGGGGTTTCAACCACAACAGACAGGTAATGTAGGCAGGGGGGTTCAACCACAACAGACAGGTAATGTAGGCAGGGGGTTCAACCACAACAGACAGGTAATGTAGGCAGGGGGTTCAACCACAACAGACAGGTAATGTAGGCAGGGGGTTCAACCACAACAGACAGGTAATGTAGGCAGGGGGACAACCAGACAGGTAATGTAGGCAGGGGGGACAACCAGACAGGTAATGTAGGCAGGGGGACAACCAGACAGGTAATGTAGGCAGGGGGTTCAACCATAATAGACAGGTAAATGTAGGCAGACAGGGGGTTCAACCACAACAGACAGGTAATGTAGGCAGACAGGGGGTTCAACCATAATAGACAGGTAATGTAGGCAGGGGGTTCAACCCACAACAGACAGGTAATGTAGACAGGGGAGGGGGGGACAACCAGACAGGTAATGTAGGCAGGGGGGGACAACCACAACAGACAGGTAATGTAGGCAGGGGGGACAACCAGACAGGTAATGTAGGCAGGGGGTTCAACCACAACAGACAGGTAATGTAGGCAGGGGGGGGGGGACAACCAGACAGGTAATGTAGGCAGGGGGGACAACCAGACAGGTAATGTAGGCAGGGGGTTCAACCACAACAGACAGGTATTGTAGGCGGGGGTGGGGGTTCAACCACAACAGACAGGTAATGTAGGCAGGGGGGGGGGACAACCAGACAGGTAATGTAGGCAGGGGGGGGGGGACAACCAGACAGGTAATGTAGGCAGACAGGGCGGACAACCACAATAGACAAGTCAAACACCTGCTCATGACAGGCATCCAAATTGCACCTGGCATAAAACTGTGTTACATATTACAGAACATACAGCCGCAAATGACAAATAGCCATGTAGGCCTACCACCCTTCTACATATCACTGTTAACCAAATGCCACATGACTTTCACTCCTTAGATATGGGACAACACACACTGCATTGCTCTATGTACTCGGTGCTATTTATTACACATACTCTTAAATATCTTTTTTTTTCTTAATTTCCTTTTTAGAGCGTGTCAGAAAGAAAATTTGAGAGAAGAAAAGCCAAAAAAACACGAGTCTCTGTTTTAAACCAACGGTAAGTTATTAGTTAGTGTTTGGTGAATATGTAGAAACATTGTGACTGTAAAGTACAGACTAGCAGTAGCCTGAAACGTAGACATTACCAGAGTTTCTTTCAGGCATCTCTTCGGGCGACACCCACTCTCTTAAAGCAAATCTACCCCAGCTCCGAAAAAAAGTAGAAGAAACAAAATATAACTTACATAGAAAATATATACGTTTACCAGTGGCATCACCGCCCCCCCCCTCCCGAAAGCACGTTTGCTGCTCTTCCCCGAACGAATTATAAGGTAAATGTATCTTTTACCATTCTCTCCCTCCCCCCCCCCCCCCCCTCCGAATTTTTACATGACCCCATTTTTTCTCATGAATCTCCCTAATGTTACTACCACACTAACCAAAATCATACCAATACCAATTCAAATCATACCAATACACGTCATTATGTGCCACCAAACCAGGCACATCTGCCTTGTTCAGTACGTAGCTTTGTTAGCCAGGGGGAACTAACCGCCGCAGTACATTAGCCAGGGGAACTAACCGCCGCAGTACATAAGCCAGGGGAACTAACCGCCGCAGTACATTAGCCAGGGGAGCTAACCGCCGCAGTACATAACCCAGGGGAACTAACCGCCGCAGTACATAACCCAGGGGAGCTAACCGCCGCAGTACATTAGCCAGGGGAACTAACCGTCGCAGTACATAAGCCAGGGGAACTAACCGCCGCAGTACATTAGCCAGGGGAACTAACCACCGCAGTACATAAGACAGGGGAACAAACCGCCGCAGTACATTAGCCAGGGGAATTAACCACCGCAGTACATAAGCCAGGGGAACTAACCGCCGCAGTACATAACCCAGGGGAGCTAACCGCCGCAGTTATTAAGCCAGGGGAGCTAACCGCCGCAGTACATAAGCCAGGGGTGCTAATCGCCGCAGTACATTGGCCAGGGGAACTAATCGCCGCAGTACATAAGCCAGGGGAACTAACCGCCGCAATACATAAGCCAGGGGAACTAACCGCCGCAGTACATAAGCCAGGGGGAACTAACCGCCGCAATACATAAGCCAGGGGAACTAACCGCCGTAATACATAAGCCAGGGGAACTAACCGCCGCAGTACATAAGCCAGGGGAACTAACCGCTGCAGTACATTAGCCAGGGGAACTAACCGCGTAAATTTCAAGTTGTTAAAATTTCTTGTCTGAGTAGGAGGACATAGAGAGTCAGATGGAGATACTACATCGTGACGAGAGTGACGTCAGAGGGAGACACAAACCAGCCAGCGAGAACGGTGACGACGAAGAGAACGGAAACAGCGACGAGAACGGAAATGACGACATCCCAGTAAGAATGCATGACATAGTTTAGTTAATTGTGTATTTCATTTAATAGTAGTTCTCTTTTTAACCAAAATATTATTGTATACTTTGTGGTTTAAAGTAGGGCCGGTAATAATTGCTCATTGTCAAGCAAATTAATTTAGAACCTTTAACTTACTCTAGTCTTTAGGTATGAAAGGGGGTCGTCCATAAATGACGTCACATTTGTAGGGGGAGGGGGGGTCCGTAATTTTGTGACGATGTGTGATGAGGGGAGGTGGGGGGGGGGGGGGTTCTGATGGTGCGACATCACACTTTTGCATTATAAAAAAAGCAATGTTAGATAACGAATTTTAGACGTTATTTTGTGTTTTAGAAAACGGTTTTAATAAATTGTAATAGGAATTGATTAAAATACTCTATTTTGACAGAGTTTAGACATGATTTTGGTAAAATATCGATGTTTAAAGAAAAAACTCAACTGCAATTTTGAGGGGGGGGGGGGGTTGTAGGCTGAGGTGTGACGTCATTTTAGGGGGGGGGGGGTCCTGGCTTTTTGTGACGTGGGGAGAAGGTAAAAATCGTCCAAAAAAAGAGTGACGTCATTTATGGATGACCCCAAGTGTGAGATCAAACTTTGCATTTGCATTTTAAAAATTAATTTTTTAAACATCATTTTTAAAAGTAATTTCGAAGTTTATTATTAGAAATTTTGTAAATTATAATTACAAAAAAAAAATAGACCATTGCAACTTAATATAATAAAATCTCCAATATTTGAGGCACAACCAACCTAGCTAGTAAACGGTGGGCCTACCTGTTTCTCGTTTAAGTGTGATGTCATTTTGTGGGGAGGGGTCTGATTTTTTTAATGACGAGTTTCAATGGGGGTAAAAATAGTAAAAAAAACTACACCTTTTATGGATGACTTCTACAAATAACCGGAATTAGTTTTATTACGCAATCTACCATAAAAAACAATTTTTGTTAATGCCTCCACCAAGCAAGTTAACAATTTTAACACAACCACCATCTTACAACACTGAACTGAAATTGTTTCCTTATGCGCAGACGTACAAGAGTGAACTAGGTCGCACATGCGTAGAGAAACCGTTGGAGGTCCACCCTGACCTGGAGAAGCTGTACAAGGAGGAGGTGAGTCACGTGATCTACTCAGCTCTTTCTAAAATTTTGTAGTCACTGGTTCAACAGGCTGGTTACTTCAAATTCCATCTTTGTATTAGATTTTAATTGAAGTTTTAACTAATTTTTTTTTGTTACTCAAGGACCTGAAACAGTTGTACATGGAGGCTGAATGCCTAGTACACCTGCCACCCGCACGACACAAGAAGTAAAGAATGACAAGCTGCTAGACACCTTACACCGCAATTTAACAAGCAACTGTGATAAACACTATCATTTCTACTTAATTTTGTCGTTTTTGTAATGACATACATTGTTTTATTGTTGATGAATACTTATATTTTTTAGTTTTCGATGTTGAAGTTTTATAAATACCCAAGAAATGTTTTCTTTTGGGATTTGGTGTAGATTTGTTTAACTTGTATGTTTAACAGACAAATTATTTTTATATAAAAAAATTACCGTCTTTCTATAAAGTTATAAATCAAGTGTAAAGAACACTTCTATGATTCTCGTATATGGCTAAAGATCTTTCGAAAAATATAGTCCATGTTAATTTAAAATCTTACATTTTTGTGCAAGTACCTTTTAAAATTATTTTTGTACATTGAAAATAAATTCTGATAACATTTTTAGTTTTTTTGTTTATGTTAAATGTAATAAATATTTTCTCATCCGCCAGTGGACATATTCACATAAGAAATGTTGTACGGCTTTAAAAAACAAGCAACACACTTGTGAGATATTTACACTTTAATACCAGAGAAGAAAATTTACTCCATGTCCACATCCTCCCACCCCTCCTCTTCCTGAAACATTTTCCCTTCACTGCCTCCAGCCTGCTCCGCTGTTTTCTTTTTGTGTTTCTTCCCTCCTCGCTTCTTCTTTCTTGATGATGAGGACGATGATGGTAGAGCTGGAGGTGTAATCTGTGTGCCAGTGACTGCCTCTTCTCCAGCATCCTGCATTACCTCATCCTCTGGCTTTAAATCTGATCTGGACGTTTTCTCTGCGGCCTCAACTGGAAGACAAGAAAATTTATACGACTTCAGTGTATTTAATTTAAGTCCCCTATGAATCCTGAGAAAATAATAGGTTTCATCTGGATTTTTTTAACGGGAAATTAAGATGAAAAAGTTTCTTTACAATGGTTTAGACTGTTTTAGGTCCTCTATGAATCCTAATGAAAAAATAGTTAAATCTGATCTAAATTGTTTATCTGTGGCCTCAACTGGAAGTTAAGACAAGAAAATGAACACTTGTTTGGAGAGTTTAAAGTCCCCTATGTATCCTGACGAAGCAACAGTTACCAAAAACCAAGGTTAAACAAGTTGTTATACTTATGACCCTGTTAAATCTGCAGGATGTAACTACAACACACAAGTGATCTAAAATTAGCAGGTTTTCAAAAATATTTTTTAAATAGTATAAAGTAAATACAGAAAACTGTCAATAGTTCATAGTGAATAGATGGTTTCTTGTGTACGTCTTTCCCCCCATCCCAAAAAAAAAGAAGACTACGATTTTGTTAGTAGTAGATTGATACTGCTTTTAACATAAGGAAAATAAAATAATTTACACAAGCACAAAAAAAAGTTGTTTAAAATCACTTACTCTCCATCTGTGATTTTTCTCTAATTCGATGCCCCAGTCTTTTTGTCAGTCTCCTAAACTTCTTGCCAGAGATTTTTATGTTGTTTTTAGGATTTTTCCTGAAATCATTATTCAAAAAGCAGAAGTTATGTTTAAAATTTCCATTGACGTACTAGTACACTTAATTAAATATAACTATGACCAAAAAAAACAGTCTTTACTTACAATTTATTTTTTAATTTTTCTTTGCTAAACAAATGGATATTGTCTATGTCTAGTGATGCAGCTGGAAGATTTTTCTTCTTTTCTGCTTTGCACTGTCTTTGCCATCTAGTTGACTTTTGGCTTTTGAACTGGAAAAAAAAGATAACATGGTTGATACTTATGTACGTCCATGTTGTCAAGCATGGCCCGGTATTACCTCTTTTTTCCCTAATGAAGTAGGACCCTATTATGCTTTTTTAAAGAGGGATCATATGAATCCAAAGACATAAATTTCAATAGTGTCAGCTACAAAAGTAAACAGAATAATTTCCTTTAAATATTTTCATATAATAGGTTTCCCACCTTTGACTATTTTTCACACAAACCAAATGTTTTAAATTAACTTATACTCACTGCTTTCTTGTTATTGTTTTGTAAACCTATAATTCCCATTTCTGTGTTGCTTGAAAAAACTGTTCAAATAAACTCTTGCTCCCTGTTGACATAAGAGATATCAAAAGATTATGAGTGGCATATTATTAAGTACGAGCCGACCCGCTGCGTATCATACGCCTCTATTTAGTTGTTTTATTTTCTACTTTTCAGTAATTCATAATTTGTGAATTCGACAGTACCAATGCTGCCACTGAAAATATTTGCTTTAAAACACTATCAGTAGCTCGTTAAAGACGATACCCCCCTCCTTTCCCCAACCCCTCCCCCCCCCAGTGAAAGCAAACTTCTCTTAGTTACCTCCCCTAAGTTTAAAATCGTTTCAAACTAAATTATCTGCCCCTAATAGCCGTCACTAAACCCACAGCTCACCAGACCATGTAGGGGTGGGCGTGGTAGGGAGCGCGCTTACAGCTTGTTTTCTAACGTCTCCAAGAAGAGAATTATATATATATATATATAGATATATATATATAGATATTTTTGGCAACATATAGTTCAAAACTTTGTATATAATTTGAAGCTATTGGTATTATAAAAATTAGAATACCATATTGGCATATTTTAAATGAACTAGATTTAGATTCTACTTCTAAGACCATCAAATTTAGTGTTAGATAAACAGATGGGTGGAACACTTTGAGGAACTAAATAGACCAGTACCTCTGAACCCACCAGACATAGACCCAGCTGAAGTAGATCTCCCTATTAACTGCGAGAAGCCAACTAGAGAGGAGGGTACTCTTGAACAGGATGAGGAATGTCCTTGATCCAGAGGTAAGAGATGAGCAAACCGGATATCAAAACAATAGATCCTGCACAGATCGCAACACTCTGCATCATAATTGAGCAGTCAATAGAGTGGAATTCACCACTGTATGTTAATTTAATTGATTATGAAAAAGCTTCTGACAGAAAAGCACCTGTCAATAGGACATTGAGGTTGAAACCACAAAGATGAGCTTCAACTGGAGACAGTTGAGAAAATCTCACAGCGCAGAGGGCTCTTTGCAGGGGTGAGAGGCAGTTATAATGGTTAAAAAAATGATCAGAAGTAGGTCTGTTTTCAGTTTGAAGGGGGGAGGGGGGGGAGGGAAAGAAAGAGAAGTGAAGATGATCTCATCATTCTATGATGTATGCTATAGGCCTGCTCAGCTCACAGTAACCCCATCGACCATGGTTGGATTTTCGCACGCTGGCTAGAAAACGTAAGCAAGCAATCACGCGATACTTTTTTTTAGAATGCTTCCTACGGAATTCAAATAATACTTGAAACGCTCTGCGATCTGTTCAGTCACTTTGTTTATATTAGGTCTAAGTAGAAACTCAAGATTATTCTAGATTCTAGTAAGAAACTACTTATTCTACAATACTATATGCCTGATTAAAAAAAAATACACTAATAATAATATTAGGTCTATAGGCTTAACCTATTAATTATAATAAACAGCTAGAGCTAAAATATTAAGAATTAGTCCTACATTAAAGTCAACATTAATTAACGTTTAAAGAAAAGAAAGATTAAGAATTTTAAAAAAGAATGAAGAATTGAAGTTGAATATCTATCTAGGGCCTAGGGGCCTATACGCCCTATACTAGGTCTATTAGGGCTCTAAAATATTGTTAGCCTAATTATTATTAGGCCCTAATTTACTTATTAGTTAAGCCTAATTACTAATTAGTAGGCCTATTAGGTCTATAATTAATATTAATTAGGCCTACTAATTTTTATTAATTAGTATAGCAGGACTAGTTATTTTTTTTAGTGTTAGTGTACTTAAGTGTACTGGTCTGTTGGGTGTTAGGCTAAATGATCTCAATCTCTTCTCCTACTTAAAAAATCTGTAATATATCATTTTAGGTATGTAAAATCGGCCGAGGCTAGTAATATGAAAAAAGGGTGACTCATCAAATATTTGTTATTATTTTACATTTTTTGAAAGATTTATGTTTTAAAAGTTACAAAAATGTTTCAAACTTTCATTCATGTACCTGTTTGTTTTAAATAATTGTATTAAAACTTTTCAGTAATAAATAAAGATAAGCAATGTTTTCATCAGATGCAACCAAGCTCAATTACTTTAGCATTCATCTCATTTGAGTTTTTTGGAAACATTTTAGTTAGAGATTCAGGGGAAACTACTCTAATTCATAGATGACAGCTGTTTATATAGCCAATCTTGCTCGGAAGAAGGCTGTTAATTTCTGGTCTTTATTAATGATAGACATTGCTTTTGGTTTATTATTTAATTATCTATTATATTTGACAAAAATTTTGTATAATATACTTGTATATATATTATTAATTATATATATATATATATTATTAATTGGCTACCTTTCTCACACATTACTAGTCTCTGACGATTTTACGTAGGCCTACCTAAAACTACGATAGATTACCAAAAAATCTAATTTAGGCCTAATGGATGCGAGCGAGAAGGTATTCAAGAGGCCCATTAATGAATTTAAAAATCATGCACGGCGTAATTACAATTAATATATTATATATGGTTATAAAATCCTGTCTGTCTGGTTTTTTTCGGACTTTACTAAAGATTGGATGTATTTGATGTTTTTTATATTTTCGGTAACTAAATAAAATTTTTAAAAAATCAAAAACAATTTGGTTTTCACTTGTAATGGTGACATAAATAATGGCATCCTGCTTTTCAATAGGCTGTCATAAATTTTATTGTACACATAAACTTAAAAAAGCTAAACTAAAAAAACGAAAAAATAGGTCATGGGGTTTAAATTTGCATTGTTGTTTAAAAACTTTCACTGCAAAGTTTTGTAAACAAATAATTATCGATCACAGAGTTCCTGTACAGCCAATCAATATGTGTCTTACGAAAGTGAAACATCCAGTTATAACTTAGGATCGATGAAAATAAATAAAATGTAGCCTTAGGTTATTTATTATTTATCCAACTTTTTTACTTTAAACTACTAAACTCAACAAATTATTTTCAAGTTCAAGTTCTCTGGATTTGCAACTTATAAAGCATTTAGGCGTATTCTAAAAATATAAAATTTCTAAATTAATTTTAGGCTTAAGTTTTTATTTTTACGGTCACTTTGTTAAATCTAAAAAAGCAGGTTTTATTCCATGTCAACAACAGTTGAGTCAACATGATGATGGAAGGATTCTCCGTTCTTGTCAACTGACGTCAACTCAACTCGCTCGCGTCCATTTTAAAATTTAATAAAATTAAATTAGGTCTAATGAATTGTAGATCTAGACTAGAGTCTAGTTGTAATTACTAGTAATCACTTGATTTTTCTTTAACTTTAATTCTTTTAGGTCTAGATCTAGACTTAGATCTAGTGAAAGAAAACAGATTCTATTTGACTCTAAAAGAAAATAAATAAAAATAATTACTAAGTCAAGCACGTTTTACCAAGTGGTAGCAGCCAGCAGTCTAGTGTTTGTCAATATGCCACTTTGCAACATGTAAACCAACTTTGGAAATGCTAGGCCAGTGAATACGCTAATACAAAATAATCATTACTATAAAAATTTGATTAAAAAAGCAGGGAAAAATTCTAGAATATTCTATTTCAGTAAGAGACACTGAACCATATGCTCAAAAAATCAAAGAAGAGAGTAAAACAATCTGTACATTTTCAAAGAAATGCCACAGTAAATAAAATTTCTAAAAACTGGTGCAAAGACAAGAACCATCGGAGACGGGCGGAACTACAGTGCCGCCAGACCCCGCAATGCGGGGGGGGGGGGGGGGGGGGGGCACGCCAGATAGGGGCCCATAGCCGACCATAATAAAGTTTTCATGGTTAAAAAATAATTTTCTTGCATTTTTTACTTGATGGTAAAAGCTTTTGTTAATAACAAACAGATCTACTACATTAGTGATGTTATACAGTAGCTAACACATGCTGTTGCTTTAAAAAAAATATGCCTGAGCTGTAGTGTGAAAGATAGGCAAACGTTCAAAACACGTGCGTGGCTTATTTCCCTTTTTTAAATAGTTAAAAAGGGTTGCTCATAAGCTCCTTTTAATATATGTGTACTAAACAAATTAAAGCAATTACTTCTCTTACTTATTATTTAAAAAAAAATACATACTAAAACTGACAAAACATAAAAAGGAAATATATTTAAAACAAATAATATAATAAAAAAAACACATAAAAATAAACATAACACGAGAAACCATTACACATACAAAGCTTTCATGTTTTATAGTATTTTGACCGGCTACTAAGCAGAGGATAGGCAGCATTACCGCAAAGTAGTTCTAAACCTAGAAAAAAAAATACGAAGCAGACTAATGAACTCACACACATAATATATTGTAATTTGTTTAAATATATATAAACCGATAATTCACGTGTAACGGGTACCAACGGCTAGTTCATATAGAACGTCCCATCACATAAATTATTTACAAAAAAATGAAAGTTCATGTAAGATAGTAATATCACTAAGCGTCGACAAAAAATAACTTTGGCGGACGTGTGTGGATTGAGAGGGGTTGAGGGGGGGGGGGTTGAAAAAAAAAGAATTTTTTTTTCATATATATATATATATATATATATATATATATATATATATATATATATATATATATATATATATATATATATATATATATATATATATATATATATATATATAGGAGGGGGGCCCAGAATTTTTGTTTGCGGGGTGGCCCTTTTTTTCTAGTTCCGCCACTGATCGGAGATCAGTGTTTCTTTCAGGCATCTCTTCGAGGGTGGGGGGGGGGGGGGGGTGCAGCGCCGAGATGTGTATCAAATGGCATGGAGGGGCGGGGGGATAAATCGTTTTAAAACACGTGATTTCGATTATAGTATTTATAGATTATCCCTTATAAATAATTACAGAAAATTCGCTTTAATGCAGGGGTCTCCAAACTTTTCAGTCCGAGGGCCGCATTAACTATCAAATTTCAGTTCGGGGGCCAGTTTCTTCCAGGCATGTCTTTAATTTTTCTGGGCAAAGTTCCTAAGCCACCACCAACTAACGATTTTTCTTGGACAAAAAGATCTCAGCGGGCCGGATGAGAGGACTTCGCGGGCCGCATCCGGCCCGCGGGCCGTAGTTTGGAGACCCCTGCTTTAATGTATTGTTTTTAAATATAATTTTTATTACATCACGGAAGAGCTGGACGCGTTAAACAAATTTTTCAAATGCCACGAATAAAAAATTAACGATAGTCCTATTTATTTAGCTATTTAATTTGTCCCACATGACAATAAAAGCTTTTTATTACAAAAGCTAAATGACAAGAGTCGTCAATGTAAAAAGTTGAGCAACAGTAAAATAAAAATATATGGCAACGGTAAAAATTATCTGAAAATTTTGTATAATAATTTTTCATGTAGATTTATTAATCATTTTTTAACATAAATTTTAGGTCAATATTTAAAAAGTGTTTGGTTGTACGTCAGGAAACTAAGAAGACAAAACACGTTTTTGGAACCCTGTCAGTCCCAGCCAACTGACTCATTTTATTTTTAATCGCATGATCTCGGTGTTTAGGAAAGACCTTTTATAGCAGTGTTTGTTTTCAAACTACCAAATAGTAAAATACCAAACCTGAACTTCACAATTTTTGTTCAATAAATAGATCTAGATCTATCTAGATCTATATTGATTATTCTATTTGTACACACAATAAAATAATTATTTCAGATACCTATTTATTTAAAAATTGAGGAGGTAAGCTAAAGAAGCAGACTGTATGGCGTTGCTTGTCATAAAAGTTGCTTGCTACACGAGTACACAACACACGTGCACAGATGATCATGACACTCACTCTCTCAGTCTTCTCAACACTCAACTGTTTTGAACTGCTTTGCTCTTTAAATTGGTACAACAATCACAGTCAGCATCCAAGTTGATTTATTAAGAAATGTCAGTCAATTCAGGTGAATAAAATAACAAGTACAGAGTAGAGACAGAGTGTGTCACAGTGTGTGTGTCGTGTGTCATCTGCACAAGGTTGTTGTAGTAACAAAGTTACAATTATATTATTGGTAAAATCACGATATAGCGTCGGAAATTATTGGGTAATGTTCGTTGAGTTTCGGTAACATTCGTTACTGGAAACCATAGTTTATTTGACCGGTGAAATAAAAATAAAGTCAAGTGCATTAAATTGTTTTAACTTAATTTACAGTTTAATTGACAGAAAATTAATAACAGATAGAAAATCTAAATATTATTAATAAACTCGAGTGTAGTAATTAATTATTTTTTTTTAAGAAACAGAAAAAACTTGCAGAAGATTTGCGACAACCAGCTCTTGTTCTGTTAGTAAATAAGACGATTAGATTAACTAAAGTTAAAAGTAGTAAGAATAACTAGAATAATGTTTAGTAGCAGCAATAATTAGCACATACACTTAAAATAATTAGAAATACAAAATAATTAGCTAAACAGTATTTAAAATGCAACTAAAATCAATCCTTGCACATTTTTAAACATTATGTATTAAAAATAATATGGCGGCAAATAAATGATGGTTTACAGTATTTCCGGTGGTTTCCGGAACGGCTCGACAGACTACGCCATGGTTTTACTGTCTTTTACTGCTGTACAGTTCCGGAATAATAACCGACGCTATATCGTGATTTTACCATATTATTATTATAATAATGTGGTAAAACTCCATTTTAGCGTATTTTATTCTCCATTGCTTGTTTACCTCCAGTTGAGCGTATTTTATTATAACAACCGAAACACACCAAAACATTAGGAAAACACGATTTATTTTTTTTATTGTATTTTTGTTTTAGCAAATGAATAAAAATGAATATTTAAAAAACACGACTTGTTTATTTGTATTGTATTTTTTTTTTTAAAAAGGCATTTGTCTCATGGTGAAACTGATACACTGTTAATTATTCTGTTTTATATTTTTGTATTTATGCAATAAATGTACAAACTCTGTTTTTTAATTTGACAGTTTTGCCAAAACTGAAAAAATATTTTACTATAGAGTTGTATGTTATTTAAATTCATAGTAAATCTACCATCCTTCCCAATATTTTGATATATGTATCAAGTATGATTTTTTGTATGAGTAAATTTCTGACTTTTAAAAAAAATTGATGTGGGGTCGTCCATAAATGACGTCACACTCGTAAGGGAGAGGGGGGTCCGCAATTTTGTGACGGTGTGTGATGAGGGGGAGGGGGTGGGGTTTCAGATGGTGTGACGTCACTTTTTTGCATTATAAAAAAGCAATGTTAGAAAAACGAGTTTTAGCCGTTATTTCGCGTTTTAGAAAACGGTTTTAATAAATTGAAATATTAATTGATCAAAATACTCTATGTTGACAGAGTTCTGACAAGATTTTGGACAAATTATCGATGTTTTAAGAAAAATTCAACAGAAATTTTGAGGGGGGAGGGGGGGGGGTTGTAGGCTGAGGTGTGACGTCATTTTAGGGGGGGGGGGGAAGTCTGACATCACACATTGTCACAAAATTACGGACCCCTCCCCCTTCGAGTGTGACGTCATTTATGTACGACCTCTAACATTATTTTTTTTTTTAAATGACAACGTGAGTTTTCACACTTTCTCTAACACTCCAAGCCATCCCTCACCAAATTCCACCTCCCTCACCAAATTCCACCCCCCCCCCCCCCCCCCCGGCCCACTTTCGGCAGCATTATTGTGCCTTTTAATACTTTAATTCAGTTTAGTTGAAATTGAAACACTTAATTGTACAAATTGTGCATCTCTATTTTTGTAACCAACAAACAAAGCACTTCAGTCAGTCTCTTTGTTGTTTTTTATTCATTTGTTAAAACAAAAATACAATACAAATAAATAAATCGTGTTTTTCTAATGTTTTGGTGTGTTTCGGTTATTATAATAAAATACGCTCAACTGGAGGTAAACAAGCAACGGAGAATAAAATACGCTAAAATGGAGTTTAACCTAATAATGTTATATTAATTATATTTATATAGTATAATTATAATAGTCCTAATATTATAACATAACAATACAGTAATGACTAGTTACTTGACCTACCTTTTTTTAGATGTTTACTGTCGTCATGGTATTGATGAGATGGTTGCCAAAAACAATAGACTATTAGACCGGTCTTCCTTTTTTTAACAGTGTTTCATAGTTATTTCTACAACACATAGGGTCCTACTTTTAATAATTATTTCTAAGTGACTACTCGGAAAAAGATTTTTTGCCCCAGCGTCTCCATCTGGTCGGCAGAAGATATGAAACCCAATAGTTCAGTTCTGCGCATGCTCAGTTACCTTAATAGCTGCGTGGTGTTAGGGTTCTGCAGTTTGTTTGTAAACACACAAATGCGCAGTGCCATAGAAAACATCGCTGTAAAGGGAGGCTGTAGTTTCTCTCCATTGCACATGTATATCTTTTTCCGGCTAGAATCTGCCTAATTATTTTTGCGTTTTATTTTAGACCAATCTATTTTTAAGAATGGACAATTAGTGTAAAGTTGCCTTTTGTACATTTTTTTGCCAAATTGCTGAGAATATCAAGCAGATTATATGTTAAGAATAATGTTATAGGCCTTATTGTAATTTTAATTTAATACTTTTGTGACAATGCTCAAACTTTGTCTCTCAAATATGAAATTATATATTAAATAATATTAATCGTCTTAACTAATGTCCTTAATTTTATAAATTCATCAGGGTAAAAATCAAATTCATTTAAAATATAACTTGATCGAGGCAACATCCAACTAGGCCTGCCCATTTTGCCTGCTTTTATATTTTGAATGGGATCTTTTCTTTTGTCTATTCTATTTATCTTTATGTAATTTTAGATGTAAGTAATATTTAAAACTAAATAATAGCCTACTAATACTACATAGTAAATAGTTTACTTTCTTTTAAAAACGTAGCATATTATCTATTTTACTTTTTAAATTCTTAAGGTTAACGCAAAATATTGAGATGAAGCTGCTTACACATAACATGCTCACATCAAATATTATAAAAGGTGTAACTAAAGGATTCCCTCTGAAAATTGTGGTATGTAGGCCCAATTTAATTAAGATTAAAAAAAAATTAAAATTTGAAACTGTTGGTTATGTTTTTGCCTTTTACAAAAGAATCAAACTAGTTGTAGATTTGATATATGATATGTGCCTATCTTTAGCCTACGCTTAACTTTTTTCTAGCCCAAAAAGGTTGAAGTAAAAGAAGTTGATTACAACCAAGCCTTCATTGTGAGAACATTAACCAAGATAGACTGGGATGCACTTCACCAAGCTGCTGTTGAGGTGATATTATAAGACCTATTTATGTTGAATTTGAATTCAATTGCTTTTTTTATTTATTTTTTTCAAATGTTTTTTTTCTTCTTTTTTTTTTAAAAGACTGGCCATGGTGATGGTTTGCCCAGTGCACTAGGAGAAAACTACCAACAGGATGAGGATCTCCTTAAAAAAATTCATAATGCTCTATTACAGGTTTGTTTCATAACTTTTTTTTGTTCTAAAACTTTACTATATTCTATTTCTGGAAAATATGTTATATCATAGTATCTGTTAATCAAAATATTTAAACTTTGTATCTTAAAATAAAACGTTGAAGTTGATATCAGGCATTTCAAAATGTTTTGGCAGGTTGAAGTGATTGAGGGAGAACTGGTCTGTCCTGAGTCTGGTCGAAAGTTTCCCATAGCAAATGGAATTCCTAATATGCTTTTATTGGAAAATGAAGTTGGAAATTGAACTTATTTCTTTTGTATGATTTTTGTTGTGTTCATCTTGTAAATAATCATTATGCATAAAAATATGCATTTCTCAGTCATATTGAGCCATGTAAATTCATTTTGTTTTAATTTTCAGTGAAGAAAAAGTGGTATTCAGTAAAAAAAAATTCTTTGTTTTCATTTATTTCTAAAATATGCTTTGACAGCTTGATTTACTTGATTTCAATAACAAACAACTTTAAAATTAGTAAATTTATTAGATGAAAATGAAACATAAAGACCACACAGGCAGAACATTTAGAGAGCTTTAGAAATCTTTTTAACTGTAGATCCACACTGTACCATGATGCATTGCATTTAAATTATCTACCTCTTTCAGAATAAATAGAATAATAATTAAAACGTACACTTGAATGTAATTAGCATAATTAAAAAGTACACTTAAATGTAATAAGCGTAAAAATGCTTAGGATTACAACACAAATATTTCACATGTATTTACATTTGTAAAAAAAGTATTGCAGTTAATAAAAATGAGCATTTCATTTACAAAACTGCTTCCTCATTAGAAGCATTTGAGTGCTTGAAATATTTGAAAATCTATGATGTTGTAAAAAGTTAAAAGACAAAATTAATCACAGCCAAGAAAAAAAAAGAATGAAATCTTTTTTTATTCAATAGCACAATCATCTTTATGTAGGTATCAAAATAATTGTAATCTAGTTGAAGAAAATGTACACAACATTGAACTTTGCATATCTAATACAGTAAATAAACCTTCATTTTATTAATGGATGAAGAAATGTAACAGGGCTGCCAACCCTAAAGAAATATTTTCAGAAACAAAAGCGTATTTTTTTTTAAAAATTGGATGTTGTCCGTAACATTTAACATCTTTTAATATAATTACTAGGTAAATAAGTCCAAATTCATATTAACAAAACTTACTTAGCATAATGATGTTAATTGTCTAAATTACTTATAGTATAGTAAATTTATTTCAAAGAAATGGACAAATTGTTACATGTCTACATCCTGGTGGGCCACAATCTAAAATAGCAATAACTGTTCATGACATCTAAGCTAATGATTTAAGATTTTTCTCCTACTGACAAGAATGGGGCCACACAGGTTGTGATATTTGGAATCTGCATTTTTCTTGAATATTTTTTTAGAATTAGATCAAGTTAGGAATTTTTAAAAATAACATCCAGGTAGGCCAACTTGTTCAGCTGTAAACTTTAGTCTTGCACATCTACAAAAAAAAAATCTCTTGCTTTTTACCAGTAATTCCACTGGTAAGATCTCACATTTTTACCCATACCTTGATGAAGACTAAAACATCAGCCTATATTTCATGAAAAACTACAGATCTAGGTTTCAAAAGATGTTTATGCTCGATCAGTCTTTCATCTATAATACTTATTAGTGTATAACCACAAAGCATTCACGGGGGTTGATGAAAGTTCATAACATAGACCTGATAGCCCCCCCCCCCCCCATGACATTGGACAGGAAGGAATCAATACATAAGGTAGCTGTAAATGAGAAATTCCACATTAAACAGTGGAAAATTTAACTGGGTGAAAATAAATAAAACTCAGACCAGTATCTGAAAATAGCCATAAATTTAAAAAAAAAATACACCACACAAATTTACGCTAATGACAACTTACATTTTTTTTTAGAATAATAACAGTTAAGGCATAATTGTAAATCCATAACGTAAATGGTAAACATAAAATTACAGGCTAACTAAACTGTACAAGTAGGCAGCCCTGATATAATAAGGCTTAAAAGAATAATTTTTAAAAGACTAAAGAGCACATGATTTAAGAAAATTACAGTTTTACAAATATGTTCAACCTAAAGACGAGTTCCAGTAACTAGAATACTGGAGGCAGCATGAATATCACCCAAGGAGTTATCTCTCCTGGCCAGTAGGAGAGACATTTGTGGTCCACATCTTAATGTTGCATCTGGTCCTGTGCTGCCCTTTGGTCCTGAAACATTGCTGCGATCTGGTCCGCTAAAGTTATTTTTATCCGGACCATTGGCTTGCGTATAATCCGAACTGAGTGAAATATAAAAAATATTTTTAAGAAAAAAATAAGCATAATTAGCATAACTAAAAATTAGTATGTATATCATATAAATATGATTTTTTTAAAAGGCCTACGTCAGTAAAGAACTATTTGGTCCCTTGCACAAACTGGCATCTGGTCCTTTAGACTCCATTCTGAGTTTAGATGCAAACTTCTGATGGCTAGTTTCTGTGGGTGGAGGGGAAGTAACTTTGGCTGGTTGAGTTGTCACTACTGGCTTCCTTGAAGTGTCATCTGTCTTGGCAGGCCTTCAGAAGCAATACAATACATTTTTAAACAGGCATCTTAAAGAGAGTATCTTTCTTTTAGAATAAAATATATTTCAGCTTGACTTAGCTGAAGACCAAACATGTTTAATAATGAAGACTGACAGGATGACTGAAAGTTGTGAAGTAGAAATCTGCCAGACTCAAGGCAGAGTAAGCTTCTTAAAACCCACTCAAGCATTACATCTGAAGTTGGTTACAGTTTACAGTTGTACAACACTTTACATTATCTTTTCTTTCTAGAGAAATAATTATAAACAAAGCATGCAAGCAACAATTACACTGAATTTTAACATCTGATATCAATGCATTCAAAGTTAGTAACATGCAAAATTAATATATGAAAATATAAATTCAAGCTGTGAAAATAATGACACAAAAAATTGACCACAAAAAATGTAGACCAATTACATTTACAGAATAAAGACATGCTTTTGATGACAAAAAACTAAAGATTTAGACTTGCCCAGAATGTTATAAATCAAAATTATAGTGGCTTTGCTTTGAACAATTGATCTAGAATTTCAATTTTGAGAAAGCTTATCAATAGTACAATTTATAGAAGCAGTTGCTGTGTTGTTATTTGAAGTGTAGATCTACTTATCACAAAAAATGTGATGAACCAACATTGATTTCAAAAAGTTTATTCTTTACCCTTTAAGTGTAGATTGTTGCACAAAACAATGTTAATGTAGAGTTTTCCATCTTATCTTTTTTTTTAAATCTTTTTTTTTGTGAGGTAAAAACTACTACTTTTACTACCACTTTCCACAAGCTGATAATTTGGAGCTTTAGTTTTCCCTCCTCCACAGTAATATTTCCCAATTAACAGTGATGGAATAAATACCGGCAGCATTCCACACAACATGCTTAAAATCTGATGACCCAGGTAAAGGTGGGGCAGGTAGGTTGTTGTCAATGCCTCTTCATTTTACTGTTTGATTAAGCTATTTTTAAACAAGTATCAAAACGAAAATACACAAACACAGATTCAATTTGTATGGTTAAAAAATTAAAGTATTGTCAACTTCAAATGAACACAAGTAAAAAAAAATACTGCGTGTACTAAATCTACAAAATCATTCTGGTTAATGACAGCTTGTGATTATAAACAATCAACGATCATTTAGGTGAAAGATAGACCTTGTCTCTTCAGCTTCGTGAAGGACTTCTTCATCCTGATTGGCACAGCAAGTTGCTGTTGTGGCCAGATGGTTTAGTAGGTCATTTGTCGTGTTAAGAAGCTGCTCACTCATTCTAGCATTGTGATAAATTTCATTAGTGATAAGATAAATAATCATATGTCCTCTGACTATCAGAATTATTTTATCATGTAATTTAATAAGAAAAGGCTCAACCCATTATTAGTATAAAAAATTATATAACAGAATATTAAAAATTCTACAATATTTTTTAATTTAATAAAACATGGGTTTATTTATTAATTTTATGGGACAATATAAGTATAGCAAATATAAATAAATCAGTTTTTAAAAAATGATAGAGCTCAAATTCTGATGGTCAAACATATCAATTTTTTGTATTGATTGTTTTAAGATAATTTGAAAATGCTGCTATTAAAGAGAAAACAAGTATTTTAGGTTTAAGGTAAAAATTATTAAATCACAAATCCTTCATGTTTACTGCAAAATCTCTCACATACTAGCAACCTCTATTGTGTAAAAGTTATATAAAAATTTACGACAAATTCTACAAATTGTCGAATTCTGTGACATACCTCGTAACATGCTGAGCACTGGCATGATGGTGTGATGAGCCAGCAGCAGACTCACTGCCTGTTGCATCACCCCTGCTGCCATTGGTTTCTTGTTTGCTGTGAGAAGCTTCAGTGGATGTTTTTTTAGCATTAGGCCTGTGTCCTGGTCGGTAAGCATTCGACTGGGTAATACCCCTGTTTAGATAGAGGTAATCAAATAAAGCAAAGTTATTTCTATCAGGATCAGGCATGTCTGATTTAGAAGGATCAAGGGAAATTTACTAGACAAAAAGTATTCAAGATTACAAGACCAAATAGTAAAGGATACAATGTGGTCAAATATTTATCACAAAAATATAGCAGAACTAGTTTACAAATACACAAATAATTCAGTGAATAGAAACAACTGAATTTAAATTGAACTTTGTTTTCTTCTAAAAATACTGTAATTCACAACTATAATATTAAAATAACAGTTATGGTTCATGACTACGAGGTTAAACTTGAATTGGCCAGATTTTAGCAACATGGAAGTTCAAAGCAATAATGTAATACTAAATGATCTAATAAATAATAAGCTTACTGAGGTTTGTTGGTAGGAGATTCATCCATCCCAGCAGGTTCAAGATTCTGAGGCTGAGGTACCACACTCGGAGTTGTGGAGGCAGTGCTGTGGCTGTTGGCTGAACAAAAGGAAATAATGTACACAGACAGTAAGGTCGCTAGGTTTTTACACATGTGGATATAAAGTAAAGATTCCTCTTTAGACCTAGCGACTCATTGGGTAGATGAAGTAGAATTCATGTTTCTTGACCTCTGCATATGAAGGGATAATGTGGTCAGCACTATGCATGTGTGGATATACATTATAAAAAATTATAGCAGCATCCTGAATTGTTACTTTTGCTAAAAATGTAACTGTTGCTCAAGTTAATGGTCTAGATATAATTATTGGCTAAGTCGATCTTAAACATAAATTCTAATTCTACTTAAATTCTGCTAAACAAAAAGCTGTCAGAGTTAATGACCTTTCTCCATAAAAATTTTTTTCGTGTTCTGAATTGTTGAAGTGTTTCTGAGTGACAAACCTTTAAGCTAATTACCTGCACAAATTGCTAGTCACACACAAATTATCTCTCATGCACAATTAAATAAAAATGTGAGCCCTACCTTTTGCCTTAGCCATTTTAGCTTCCTCCTCTCTAAAAAAAAAGGTTTTAGTTTGTTGATTTATTGACCAATACAAATTTTTTAAAACTTCACACTAGTTTAAGCAACGTATGAAACTATTTGTACACATTATGTGAAGTCACAAACATCTTTAACCTATCTAGAAATATCAAACACTAACCTAGCTCTAACCTTTCCCAAGTTGAATGTTTTAAAGTTTACCAATCAAACTCAAACACTAACCTAGCTCTAACCTTTCCCAAGTTGAATGTTTTAAAGTTTACCAATCAAACTCAAACACTAACCTAGCTCTAACCTTTCCCAAGTTGAATGTTTTAAAGTTTACCAATCAAACTCAAACCCCTGCAACCATCCATGAGGTTATAAATATCTTACTGATTTTTTTCCCATGCAGAAACCAGTACCATTCCATCGTCAAGGTCATGATGACAGTGGGTCAAGGCAATTCTAAGGACATCAGTGTCTACATTAGGGAATGCATTCTTCAGTTGGTTGAAAACTGGTGCAATAGAAAAATCAAATTAAAAACGTAATATTTACAAATATCTAAAACTTAAGAAACAAGCTTAACTTTAAAATCTAATAATTGAATGCTAATTAAGTTGCAACAATAAATAGTTTCTATGTTAATAGAATTTCCTATTACATTTTGAATATTTTAATTCGTTAATTGTTACCAAATTCTTTAAAGCTAGCACAAACAGAAATAAAAATACATTTATTGTGACAAGTTAATTCTCAATAAAAATAATTTCAATGTTTCCACTGGTAATTTTAAAAGAAAGAATTTTTAATTAAAAAAAAAAGAATAAATTCTAAGGGCGCACCTCTTGATTTATCAGCCTCTGAAAGCTCCGCCTTAGCCGCTGGTTGTGGGGGCTGCTGGGATTTGGCTGGTGTATGTGAATGATGGTGGCTGCCTTCCTTTTTTTTGCCATTTCTGTGTGGAGATGCGGCTGAACTTCTTGACGGAGATGCAGCAGTATTTCTTGATGGTGATGCAGAACGTTTTGCGGGTGTGGAGTTTGTTCCTAGTGTTTTCAATGGATGAAAACCCAGATTCTGGAGTTGCTCTTTTGTAAGACGTTCATCGTTTTGATAGCTGAAACATTTCCAAAACTGAATAAACACCCTAAATAAAGTGTGCGGTATTTGGTAAATAATAACATGTTTTTAAACTACCTTCAACAAAATAGTATGCCTAGCTGTTAAGTAATAATTTAAACTAACAATGATTTAAGTAAGCAGCATTTATACATAAAATATTGTAGTGAATATAACAAAACAATAGACTTAAATTTTTATCCCATTTTGAAGACAACACAGGCTGTGCTGTTTCTCATGTCCTATTTGATCAAAAGATTACTTTCAAAAAACATTTCAACTTTTGTTTTCTCTATTACAATGAAATGCACAATCCACAATATGTCTTCTAACTTATTCTGAGATTACAACTTCTTGTTTAAACTCTTTCAATTAGATAGTTTGGAAGTAGTTTCTTTTCAAACCAACACAGCCAAAGAGACTGCTCTTGCTTCCTGTACTGATGTAAGTTACTAGGTAAGTTGTGTGGACTATGTGAAGTCCTCAACAAACAAGTCCACAATGAGGGTAAGTCAACACTCAAATAAGTGCCAGTATAGAATAAAGATTGGGTACAAAGTTCACCAACAAACTTCTTACAGTGTGACCATGTCCACAGTAAAAGTAAGTCCACACTAAAATAAGTGCCAGTATACAGCAAAGATTGGAGCACAAAGTTAATTTAACCAACAAACTTCTTACAGTGCGAGCATGTCCACAATAATGTCCCTGCCTGCGCTGGGGTATTCAGCCATTAACTTGTCCACTTTGGCTGCATTGATCTTGTTCGTCAGACTGGATTCTTTCTGTGGATATATTTGACCAGTCTAGATAGCAATCTTTATCTATGGAAGCTAATATTTAAGATAAACATGATTCATAAACATCTGTGCTTAACTCATGTCTGCATGGAGTTTAGAGCAGTATTTAACTAAGTAAGCAAAATAAGCTCTTTAAGAAAGCAAAATTACAACTCAAAAAAACAAACTTGCTTTAACATGCTTTAAATTAAACAAAACAAATATAAGCATCCATTTAAAAAAATGTGTACACCTGTGACCCAGTCATGCAAGTTATTAAGTGAACAAATAGTCAAGTGGATATTAACAATATTATGAATGGTAAACATAGTAGTTAGAATCATCATAAGTAAGTTTAGTCTGGGTTTAAAAAGGTTCTTATTATAATTTCAGACAGGGACTGAGACTATGCTAACCTATTCTCATCCCCTTATGATGCACTATCACAAAATTAATGGGGTGAAATTCCCCAAAAGTGAATGTATAATTCAAGTTTACTGCATTCTTTAATTAAATAACCATGTATAAAAAAGAATTGTGAATGAATTAATTTACTAGTGTTATATTCTGTTAATACAATATTTACAAGGGATGAATCTGTGTCACTATCCTGTGAACTGGCAGAATTGGGTCTGTTCATGTCTCGTAGAGCCACACTCTCATAGCTTCTTACACTGTCACCTATTTGTCCTAGAGACTGGAACTGGTGAGGTTTGTTCAATTAATTCAAGTTAACAGAAGGCCCTTGTGAATCAGGGTCCGTAAGAAATAAACAGCTTTAATTTACTACTTTTTGTTCTCAGTTAATTTCATTTGGTCATCTCAGTGCCATAAAACACTGTCTAAGTTTTTAATATATTAACATTGACCAAACAGGTTTTCTACAAAATAATAGATTAACAAAGTAATTTCAATATTCAGCAAGAGTGATCAATATTTAAGAAAATGTGTGTATGCAAGTTAATAAATAACCCTGATTCACTAAATGAGCAACTTAAACAAGCAAAGAACTAACAAAACATGGAATATCAAGCAAGCAATACAATAAAACATAACATGTAAAATTTAACAAAAAGTACATTGACACAATACTAAAAGTGTGATATTTTGATATAACTTTAAGTAAATACTTTTATATTTATTTAATTAAATGTACAAATAAGAAATAAAGACAGTGATATTTATGTTTAATAATTTCTTGAAATTTAAAAAATAAACAACTTGTTTTCTATAACATTCTGTTATCTGATTAGATATCAAGCACATAAACTGTCTTATACTTTGATGTTACAGCCAAAAGAAGTTAATTATTAACTAACTTAAAGCCTTGATTAACTCTATGACAACAGAAAAACTTTTCTTTATAGTAACAGACAGTGTTTTTTAAATACACTGTACATTGAGTCTATGTTATGATATTTATTTTTTTAATTATTTTAATTATATAGATTCCAGTCTTATTAGCATTACTTTTCTGTTAAGGAATTGAG
Source organism: Physella acuta (assembly GCF_028476545.2). Lineage (NCBI taxonomy): Eukaryota > Metazoa > Mollusca > Gastropoda > Physidae > Physella > Physella acuta. The sequence continues at coordinate 957,566 of NW_026731533.1, forward strand.
ATTCAAAGGTTTTATAAAAATTATTTTTTTTGCACTAAAACTTCTAAGCAATAACCAAATAAAAACTAAGCACTTGTTCTGGTTAATGCCAGCTTATCCAACTACACTAACAGGGTATCTGTAAGAGAAATGCCTTACTGCAGCAGCTGCGGCCGCACTGGACTCTCCCTGCTGGTGCCGCGGGGATGCTGCAGGCTGCTGAAATCTTGGATCCTCCCATTGGGTCGTGCGAGTCTTGTGGTTAATAAAGAAGCTGTTTCGTTGTGAAAATGAGTTAAGTGCAAATTGAGAAGCTAATTATGTGTTAGAGCATTTAAAATGAAAGTGTTTCGAATTAAAAGGCTTTCACTTTAACCAGTCATTTTGTATTTATTTGTCTTTCACACCTCTTTCTGATGTTAATATAATTATAATTTCAGTTAGTACTGAGTTAGAATTAGTATATGTTATAGTAGTGACACCTATATATCCCTTTTCTTGGATATTTCAATTATTTATTTTATAACTGATTTATTGTGTAATTTCTTCAGCCTGTAGTAAATAATATATACATATCAGTGACCATACCCCAGGAATCTAACATTTCTTAACTTCAAAATTATTACTGTTTAGGAAAAAAAGAGTAAGGATACATTGTAATTTAAATTAAATTAGCTAGCTTGACAGAAGTGAAACATTAAATTTTTTCTAATTTTGTTTGTCTGCCATGAAATGAGTTGAGTAATTCGGTATTCATGTAATGGATATATTTTGAAATGAAGCAAAATGTAAATAACACACACTGACATATATTTATCATTATTTGTATAAATCATGCTCAAGTTTATAGAAAATCCCTGAGGCCATCTAAACTCTGCTAAGTACCTGACTCGTTAGGGAACATAAATGTGGCTGGGCATAGCGCTGACCATACTATCTCTTCATATGCCAGGTCACAGAAAAAGGTGAACTCTACATCTGCCACATGGACTAAGAAATTAGAAAGGGTAATTTTACTATAGGGTAATATAAATGACACAGAACTCTCATGGATGTCCACTCAAATTTTCCCTTCCCAATGATATAATGTGAACCACAGCTGAACAACTAATTTTCCCAGGCGTCGGCACCTAGGGAAATGTTGAAATGCTTGACTCAAACCACACCTGCGAAGAAAAAGTTGCTATACTGATGACTGATGGATGTACAGTCACAAGGATCCCCACTTATATTATAAATATATAATAATATATATGTATATATATAGTATATATATATGACATATGATAATTAATAATTATCAATACTACAATCAATAGCCTAATAATAATATTTTATTTTTATTAGGAATATTTTAGGCCTTATTTTATTAGGTCTATTAAAATTAATCACATCACTGATTCTAATTCATTAATAATCAGTCAGAGCAGAGGTGTTGTACAGTTGTTAAATCAATGAATGTAGAGTACGCAGATAAAATTATTTATATCTTAATAGGCCTATTAATAATCTTACATTCTTAGTCTTGTTCTTAGCCTACAAAAAAAAAAATGACAAATGAATCTTCATCACAATCTTTTATTTATTTTAATATTTTTATCTTAGGCTTACTAGGCTCTTTTTATTTGGTCATATCTTGCTTCCCAACCCGGAGGCAAGGGGGGAATCCACTTTACATTAGGAACATTTGCTGCCATAGTATTTGATGTCTGTAGATCTAGATTAGTTTCCGAAGATTAGTTCATGTTAGATCTATTCTTTTGCTATTATTTTTGTTTTTATTTATGTTGATATTTATATGTGGCCAGATTTTTAAAAATCTGAATCTCGAATACTAGAATCTAATTGTAAAACTAAAAGTGTGTGAATCAATAATTTTATAAATTATAAAAACAACTGTATCAAAAATACAATTACTTGAATTAACCTTAAAATTTTAAAATTATTTTCAATCTTTCTATTGCATTTGCATATAAGCTCCAATAATAACAAATTGTTTTAACGATACTATAACATAATAAATCTAAACTGGCATTCCAATTCAACGATTATTTAATTGATCACCCGACTTCTTTAAAATAAATCTTTATCAACTCTGCTCATAGAGTTTAGATCTAGATCTAACCGTTTCTCTGGTGTGTTCATTCGACTTTTTAATTGTCAATCATCGAAAAAAAACCTGTGTTGCGCTAGGCCTATATGGCATATGGTGTTTGTCCGTAAATGATGTTTAGGCCTACTCCATTAGAGAGCGACTGAGTGTGGAATGGGGGGGGGGGGGGGGATTTTTGAGGTAAGGATAGTAGGTTGGGGATGGAGGGAGGAATTGAGAAACTGCAATGTCACATTTAGCATTAAAAAGAGATTTTGAAAACTTAATTTTAGAAGGTGGTTTTGTTTATTTATTTATTTTGTAAGGGTGTAATTCGGGCTTTTGGTGACGTTCGAGTCAGCTATTGCACGACGCTACAACGTTGTATTTTAAAACGAATTTTAGACTGAATTTTCGCAGTCATTATGATTTCTTATTTGAAGTTTTGAAAATTATGACTTGAACCTTTGAAGCCCTTGGGGTCTGGGAGCAAAGTGCTGCAGCTACACCTGTCAACCGGACTCCGTTTTGGACAGCTCTCTTTAGTTGAGCCGAAGTAAGCACTGCCTTGCTTTATACTTTCCTTCTCCAGATTGCTTTGGTCGGCCTACTTTTCTTTTCCGCGGGGGTTTCTAGTCCAACGCGATATTGTCAATATTGACTTCTTTCCTTCTCATGGTGTGCCTGATACACTCCCATTTGCGGGCTAAATTCTTGTCAATTATGTCTATTGCTTTGTGGTTTGACACGTGTCTTCGTTGATTATTTAGTCTGTCCGTGTAACGCGCCATTATTATTAGGCCATAAGTGTAACCCATTACAGCCGACGCATTACTATAAACGTGTTAACAGTGTAGTGAATTTGTTAGAAATTAGTCAATTGTGCTTAGTAGAGCAAGAAGAAAAGTCATATCTTAATAAATAGTTGGTATTATAGCATGAAAATTGGATGAACTATTAGGCCAAGCTTGATCTTTAATTAGAATATCTTAGTGTTAGTTAGGAGCAAGCCGATATTATTGAAATCTACTTTAATTAGGTGTATTTGATTATATGTTTACAATATTTGCATGCTTGAAGTATTATTGTTGAAGAACAAATTATTGATGTTTATTGTAATTGGTATCATTGTAAAGGGAATTGTCTGTGGTTTCAGAGGATAAGCTTATTAGAATTTTAGGAGATCGCGTTAAGTTTTTATATAGGGTTATTTGGGGTCGGTTAGCACAAAAGCGGGGGAAATTTTCACAGGTAAGCGTTAGAATTCGTGCCAAGAGCAAGGTGTCATCCGAGACGCTCGCGGGTGGGGTATATAAGCCGGTGCGTTAGCCTTAGAGGGGATGGAGAAACGACGGCCCTAGCCAGTAATTTATGCAGCACACGTATTGGCGCTATAGTCTTGTTAGATGCGCGCTACACAGACAATTCCCGCTCAAGAAATATAGACAAATAAAGATTTGCAGAAGACGGCTTATTCTTCATTCTTGATCGTCTGTGACTGTGACTGAGAGTGAGAAATAGAAGAAGAACGTTACAATTGATAGAAGCAAGAATATTACAATAGAACAGTACATTTGACATTTAGTAAAAAAAACGTTACATTTGGTGGCAGCGAAAGAAACGATCTTTAACACGCAACCAGAGAGACTGACAGCAGGCCAGTTAATACAGAGGACAAAAATGGCAGAGATTGAACTACAGGCTCAAATAAGAAACCTGCAAGAAACGATTAAAGAACTCAGAATCGCTAGACAAGATGAGCGACCATTAAGTATGAACCAGGCGTTACCACAATACGACGGTTCAGCGCCATTCCAAGTGTTTTGGAACAAGTTTCAAGCGATATCTCGCATTAACAGCTGGAATGAAGATAGACAGCTACTGCATCTACCAGCTTGTTTGGAGGGGAGTGCGGCCAACTTTGCATTTCTTGAACTCACTCAAGTTGACCGAGCAACGCTTGGAACGTTTGTCGCAGCACTGAGCGCGAGATTTGACACCAGGGTGGGCACCGCTACACATCTGACCCAGTTAGAAAATAGAAAGATGTCAGCAAGGGAGACAACCGCTGAATATACGTCAGATGTGAAACGACTGACGGCCATGGCTTTCCCGTCAGCTGACCAAGCAACTAAATCAACAGTTGCACTGCGCTATTTTCTCAAGGGGCTACAAGATCCTCACCTCGCAGGTATCATTGCCGCCCAGCGCCCAGTTAGCACAGATGAGGCCAGAAACATTCTGGACGAATACCTCAGTGCTAGAGACTGCACAACAAAAACGAAAATGTGTTCGGTGCAGGAGCAGAGCCAGATAGATAGCCTACAGCAGGAGGTGAAAAGACTACAAGAGATGGTCAGTAATCAACGTAGGCTCAGCGACTCGGGATGCTACACTTGTGGGGGCAGACATTTGGCTAGGAATTGCCCAAGAAATAGTAGATTTCAAGAAATGAACCAACGTCGGTCTACTAATAGAAACAGTTATCAAGCCCGGCCAACCCAATCTACAGCCAGAATAAATGAAATCCGACAGAATGGTACAGATAACAATGATGAAAATCTTTTAGGCCTTAACTTTCTGAAAGTAAAAGCCGCGGCAAGCAACAAGCAAGTGGACGTGCCAACAGAGATTTCAATCCGTAGTGTTGCCCCTGGGTGTTCAGTAGTGGTGACTGTAACGGTAGCAAGACACAATATGATGTTTCTGGTAGACACGGGCGCTGCTGTCACTGTTATGTCCACAAGAGCCTTCAACAAGTTACCACAAGCCATTAGAAACAAACTTCAACCCTTGGACAAGAAGGTCACACTGCAATCTGCAGGGGGTGACAGAATAAACTGTCTAGGCACATGTACAGTAGATATGAGAGCTGGCAATGTTGTCACAAAGTGGACAACAGTCATAGCTGACATTGAGGAAGATGGTTTCTTAGGGATGGACTTCCTAATGAAACATGAGTTTCAATTTTCGGCTAAAAAGGGCTTATACCTCAATGGTAGAAGGGTCCCGACACAGACCAGAGGCAGAGAAAAGATGTTCAAAGTAGAAGACCAAAGGTGGCGGTCCAACTTCTACAAGTTTAATGACGCAGTTCCAAGAAGCACACAAAATACGCATAGAGTGGCACCAGTTGCCGCAATATTGAAAGCTTCTATTACAGACCAGAAACATGATCGATTCTATCTGCGGAAGGGTCTACTGTTCTCCCAGCAGGAAATTCGGAAGGCACAAAATGGTGATCGTATTTTGAAGAAGTGTATTTCCTGGGTGCAGAACGAACAGAGACCTGAACAGAGGGAGTTAACCGCAGAAGGCCGGGAACTCCGCTATTACTGGCTGAATTTTAACAGACTGAAACTTGCAGATGGCATATTATGCTGGAAGTGGGTGACAAAAGAACGGAAGACAAATTTAAAGGTGATTGTGCCACATCTCCTAATGTCTAAGGTTCTAGACAAGTGTCACAATAACAAGGGCGCCAGACATGTTGACATTCAAAATACATTAGCCAAGGTACAAGAATATTATTTTTGGTTTAGAATGAAACATGAGGTCACCAACTGGGTGAACTGTTGCGAGAGATGTCAAGTTAGGCAACAACCTGTCGAGAAGACAGGAGGCCTACACGAGAGGAACAAAAGAGACTACGACCGCAACATTGTCTCTAATGACTACAATGTTGGAGATGTAGTGTTGTGTCTAAAGGAGGCAAGGAAAGTAGGCGTGAGTAGGAAGCTTGCTCCCAGACACTGGAAAGGTCCATACGTCATCATAAGGAAACTAAGTGACCTTCTCTTTGAGATAGAGAACAAGGACAAAAAGACAAAAGTCGTGCACCACGACAAATTAAAACCATTTTACCAACGGGAACCAACGAAATGGATCGTTGACTTACAACTCAAACTTCATCACGATGGTGGTTCACCTCAACTGTCGGAATACTCAACGGACGATGAGACAGGCGACAAAGGTCAAGACACAGAGAATCAGCTGTCAGAGAGAGGCGATGATCACAGGGCTGATGAAACAAGCCCAAAACTAACTGTTACCACACAGAACGACGTAAGAGGAAATACAAGACCCCGACGAGAAATCAAACGACCTCGTCGACTGTTGGATTAACAAAAATAGAGCCTGTTAAATTGATAAGTATAGACTGTGTGCTGGATTATTTGGATACCGTGTGAATTCTTAAAATAGTGTTCTGGATTATTAGGATACCGAGTGAATTCTTAAAATAGTGTTCTAAATTACTTAAATATCGGGTGAATTCTTAAATAATGATCAGGATTATTAAGATACCTTGTGAATCTTTAAAATCAGGTGTTTTTCATTACATTCCTGGATGTGAATGTATTCCAACGAAATGTAAGTAGATACAGTTTAACTTTGTGCTAGGACCAATATAGAAGCTTTAGAAGCATTACAATTATGCTCATGGTTTGGTCTGTGAACATACCACAGGAACATTGAAATTATAAGATGTACAGATCTAACCAGAAGGAACGTAGACATTACAAATGCAAAACAAGACTGTATAATAACTTCATGTTAATCGATATTACAATGGATCCAGTTTCTGGTTGTTGTTTTTTTTTATTTGAACATTATGTTGCATTTTGATAATTATAATTGATGTTGATGATGTATCATGTTTATGAAGATGTGATTTAAGATGTTGAATATACAAAGCCTTTAATAAACTAAATCAATTTTGAGGACAAAATTCTTAACTTTGGTAGGGTCAAATGTAGTGAATTTGTTAGAAATTAGTCAATTGTGCTTAGTAGAGCAAGAAGAAAAGTCATATCTTAATAAATAGTTGGTATTATAGCATGAAAATTGGATGAACTATTAGGCCAAGCTTGATCTTTAATTAGAATATCTTAGTGTTAGTTAGGAGCAAGCCGATATTATTGAAATCTACTTTAATTAGGTGTATTTGATTATATGTTTACAATATTTGCATGCTTGAAGTATTATTGTTGAAGAACAAATTATTGATGTTTATTGTAATTGGTATCATTGTAAAGGGAATTGTCTGTGGTTTCAGAGGATAAGCTTATTAGAATTTTAGGAGATCGCGTTAAGTTTTTATATAGGGTTATTTGGGGTCGGTTAGCACAAAAGCGGGGGAAATTTTCACAGGTAAGCGTTAGAATTCGTGCCAAGAGCAAGGTGTCATCCGAGACGCTCGCGGGTGGGGTATATAAGCCGGTGCGTTAGCCTTAGAGGGGATGGAGAAACGACGGCCCTAGCCAGTAATTTATGCAGCACACGTATTGGCGCTATAGTCTTGTTAGATGCGCGCTACACAGACAATTCCCGCTCAAGAAATATAGACAAATAAAGATTTGCAGAAGACGGCTTATTCTTCATTCTTGATCGTCTGTGACTGTGACTGAGAGTGAGAAATAGAAGAAGAACGTTACAATTGATAGAAGCAAGAATATTACAATAGAACAGTACATTTGAGAGTAGTAAAAACGTTACAACAGTTAACACTGTTAAGCCTCCCGTACAGTACCCCTCCCCTTGCGTACTGCATTGCAATATCGTATATTATTATCATCATCACTCTTTGTGTTTTCATTGTCTTTTTCTTTATAAAATTACTAAACAATCATCATCTTGGCCAAAATAAAATAAATAAAGATATAACCGTCATTAATATAACGTGAGCTACTTGATCAACTTCATCAATGTGTAGTATAATAATTAATAAACCTAGATCTATAATTCTACTAGAATACCCGTCATCCGTTGGATAACTGTGGGTTTCGGGGGTCATCCATCAAAAAACATCACGTCTGTCACTCAGAGGCATAGCGAGCCTTCCCGGCGCCCGGGGACAAACTTTTCGATTTTAACCCCCCCCCCCCCAAGATTTCGATTTTCAACCCCCCCCCCAAACTTTTGATGTGCACCCCCCCCCCCCACTCAAACTTTCGATTTGAACCCCCCTCAACCTTTCAATTTATTTTTCCAAACCATTTTGGCGCCCCAACATATGTCCCCCCGCCCCCCCCCCCCTCCACCTCCCCCCGCCTCCCCTTCCGCCCCCTCCCCTCTTCGCTACGCTACTGCAGTGTCACTTATCGTCACAAAAACAGACCCCACATTCAAAAATATGTTTCTTATCTTTTAAAAACACCGAAAACACCGATTTCGGACTATCCCTTCATATACTGACGTCACATGTGACCTACTCAACTCTACTTCACCTGCCCAGTGTCCCGCCAAGTCTCAGACAACATGTTTTTATCGTTTAAAAAACGATTCCAGCCGAGCATGTCTCTGACCACACTATCCTTTCATATGCTTAGGACAAAGAAACAGATGAACTCTACTTCACCTGCCCTGTATCCTGCCAAGTTCAGATAGGCAACTTTATCATTCACATCTAAAAAAAACAAAACAAAAAAAAAAAATTGAAAAAAAATATCATTGACGTATTGGTCTAGAACCTGTACCACCCGCATGAGAGCGGACTACGCTACCAACTTAGCTATTTACTCGTGACGTCACAAATGAATTTTTATACTATACTTTTGAGTCTCCGCGCATAGATCTAGATCTAAGTCTAGTAGTAGAATCTAGTAACTTTCAAATTAAATTTTATCTTAAATTAGCCAAACAAAGATTTATATAAAATAATTAAGGCCTGAAATAGATTCTAGATGTATTAAGGCCTGAAATAGATTCTAGATGTAGAATTTACATTAAGTCTAGATCTAGAATTTACATTGAGTCTAGTGACCTAGATCTAGGCTAGATCTAGATCTAGGCTAGATTCATAACTTTCCTTCGACAGCTGATCTTTAGATCTAGAGAAATTTATTGTAAAACTAAATGAAAAAAGACAGTTTAAAATTGATATAAGTGTTGGAACGTAATAAATACAGCAAACGGACGTATTGTTAAAGTTATGACCGACAGAAAATTAGATTTAGAACGCGTTAAACTTTTGAATGGGAACACAATTTTCTTCGATAGACGCCGCCATTTTATTGTACTAAAGAGTAAACAAAAAACTGTGACGTCACGGTCCCGCCGAGTGTAGTGGTCGTTCTAAACTTTTAAAAAAAAATGGGTTACTCTGCGTATGAATAAATCAATAAATTAATTAACGTCTTTAAATAAATGTGTGATTAACAGTCTGTCTTAAAACAAAAAATTTTCTCTACCTACATACTATTTTACAGCTTTCCACGATGAGTGCAACCATGCGAGATAGTCAATCAGGCAAACAAACAAACGGTAAAATAACGATATAGCGTCGGAAATTATTGGGTAATGTTCGTTGAGTTTCGGTAACATTCGTTACTGTAAACCATAGTTTATTTGACCGTTGAAAGAAAAATAAAGTCAAGTGCATTAAATTAATGTTTTAACTTAATTTAATGTTTAACTGACAAAAATTAGCAACAATTAGTAAATCTAAATATTATTAATAAAGTCGAGTGTAGTAATTAATGATTTTTTTTATCGTGATTTTAGCAAACAAACAAACAAATAAATATTCAAACATGTAAACAAACTTGACTTTTAGTAGTATTAAGATTAAGATATATGCGAGGGATTTCGTAATTTAGTAGAGAAAAGCTTAAAACATAAATTCGGAACTAGGTAACGAAAAACGCCAGACCATCCGACAGATTATTATTTATTCGGCTCATTGGTCTAATACAATACACTACACTTAGACTAAAAGTAGCCTAATAAATGATGGAAGAATCATCAGAAAATGTGTTTCATTTTAAAGATGAAAAACCAACTCCAGATATCATAAATGATTATCCCAGTTCATTGCATGATAATGGTGTGCCACTAGTAATCGACAATGGTAGGCTTTGTTTCATTTTTTTTGTTTGAGCTTTAAATTAAATTTAAAAGCTTATACTTATTATTATTATTAATTAATATTTAATATTATTTATTACCTAAATTATTATAATATTTTATTTAATATTAATACTGTAATAGGCGTCTATCTAGATCTATATATTCACTATGTACTATATTTATTTGACTTATTTTCATTTTGTAGTGTATAGTTATTTATTAGTTAGTTAAGTATAGAAAGTACTTCAAAGTAGACCTTCCCTGCCCTGAGTCCGCCCAGCTCTGATGGGTACCTGACGTTAGGGCTAGTAAAGAGTAGGGGCGGCTGGGTTAGGGTATAATGCTGACCTCACTATCCCTTCATTCTTCATCATTCATATTCGTCATTCGAGGTCACAGAAACAAGTGAACTCCACTTGCCCCATCCATAGACCAGCAGGTTTGAAAGGGGACTTGACTTTTTACTAGATTCTAGATCTAGATCTAGCATAGAATTTGATTGAATAAAAATTTGTTTAAATGCTCCATTCCTTTAGGTACTTATCAATGTCGCGCTGGCTGGGCCTGTGCAGATAACCCAAGTCTAATTTTTAAAAACCTCACTGCAAAACAAAAAGGGAAAAAAAATCAAAATGTAAGTGTAGCTTATTCAAGTATTAACTAGATCTATATTGTATCATTTTATTCATGTGGATTCAAAAAATTTTTGAAATAACTTTATTAATATTAAATTAAAACTTATTTTTTGTAAAAAAAAAAATTGTTAATGAGAGAATTTTTATTGAACTGTTAAATATACAATATTCTTCTAGGAAGTTGAAACACTTTTAGGAAATGATATAATGAGCATGGAGCCAGCAAAATGGATATTGAGATCACAGTTTGATAGGAACATTGTCACTCTTTTTGATATTCAGGTAAAAAGTTTGATTAGCTGAGGTCATTTTTTCAATAATACTTAATTTTTTATTTTAATAGATCACAAATCTTCTTACCTTACAGTACACGCATAGTTGTCTTAAAACAAGATTTCCTATTTTATTTAGCTTTATCAGTTACTGATAGGGTCTCTTTTAATTTAATATGTAAATGATTTACTAAAATGAAATCAGCAACAGTGATTGATTTAGTTCTTCTCAGCATTAAAACAATTGTTTGACTTGTTTAGGAGCAGATGTTTGATTATTTGTTCTCTCATCTGGGGATTACAACTGAAGGATGTGTTGATCATCCCATAGTGTTAACAGAAGCAGTGTGCAACCCTAACTATACCAGACAGTGTATGTATGAAGTATAAATCTAATTTTAAAACAATGTCAATTTGGTCAGGGTGTTCTCTAATCTATACTTTAGTATTGTCGTATGAACAGTAAAACTTCGTTATAAACTCATTTTTTACTGGTACACTTTTTCCCTCAATCATTGGAATTCCTCAGTGATGTCAGAGCTGTTATTTGAATGTTATCATGTGCCTCAACTGTGCTATGGAGTAGATTCTCTCTTCAGCTTTTATTATAATCATCCAAATCCAGGTTTGTTGAATAAGCTAATTAAGTTCTAATTTGGTATTGTGCTTCTAAACTCATTTTTCCTTTGGTAAACAAAATATCAATGTAAAGATTTTAAAAATTGTTTTGATATAAACATGTAACGTTATTGTCAAAAACCTTGGTTAGACTTGTAGTAGCACTGTTATTCGTCAGTGACTGCAACTGCAAAGCTGTATCTGTATTTAAGCTGTATTTTAAAAAATTATTGCATTAAAAAAATTAAATACATACAGTGCTATATATTTTTCTTAAAATGGTAGAAAAGAAATTGTTGAGTATAATCAAGATATGAAACATACATACTTTTCAGAGACTGCTGATGCCCTGATTGTTGACTGTGGCTATCAGGCAACTCACATTCTGCCTGTGTTGGATGGAAGAATTTACCCAACCCAGTGTCGCAGAATCAACATTGGCGGTGGCTATGTAGACTGGTTTCTACAGCGTTTGCTACAGTTAAAGTATCCAGGCCATGTAAATGCTATTACCATTAACAGAGTAGAGGTCAGTTCTTGTGTCATTATCTTTAGAAGTAAACTGTTTACTTTTTTAAGAATATTTTGTAATTTAGATTTTAAGTGACTTAAAATACTTCCAATATGTAAGAATAATGCGGGGAAAAATTGCTATATCTGTAGTAGACAATAAACCCCATGTTTTATTTAAATAATGATTAATATCATGATTGAAAATGATCTCCCTCTTGTTTAGGAAATGATAAAAAACCATTGCTACATGGCCACAGATTTCCTCTCGGAACTAGCCCAGTGGGACGACAATAACTACTTTGAAAAAAATGTTAGAAAAATGCAGCTTCCAATGGCACTGGTATTAACATTACATTCTAAAATTGTAAATTGTACTATTTTGGTTGTACTATTGTTATTAGCTAATATTTTCATTTTATTTTCTGTAACTAGTCTCACCATCAATGTTCCTAATTAAATGATAATGCTAATTAGAATCACCTGTTTCTGACTAGTCAATGATAACAAAGCACCCATTAGTTGTAAAGTTCCCAGTAATGCTTTGTCTGCCCTGTGCATTGGTTGCAGTAAATGATGTATCATTATTTAAAATAATACACTAATAAACTGGATTTATTACATCTTGAGCATGAGGTTGGGGGGGGGGTTCCCACATACTTGGATCTTCCCCACAAGCTTTGTCCCAAGATAAGTAAGATACTCAAGTAACTAAATAGTTTAATCAAGTATGTTAAACATTTTCTGCTATGTTCCTTTAGCAGGCAGCTGTTTCACAAATGAATGCAGAACAACAGAAAGAAAGAAGGAAACAGCAGATCTCACGTCTCCAGGAGGTAAACACTAAGAGAAGGCTTGAAAAGGTAAGTCATACCTGGGTGTTTGTTTAAAGTATCTAGGTAGGCTTGTAAAGGTAATTTATAATTATGTGGCAGAATTCATATAACGCACTCTCTGAATTGTACTAGAATCTTAAGGTAGCTATCTACACATTTTCCTCTCTTTGTAATGATTTTTTTTTATTTTTCTCAACTTTTTTATTTTTATTAAGTTTAGTGTCTTACTGCATGCTAATGAAATTTTATATTTTTTCTAATGTTCAGCTGCAGTCTGATGAAACAGAGCTACAAAAGTTGCTGGAGATCCAAGAATTAATTCTTACAGAGGAAGATGATGATGTTGTAGTGGTAAGATAGAATAAAGTGAATAAGTTAGTTTGGTTCAGTTTGGTTACAAATGTATGGCACATAGAGAGGTTAATTCAAAGTTCAAATCTACAAAATATATCTCTTAATTATGATGGTTTATTTTTTCATTTTAGTATGTCTTAATGTTTAATTTGTATTTTATAATTGCAAAAGCATTTCCACCTATAACACAGGGAGCATTATCTGAAGTGGGTTTAAACAGAGTTGAGGATTTGCAAGAGGCTGTTGACAGACTTTCAGCTAGCATTCAAAGAGCCAAAGCAAAGATCTTAGGACAAGAACCTGCACCCATTGAACAAGAGGTGGCTAATCATGCCTTTCATCTTTGTATCCATGGCATGTTACTGAAAAGTAATTCTTCATTTCTAAAAATGGATTGGTTTTCAAAGATTTTCTTTCCCTCTCTATTTTAGAGCAAAGAGCCCTCCTTTCCTCTGTTGGACATACCAGATGAAATGTTGACCCCAGATCAGCTAGCAATTAAAAAACGACAAAAAATCCTCAAAAGTGCGAGAGAAGGCAGAAAAAAGGCTTTGGCACTTCAGAGGGAAAAAAGACTGAAGGTAAAAAACAGTAGCCTTTGTCTGCACTGCTTCCTTATTTCCGAAGCTATAAGGTTTTGCTTTATCTAAATATATATATATAGTAGAAATATTTTGAGATAATGACTATATGAAGTAAAAAATAATATTAATACATGTACCTGTAATATAGTACCACTATTATAGTACATGTTTTAATAATCTGGGTAAATAAAAATGATATTTTGTAATAGATAGACATATTTTAAAAGAATTAATTTTTATTACATAAACAGCATGAAACATTATTTAATTACTATACAGGAAAAGGAGGAAGAAAAAAAACTTGAAGAAAGAAAGAGGGTAGATTTCAATGGGTGGCTAATGGAGGTCAGGGCCAAGCGACAAGTAAGTTACGACATTTGTCTGGGTTGTTTTTTTTTAACCATTATAGTTCTATTTTGAACAAAGGATTACTCTTTGAATAGCTTACAAAGACGAGCTGGTTAAAGTTTAATACATAAAGTTGTTCAGCAATGTATAAAGAACTGTTTATTTTTACATCAAATGTCTGAATAATTATGTTACAAAAATATGTTTTTTTTTATTATATATGCAATGATTAAGTAAACCTAATGGTTTAAAATATGTTTTAGAAAATTTTAGATTCTCGTAATGCAAGGAGACAGAAGAAATCTGATATGACAAAAAGAAGAACCTATGCCTCGCAACAAAGAATGAGAATAATATCACAACTTGCTGCACGTATGTTCATTCATAGATAAATCTTAGTCCTGTAGTTACCAATATGTAGTTGAACTTGAATATGATTGTGTTAGATAATTTTTGGTTTACTAACATGTTAAATTAGAGATTTTATTGTGCACCACTTTTCTTTTGAAATTTTTATTAGAATTCTAGTAAAATCTGACCAAACCACTAGAAAATTAATGTACAAAATTTGTTAATACAAAATCAATCCTTTTTCTTGATTACATTCCAAAATAATTTGATGCATCTTGCAGAGCCTTCCAAGAAGGGAGACAACTTTGGACAAAATGATGCAGACTGGGATGTGTATAAAGAAATTGTAAATTTATTTTCTATCTCTAATTATTTTACTGTTTGACATTTATATAAAACAACATTTTTTTAAATGTACAAAGACAAGAGGGTTCCACTGATTATTTAGCTTTTAAAAATCATGGATATATTGATACCATATTATTATTATACTTATTTGTAGATTAAGTTTCATTACTTCATTAATTGAATGATCTTTCTGAAGAATCGAGAAGGTGGAACCAGCGACTCTGATGCCGAAGAAGAAAAGTTGGAAGAGTTGGAGACAATTTTAAAAGAACATGACCCTGAATTTCAAAAGTAAGTCTAAAAGTATTACTAGGGCTTTTTTGAAAAATGACCAGTTATTTCTATGAAACAGGTGAGCTCTACTTCATCTGCTCTATTGCATGTAAGGTTTACTTAATAGTTTACAAATTTCTATTTACTGCAGCTTTTCTCGTTATAAAAAAATTACATGTACACCAATAGGCTTATACTATCATATTAAGATTTTTTCTGGAGATATTGCTTTCAAAAAGTGTGGGGTTGGACCAGTACTACGATCAAGATTTGAGTATGGAGACTTTACAAAATAGTTGTTTTATACAACCTACCAGTGTTTAAATATCTAGACATCAGATTTAATTTTAGACAAGTCAATCATGATGATGATGGTATAAAATAATGATATATTGTATTCTTCAGAGATCTGGATATGGGAGGACTCTCAGGAGAATTTGATGTTGCTGAGTACTACAGACTCCATCTGGGTGTTGAGCGGATGAGGTTTGTTTGTTTACAGCAGTCTCTCCCTTCCTTTTAAAGCAGTATATGTGTCAAAAAATAAAAAATTAGAATATTCAGAACATCGAGATATTTGATGTTTTTGTCTATTATCTCTTGTGTTTTTATGGGACATCAAGCAAAAAGTATTGTTTTAAGCTTCGTTTTGGAAAAAGGAAATAACTTTTACATAGAACTTGTCTATTTTCTTTTGTGGCTTACACACACATGGCAGAGGCCAACTAATCTTTGTTTCTAGGTGCTTTTTGTTGTAATGCCTCCTTCTGTCTTCCCAGAGTTCCAGAGCTTCTCTTCCAACCCTCCATGCTAGGACTTGAACAGGCTGGCCTGACTGAGACAATGGAATTTATCCTGGGAAAACTCAGTGCAGACATTCAAGACAGAGTTGTGAAGGTACATCCCACATTAACATTTTTGCATCCCAGTCATTAAAACTAATAATAAAACAATTATTGATAAATTGGGGCAGCAAAACATGTAACATATAATCTATTTTTTAAAATTATTTCAATCTAATCTTTGATTGAGAAATTTTTATCTCTACAATACAGTATGTGTTTCTAACTGGAGGAAATGCCAACTTCATAAACTTTAAGGATAGAATCGATAAAGAATTGTTACAAATGAGACCTTTCCAAAGCTCTTACAACATTTTTTCTGCAGGTAAGTGTTATTTTACACGTTTTGTAGTTTTGTCAAACTGTCATATGTGATTAATTCAAGTGGGTTTTTTTTTAGTAGCAGATAGCCTACCATCCCACTTCTAGGTAACCTTCCAGATAACTCATTCATGAGTTAATTCTATGATTGTGTCAATGTAAACTTTATTGTGTCATCCTTGTTGATCTGATTTCAAAACTTTAGTGGCTGTCACCAGTTTACTCTATTAACTCTCCTAATGGAAGATTCCTCCTTTTTTCGGGACGAGTTATCCATATTACTCTTTGTCTCTGTAGCCATTGGTTAAAGAGTTGTCAGCCTTTATCCCAACCCACCTCCTCCCTGCCAAATGCATGGAACCAGCTACATTTAATTATATAAATTTACAATGGAAATATATGCAATCTTTTTTTACATATTAATTATTATCTTTCTCTTGAATTATCTGCGAATTTTATTTCTTTACAATTTTGATTAAAAAGGAATGCATTTTAACTCTGACTAAATTATTTTAATTAAATTTTCCAGCCAATCCAAGTTTAGACGCCTGGTATGGTGCTCGTAAATTTGCGCTGTCACCCCAGTTTGCAAATAGTTGTATCACAAGAAAAGAGTATGAAGAAATGGGGGAAGGCTATTTCCGTGAACATGTGGCATCCAACAAATATTTCCCAACACCTATAGTTACAACACTTTGAAGTTTTGTCTTGTTACTGTTAATTCTGGTTTTTTTTTTAATTACACACTTTGTACTGTAATTGTAATATAATAAATGTAGCTTTAAATTTTTCTTTGTTGACTTAATTTACCTGTTGCCTATCTTACGATAAATTTAAATTAGAGTACATCGACACATTTTAAAAGTGACGCTGATTCTTTTTTATATTGACAAATAAAAAATACTCCCACTAAAAGTAATAGGTAACTACTCACATATTGAAATTGACAATATGTTGCATGCCACCCTTTGGGGTATAGTTTTGTGTAGTATTATACTATACATTTTGATTTTTGCCTTGGGTGCAAAATTAAATAAACAGTATAATTAGACTTATGTAATGGGAACATTTATTTCAGCAACAGTTTTTAAATTTTAAAAGGTAAGTTTAAAAATATGCCCAATGGGCATATTTTAAAACTTACCTTTTAAAATTATAGTCATTTAAATAGTAGTGTATAATTTAGTTTCTTCTTTTTAGTGCATTATTACATAAAAGCTTGTTATTAAAACGTTTTTTATGAAATTTTTAAATGTACCAACTTGGGAACAGAACAAAACCAAACACAAAAGAAAACAATGCAAACGCAAAAAAAAAAAACAACAAAAAAACGCAACACTGAAAAGTAAACAATGCAAACAATTACAAACAAACAAACAACAGACAAATACTAAAGAAAACACAACTCAAAAGAAAATGCAAAAAAAAAACGCAACACCCAAATGCTAACACATAAGAAAACGCAAACGCTTTATGCCAACAATAATGCTATCAATGACGTCTGCGCAATTTACATTAACATTTTTTTTAACTTAAATAGCAATATTTAGCTGGAGTTGAATGTCTTTTTTAAAAATTACCTCCCCTAGCAAAATTATTAAACATTTTAATTAATTCGAGGGTTTTTTTTTCGACCCTGCTATTAAAATGTATCCATTTTTTTTCTAGGAATATTATATAAGCGAAAAGTTTATTTGAAATTGATCTGTTTAATAAGTTTTAGCAATGTGCGTGAATTTAATATTTCCACGTTCTTTTGTTGACGTATGCGAAAGAGTAAAAACTTTGCCGACAATAAAAAAAAATTAAGTCATTACACAAATAAACTCACGACATATTGCAATTATTGGCTCCCGACAAATGGACACACGACATATAGCCAAAATTGTATGACTATGACTTTCGACATAGATGCAATCATTTTATCTAACCCACCAATTTCCTACCGCCAATACCAATATAATCCCTTTTATTTGCCTGAATGGAAAACTTATTCGAGAACAGCAATTTATTAACAAATGGATCTCTTAACAGCTATATTCCGCAATTTAAAAAAAATGATAGTTTTATTTACAACCGTGAAACTATGTGGCTAAATTCGAGAACATGTGTAAATGTATACTATAGGCCTACATGATGTTAATTGGATACACAACGTTTTGTTTTGATACCCTACAAGTAGCCTATACTGCAGATATATGTACAGAGTGGACCTCTCCCCACACAATGAATTGTAACTGTCTCTACAACCGACTGATTTAATGGAAGTCATAGCTAGATGGCCCATTTATAAAATACTAATTCGTAAACTAGATTTAAAAAATAAGGCCTGTCAAACAATGGTGTGGGGTTTAAGCTAACTCTAAAGAGTATTGATGAAGGGGTCCACCTAGCAGGTGTCATATTCAATTAGACCGTTTCACCGGGAGACTTTGTCTCTGCGGAAACCGTATTGACAGGGGCCCTTTTGTCGGGAGCCAAAATGTCGGGAGTCGAAATGACTTGTATCGTTTTGTCGGGAGATCAAAATGACGGGTGCTATTTGTCGGGAGTTGTAATAACGGGAGCCATTTTGTCAAGAGCCTAAGTGCCTGGGGCCGTTTTGCCGTAAGCCAAAATGGCGGGAGCCTGTTTGTCGGTAGTCGTAATAACGGGAGCCGTTTTGCCGGGAGCCTATATGTCGCGAGTCAATATGACAGGAGCCCATTAGACGGGAGCTTATATATATATATATATATATATATATATATATATATATATATATATATATATATATATATATATATATATATATCAGGGCCCTTTTGACGGGGCTATTTTGACTGGGTCGGTTTGTCGGAGCCGTTTTGTCACCCGCCGTTTTGACGGTGCACCGAATAAAAGCTTACAGTTATAATTTTAATTAAGGAGTGATGCTGCAAACTACAATAGTAGGCCTTTAGTCGTGGGTAACTCACTCAAGTTACACTTTATGTGTAGCGTGGTCCTATGGCCTCTACACAAATTAACTAAAAGTAACGGATCTTACCTATGTTAAGTAATCGGTTTTTTAATCTGCATTCGAGTTTTAATTTGATAAAGAAAAAAACTAGTAGTTTACCACTGTTTTTAATAAATGGCTTCAAATATTGACACGAAGATGTACAAATCTTTAAAAGCTAACCTAGTCGTGTGATCTAATTGATAAAAGATAATAAAGTAACGATAGAAGTAAATATAAAAATAATGCAGCAGAACGATCTCCAGTGACTATGAGAAACAACGAACAAGTCTCATTTAGAATCCTTGGCGCTAACAGGATGTTGCGTAATTTATTCTGATTAATAGGTTGCAAAATACATCCGTATTACTTAGTATTAGTAATTTATAGGTACACTCCTTAAAGATACTGACATGATAATTGGACGTTTGTTCAAGTCATTTTAGAGATCGTGCATTAATTAATAACTCGAGGGTTGCAGTGATCAGTGGCGTAGCGAGGTCGGGTGTCACCCGGTGCGGCACTGAGTGGTGTCACCCCTTAGAGGCGTAGCAACCCTTCCCGGGGACAAACTTTCAATTTTCGATTTGCACCCCCCCTCCTCAAACTTTCGATTTGCACCTCTTAAAAGACTATTTAGAGCTCGAATTAATCACTTAATTAAGTAGAATTATCATTTTTTTCTCTAAATGGTGTCACCCGGTCCGTTCCGCACCCCCCCTCGCCACACCTCTGGCAGTGATTCATTTGCAATGTTATGTGGGGTGGTGGTCAATCGAGCCGTGTTATATAACCCTATGCAAAACAGGGTAATACTTTTAAAAATAAATAATGACAAATGTTTCTACTCTATTATTTCCATATTATTTGAAGACATTTAATTACATGTGAATAACTATTTTAAAATTGCACGCGAGTAGTGGCGGCTGTTTGAAATAACAGATAGATAGATCTGTGTCCCAAGAGTTCATTATTCGATTGCAGAAGGGGGTGGGTGAGAAGTTGGATTGATTTTTTATGGGGCCTTGACTCCTGTGGATGTTATTAAAATTGTTTTGTAACGTTATGTGGTTAAGGGTTGTAACGTTCCCTTTCGAACCTGACGGCCCATGGGGCAAGTGGAGTAGAGTTTACCACCAAGCACGTAAGCCGATTCTCTAGCCATTAACTTTAAGTAGATGCTACCAATCAACTCCTTCTTGAGCTTATACGCGTGCTGCTCTTAGGGGCGGTGTGGCTGGTAGAGTTTCTTCCAGGCATCTCTTCACCCCCCTCCCGAACGAGATGGAATTTATATAGTAAACATAAACTTTTACTATTGTCCCCCCCCCCCCCCCCCCGAAAATATCAAGTGCACCCCCGGAGAAAAAAGTCTGGAAGAGACACTGGTGGCTGGATAGAGCTTGCGACTGCTAACCCGAAAGTCTCGGGTTTGGATCCCGGGCTCGAGTCCGTAAGACTTCTTTGAGTGCACCCAGTTCCAATGGGTACCTGGCAGACGTTAGGTGCAGTTTTGACCACACTTTCCCCTTGTATGCCGAGGTAACTAAAACATATGTTTTGTTTGGGTAAAGATAGATTAATTAATCAATTAGAAACATCTCAAATAAGTGGTATCAGTAATAGGCTACGTTCCATTGATGTGGTTAGTTAGTTTTCAATCAGCAGATGATTTATTTTACAATTAATAGATCAAGATCAATAAGTTACTTGATCTAATATTAGACTACTATCTAGAATCTAGTAAATTTTTCTATTAAATAATTAATAGTTTCAAAATGCGTCAACTCCACATAACATGCGATTTTTCATTTACGCATTTCTATACGGCATACGGGTTATAGGTAATGTATTTTGCATATTATGTTGCTAATGCGGGGCTTTGATTATTAATTTATTTTTATTTGAACAATAAAAGTACATTTGGATCTTGCTGCTCGGTAAAAATGTCTTTTAATCGATCTGTGCTGAGCTAGGCTAGTTCAGGGTGGTTGGAACCCGAAAAAAACCCTGACCCAGTTAGGGGATGCTTTATCGAGTACGATAATTGTACTGCCGCGATTCTGATATTAATACTACAGGAAACATTTAAGAATCGAATAGGCCTCTTGCAAAAATAGCCTACGATACTTATTTACAACTACTTTTTACTTGCCAGGTAGGAACTCCCATTATTTTTGTTGTCACATTATTTTTGTTGTGAATAATTATTAAGAAAAGTTTTAAAGACAATCACTTGTTTGCCTAATACAATTGAAGTTATTTTCGAAAATGCTTGTTTATTTGGGAATATGCTAGAACTGTGATTTGAGATGTTGTATAAAATAAATAAAGTTCTAAGCTTCTTTTTTTGACTTATGATGACCAAGTTATCCTTGAGCCTGGCATTCACTGAGTGTCAGAAGACATCCATATTTATGTCCGGTTTCTAAATGTGGGATGTTGTTGTTTTCTCGAATTTCATTAACATTTTCCATTTAATTTGATGAAAAGATATGGTATGTTATATTATTTAAAATAATTTTTTCATACTTGATTTAATAATTATATTGTGTTCCACACGTATTTAGAAATGCAGCAGATTCTAGTGTAGTCTAAGATTGTGATTGTGAAAGTCAACTTCAAGAAAACTTCCGATTCAACTTGGAACTTTGAGTTTGAGCTGAGACGCAAAAAAGTTGCACCACGCATTATTATTTTTGTTTATCATCTAAACTAGTGTTTTTAAAGTGTTTTAAAGTTCTGTTTGACTGTAGTTGAAGTGGCTTCCACATGTTAATTTGACTTGATTTAAAAATAATTATGATGTAGGCCTAGGCTACATTCTTCTAGATTAGCTAGCAGTCTTGTTAGAAGTCAAAGTGAAAGACAGCCCATTCTCTCTCTTGGGAGAGAGTTGGGGGGCTGTGTGGGGGTTTGAAGGAATGATCTTGGGCATGAGCATCTGGTTGTGTTAACATTTGTGGGCATTTAATTAAATTGTCCTAATTTCAAACAAGACTTAAGTAGTGTAGGGCCTATACACATAGATGACTTAAAAAGTTCTAATATTTTGTAGGCCTTTTTAGACATTAGGCTGCATAAGCCTAATTAATAATTATTTGTCAATCAATGCCATACAGCTTAGTCTTAGCCAGCTCATATAATCTAGTCAAATATCAAACAAATGCTAAAGAATACTTGAAACTAAATCGTAATGTGGTAGGTAACCTGTTAATGACATATTTATTCATTCACACTTTTTTTTCTTCAGTTTTCTTATGGATTACATTGTAAATGTGCAAGTCTTCTTGGCACATCAAAAGTGCGGAAGAAGATGCAACTCTGGATTAAGTGAAAATTGAATTTCTTCTGAAATTGTTTATTGTACAAGTCTACGATAAATCACAAATTTAAAACATTTGCTTGTGTTATTTCTTAAGAAAGAAACACATCTTTAGACATATTTTTTAGACATTCAGTATGCCTTTTCAAGGATTACCTTGGACTGAATTCATATCTTGTCCAGTTTGTTTTATACTATTCAATGAACTGCAGCAACGGCCTATTTCATTAGGGTGTGGGCACACAGTCTGTAAGTCCTGTATTAGAAGTCGTCTAAATGATAACCGGTAAGTTTGCTTTACTACCTGGTTGTTACTATCTAAATAAAATAATAATTCAATTTTAGAAATGATTGCTTAGAATTTTTGTCCCTAAGACTAACAGTTTTTATCATGTTGACTAAACAATGTGGCTAAGTGTTAATTAAACATTATTTTTCAACAGCTGCCCTTTTGACCAGATCCTTTTGCCGAATGATGTAGATAAATTGCCTGCAAATTTTGCCCTTATGCACCTTGTGGGTGCTGCGGTACCAGAACAGGAGAAGGAAGCTGTTAAAACAGTTTCTGATAATCCTAAGTCATATGAGCAGGCCAGGAAATGTATTGAAGAAATGGCTGTTCATCTGAAGCCTCTTGCTGAAAGTTAGTAGATTACATCATACATTGTTTTGAATTTGTTTTTACTAATATAATCCATTATTATCAATAGAAGCAATGCGCTGTATGTATGTTCAAGTGAATATTTTATGTATTTTGTTTATACCATTAATTTTAGATACTTCAGATGATGACAGTTCTACTTGTAGTGAACCACTGCCCATTAAAGGAAGTCACAGCACTGGCAGTGGGGGCAATAATACTCCTTCTAATAACTCAAAATGTGTCTTGAGTCGCCCTATGCAGCGCAAGCTAATCAGTTTGATACATTGTCAACTTCTCGAAGAAGAGGGTAGGTCACGTGCTGCCCGCATTGCACGTTCACTCGGGGAGAGGATTGTATCAGAGCTGCTTATTCTACATCAGTACCCTCATCAGTTATCTGCCAACTTATGGGCTGCAGTAAGGACAAGGGGATGTCAATTTTTGGGTCCAGGTATGTAGACCATGATTTTATATTAACCTTCTTGGGACTGGTTTTTATTGGAACACTTATATTGCTAATATCTCAATATTTATTTAAATGAGTTTCCTGATTTAAGTAGTTTATGCCTATAAGTATATTAGATACACTTACAAAATTTTAGTGATGTTTTGGTCTAATGCATAGGCATCATTTTGATATTTGTTATTATTTTACTATTAGAATTTCTTATAAATACATATTTTATGATTACTTACACAGCAAGTACAAAAGCCCATGCAACATCTGTCTCTTCCCCCTCCCCTCCAACAACAGGAAATGTGTAACTGCTATTATAAATGGCTGGATAATCTAAACTAGCAGGAAGCATTCTTGATTTGACTTATAACCCTCCATTTTTTTTACAGCTATGCAGGAGGAGGTGCTAAAGTTGATTTTACTTGCATTGGAGGATGGTTCATTTCTTTCTCGGAAAGTCTTGGTACTGTTTGTTGTTCAAAGATTGGAGGCAAGATACCCTCAAGCTTCTAAAACAGCTATTGGGCATGTTGTTCAGCTATTGTACAGGGCTTCTTGTTTCAAGGTAAAACCTCAATAAAATCAAAATCAATACTTGTTTGTCTTAGTCACTTTATTTTTTTAAGGAACCATTTTTTGGTAAGATGACCATAAAGATACTTGTTACTTAAAAGATAGTCATGTACTGTATAATTTGGTTTTTCTTATGTTCATAGGTATTAAAACGTGAGGAAGAGTCATCATTAATGCAGCTGAAAGAAGAGTTCCGACAGTATGAATCATTACGCAGAGAACATGATTCACAGATTGTTCAAATAGCCATTGAAGCTGGGCTAAGAATTTCACCTGAACAGTGGTCTTCATTGTTATATGGAGATCCAGCCCATAAATCTCATATGCAATCTATTATTGATAAGGTAATGGAGTTGAATACATATCTTAATGTTGTTCTTGCACAGCTAATAGATGTTGAAAGTATCTTGTGTGTTTTAATATGTATATTGTTTCTGTTTGTAGCACCAGAGTCCACAGTCATTTGCTCAGAGCATAGCTGAGTTGATGTTGACTCTACAGAGAAGCAGCGACCATACTGGTCTACAAAAACTACAGCCACAGTTGGAGTTTCTCTCTAATATAGACCCCAATCCAGGTAACACAATCTAGCCTGTTTCTATTATTTTTTTACTTATCTCATTACATTATCCTTTTTAGTGAGGTTCTGTTAGTGTCTGAGCATTATTTCAGCTTTATTCTCTCCCCATTAGATTGTCCTGCTCCTTCTTGGGAAAATCTGGAAGCGATCATGAGATCCCTGAACACAGTCATGTCAACTTTTGTTGAGTTTCTGTCAAATCCGGATCATAGGTCTCGTTTAGAAGCAGCACCTATTCAAAACACTCGCTACAAGACCTCCATGTGTAGAGATTTTTCAGCAAGAGGAACCTGTCCTCGGGGGAACACTTGCACTTTCGCACACTCTCAGGAGGAGTTGGAGCGGTAAATTGTTTGATTTAAAAAATATTTATAAAATTACATGGCAATCTTTGCATCTTTGTTTTTTGTGGTATTCAAATAACTACAATTTGGACTTAAACAATGCGTTATTCTCTAGTTACAGATCAAGATCTCGAAGGAATGGCAGCAGAGGAGTTGTGGGTATTTCAGAGAAAACATCATCATCTTTGACCCCTTCAGAAAGTGACCAGTTAAGACAAGTACAACTAATATCCAAATTGAAAATGGAAGCAGTTGCCAAGAGCACTTGTCTCAAGCCACTGGTGAAGTCTCATTCTGTTGTAGAGCTGCTAGATCCTAAACTTTCTCCCAGGTACATTCTTCACTGTTCAGGCTGTAAAAATACTCTTTTAAAATGATTGTATTATAAAATTTTTATTTTTTATGGTGAACTGATTGTTAATTTATTTGTACAGCTCTACAGTCATACCATTGGGACAGCCCCCTATGGGAGTTATGTTACCTCATCAGAAACCTGGCATGCCTTTAATTGGTCCTATGGATCCAAGGCTTGCCACCAAGCAGCTGGACCCTGAGAAACCACCATTTATACCACCTGTCCCTACTCACATCACTGATACACATTTAACCTTCAGTCGTTCTGTTGTAGATTGTAAGTATTCATAGTTTTAACTGGTGTATTTGTTTATACTTAATTGTTTGCATCAGGAAAGTATCTTTAAGTACGTTTCCTAATTTATTTCCAGCCTCTGATGGAACCACACTCTCAGCAATAGGTCCTCCAGGTTGTCTTTATCCTCACACTGCAAATGGATATCCTCAACTTCAGGGCCCCCCACCATCCAGCCCATATGGTGGTAACCTACCTGTGCCTCAGTTTCCCACACACTCCCTGCCCTCTAACCCCGCTTTAAGATCTGCAATACCATCCCTCCCCCCTCCCATGACCCCTGGGCATATCCCCAGGAACACAACTATAACAAGATCTTCAAATGTTCACATCTCCACTGAGGCTGGTTTACCATCTATGACCATGGATCCTACCAGCATGTGTACAGGAAGTGTACCATGTGCTATGGCAGATGGTAGTGATGCTGTACTGCGCACTTTGCCACCAGGCTACCATACTTTGCCATACAGTTCACAGGTGTGTTGATTTCTCATTAGTTTTTAATAAACCGTTTGAACCTTTATGTATAATTTTTTAAAATAAGAAGATCCTCCTCTTGCTGATGACCTAGAATAATGTATTAAATAGTTTATAGTTTAGGGACAGTTGCAGTATTGGTTTTGATAAGCTTGTTCTGTAATCTTTTTAAAAAAGTCTTGTTAAAAATTATTATAGAGCTGGCCTGAAATTAAATAATTTACCTTATAACATAATTGCAGGGTGCTACTATAGTGGGGAGAAACATTTTATTCCAAGGTCATTTACCACTTTTACACAATATCTACAAGCCAAGTGATAAAATTAAATATTCATGTGACATCACTATTTTTCCAAGGATATTTTCTTTTTTGTTGCTGATATACTTGGTAAACAAGAATCAGTCAAATTGGAAAAAACCCCAAATTTCAAGTTTGAATTAACTATACCTTGGTCAATAGTGTTCTGGTAGGCTACCATTTTCTGGGACTGAACATTTTAGATATGTGTCTGACTAATTATTATTCTGGCCTGTCTCTTTTTTGTTATAGCCCAGGGCACATGGGGCAGGGGAAGTAGAGTTATTCTTTTATGACCTATGCATATAAGAGGATAGTGTTATTAGTGCAATTCCCAATAGCCTTGGTTTTCCTTAATATGAGCCAGGTACCTATCAGAGCTTGAGTTCATGATCTGAAAAAGAAACTTTCTGGTTAATAGCTGTGTTCTACCATCCCACTATATGGCCTTTGTCTACCCAACATTTTAACATTTAAAAGGCTTATCTTCTTTAGTAATACATTCATCTCTATTACATTGTTTTTATCAATGAACACAAATAAAATTAATTAGATGATTTAACTTTTTCTTAAATAACAGTTGACATATATACCTTACTTGCCAGGTATTTACTGGTAACATCTATTTCCTGAAAGATTTCCTTAATTCTTTTTTCAAAGAAAGTAATTGCAAATGAAATGTGTCCCTCCATTTTACTTGATATTTAACTGTTTTGTTGTGTAGATGTTTTTATAGAACCTGTTATGGTAAGTATCAAGTCAGTTCCGCGGGCAAGAAGTTTATGATCTCTGAAGTAAGTAGTTGAGAGGCCATCCTGTAGGATGTTTTGGTATAGCCTTAATAGCCCGCCTTTTCATTATGGCGGTGTTTCAGAATCTTTCAGAGTTTTCATTCTTGATGAGGCTGAGGTTCATCTGCGTTTGAGTGTCACCATCTGAAAGCTCAGGGAACTTAACTCTGAAAGTTTTTAAAAAGTTGACAGGTATTTGCTTTCACTAATTCTCATAGTAAAGAGGTTAGGGAAGAAATTCTTCATCACATAGTACATGAGCAGGTTCTTGAGTTTTAATTCCAATATAGGTTGTAGCATACTTTTGGTCTGCTACTCAAATAATTTTGGTTTCTTAATGTGTATGTTCTATCTAGTAAGGCCATACCAAAACAAAAGCGAGTTCACTTTCATCTTTTTTTTTTCCTTGAGAAAAAGTCTGACAAAGTACGCCATACTTACCTGTTAAGTTAATCTTCATGTTTTCAGGATTTTATTTTGTATCGTCCATAGTGAGGTTACTGACGAGGAGAAATATATTTTAAAAAAAAATCATTTTGCTCTTGTTGGGTATGCCGTTTTCATTTAATTTTCTCACGATGTATAAAATTTTGTGTTAGCTATCACAGGGAGACAGCCTTGAAGATCTCACCAATCGCAAACAAGAGATCATCTCCCACCTGCAAGAAGAACCAATGTTCATGGATGCCACCATCTACAATGGAAGTTCTGCAAAAGGAGGCTATCCTGGACTTACATCAGTTCTTGCCTCCAACGCCAAGAGCAGGAGTGTTGAGTCCATGCCTAAACATGTTTCTGACATGTATGTTGTCACACGATCAACACAGTTTCTAGACGACTTGCGTAAGTTTCATTACTTTGTCACAAGTTACTTCTTTAAAAAAATTCATTACAGCTGTGTCTTGTTATAGATGTAAATACAATTTAAATACAGCTTACGTTTAAAACATATTAATATATTTCACACTTTGTATAAGAATTATCTTTTAAATTGACCTTAGTGAATGAAGATAATACCCCTTATTCAACGAGATGGTCTAACGGAGATGATAGTGCAGGTGCACCTGATGACCTGTCTTATGATCCCTCAGCCAGAGGATCTTTACCTGATAGTTCAACTACCAACAGCATTTCTTTCTCTACTGCTGTCCCTACCAGTACAGCCTGTTTGAATGAAACAGTGAGTATTCATTTTATACCTCTCTAGTCCTCTCCCTGTAGTTCATTACTGTTTATTTCAAAGGCATTTATTCTGAACCTTGTCTTTACCAGCAGGCTGGTACAAACAAACTGTACAACTCATTTAATTCAGTGCCCAACTCGGAGCCCAATCTCCCTGTACCTGGTGCTGGGGGTGATGCTGAGTTTTGCAGGTATGTTGTTGTATTTTTTTAATACCTTCATTTAACTGCAGAAACTAATCTTGATTTTTTTCCATGTATTGGGACTTATAGTTTTAGAAATCCAATATTAAATCTGCTTATAAAATTTAACTCGAGTATCACTCAGTTTAAAATTTGAAGTGCAAGTTTTTTTTTTTTTTCAGTTTTCCTGGTGATGATGGTGATGAAAGTTTCATTCCTTTTGAGCACACGTGTGTGTCCAAATTTGGGCCAATATCTCGCATGAACAGGATGAAAATGCTCAACTCAGCCCCAGTTCAAGTCACTGCAGATGTAAGTCCTCTGTTTATTTCATTGAGGGGTTTGATGTAGGACTCCTTTATAGTCTATGTTTTTTTATAAAGATTTTACAACCTGTCAAAACTGTTGCTGTTGAGATTCTTTGAATACAATAGTCCCATTCATCCCAACAGATGACCCCAGTAGTGGCTGTAACGCCAATGGACAGACCAGTGACCTCCTCCATGACAGCCCCAAGCAGGTTTTCAACACCTTCCCAGATGGAAGGTATGGATTTCTCTGTCAGGCCTACACCATCAGAGATCCCGTCTATCTGGAAGTGAGTGTCAAACATTTTGCCCATTGCTCATTTTAATTTGGTATTGTTTATTTAGCACTCTATGATTAGTAATGTAAAGAGAGTAATAGTAAAAAAAAAATATAAAAATTATTATGAGTTTTGTATTCTTCCTTTTGTGAGATATTAGCATGTTAAAAGATTTAAATAATTTCTTTCTTTTGTGAAATATTAGTTAGTTAAAAGCTTGAAATGGTTTCTTGAATTTGATTTAAAAAAAAATGTCCTCAGCAAAAGTCCTCAGCCAACATATTCCAACATAGCTCGTCTGAAAGCTGGAGCTGCAGGAGCTGTTTCTCATAATGAGAGACTCGCTTATGAACTTCAGGCTATTGAGCTGGAGATATCCTTGGTCAGTTTTTGTAGTTAATTACGTTATTGAGAATTTCAGGCATATCATCCAATGATCTCACTAACTTTTATTTTGTATAAGTTTATTCAATAAAAGAGTACTTACTCTCAGTAACATTTAGATAAAAATTTTTTTTTACAGAAAACTGGTAGAGAGCCTGAACCTGTGAGGAAAATTATACAAGAGGCAGTGATGGCTTCATCAAATCATGGCATAGGACAGAGGGGTTACGCTGCAATTGATTTTAACAGGAGCATCAGTGTCCCTGCTGTCATGTCAAAACCAGATCGCTCAAAACCGGTAATTATGTGGGGCTGCAAAACCATGAATATTTTTTTATCTAAATGTCTACAGTATAATAAAAAAAAGCTTTTTTAAAAACACTTTTTTGGCACTTTGGGGTCAGCGTCCAGTGTGGCTGTCCTCCTTGCCCCCTGGCTTTGCCACTGGTTCTAACATAAAATTAGTGGGGTTGTTTGTGGTGATAGTGATAAACTTTATGGAATAAGAAGTTGTATTCAATAAAATTGTGTTCAATCAACATCCAAGCTTATTCCTTGACAAGGCGACCCTGATTGGTTATCACTGGTCATATAGTTAGGTTGTCCAAAGTTTTGTAGCTCTCTAGCCTTGCTATATTTATAACATTGCATCATGCCTTGTTTTTTTTTTAAATTGCAGAGCATGAATGCCCAGAGGACTGCCCAGAGATTTTAGGAAGATTACAATAGATCTTGTCATGGTTAGTTTGGTACTGTATTTCTTTGCAGTTTTGTACCTAAAGCTTTGGTAGATATTTATAGATAAATATCATTTATCATTATTCATATAGATAATTTATCATTATCATATAGATAAATATCATTTTTCTTATTGTCTTCATTTCAGGTGTGAAGAAATAATTGGTGCTGACAATAAAGTGTATCACTTTGCAAAAGCTGAAAATCTCTTGAAGATTCCTTTTTAATGAGGGAGGAGAGACATTGGCCGTTACATATGATTGGTTGAACTGAAGAGAAATGTAAACAACATTGTGGTTGCTCTAATCACCAGGAGGAAAGTCAACAACCACATGTAGTTTTATAGACACCACATTTAGAGATGAGAGTTGCTTTGTTTTTTATTTAAAATATTACTTTGCTTTATGTTTTTATAGAGCACAATAGTTAACATGAACGCAAGAAGAAAAGCAAGGCTGGGTTAACTATGAAAAAAAATGTTGCTAGGAGGTTTCTGTAAGGTTCTTCATATTGAAGAGATTTATATTACACTGTATAGCAATATGTTCTCAGGATTTGCCAGCTTTTTTAGTTACCAAATTGTTACTGAATTGTGATTGTCCTTGCTTTAAAATGCTAAATAGCTTGCAGCAATATTCTTTGCTTTTCTTTCTAATTTCATGTTATTTTGAAATGTAACATTTCCTGGAAATTTGAGATTGTTTGGGATGGGAAATTTCCACAAAGTTATCAGTTTCATTTTTTTTAAAACTGAAATTTTTTAAAAGAGGCATTTTTGGCTGATGTTCTGATTGTTTTATTGAACCTGTGTTGTTCCAGCCTGTTTTACGTTCTATTTTAGTGGTAATATTCATTGTAACCTCTGCTAAATGTTAGTGATTTCTGTAAATATTTTATTCCTTGTTTCTTCATAAACATTTTGATTACAACCTTTGACCCATGAACCAAGAGTTCA
The DNA here is from genome assembly GCF_028476545.2 of Physella acuta. NCBI lineage: Eukaryota > Metazoa > Mollusca > Gastropoda > Physidae > Physella > Physella acuta. The sequence goes on from NW_026731533.1 coordinate 988,922, forward strand.
TGTTTTATTTTCTACTTTGTGATTCCATTGTAGAATCTGTTTTGCCTGTAACATTCATTTTATAATGCTGACTTGTAAGTTTCTTGCGAGTTTGTATGAAAAGGTACAATTTTCTGCATCAATGTTATACTGTGATCTTGTGTAACTAGTGATTTATTTCTGTAACCTGTAACTCACAAAGCTCTTCATTTAAAAAGTAGTTCATATTTATTTTACCAGTCTTGTTACTTATTCCTTGCTGCTATTTTAATTCTTGTAGTTGTAATTATGTCACTTGCTGAAAATAATAGTTATCATACTGCAAATGTTTGAGTATCAAATTACTGTTAATTTGCCTACTGGCTGATTATTATATTTTTCAATCCTGTTCATTAATTTGCTGTTGTCTAGGTTTTGTCAAGGTAACAAATCATCACCAATAGTTTTATAAGTTAACAATGGTGAGGTTGTTTCGCCATTTATTTTTTGTTTTTTTCAATTGATTGCACAAGTGGTAGATCTGCAGGTTCTGTTCGACTAATATTAGCTTTAATAAAGCTGTGTTCAGTTTGTCAACGGATAATTTTTATTTCAAGTTTCCCTGAGATGGCTTCTGTCCTGGAGAAACTGCTCAGAAATCATAGCCCTTTTAATTGTTTATTTTAATTAAGAACCACTAACTTGTTATACAAAATTATTTTTCGTGTGTAAGTTGTGATTTTAGTTTTTGCAAAACAATATTTTCATTGTTTGTATTACAATTTTTCAACTCTAAACAGTGTATTAACATGTATTTAGTCTTATTAACATTTAATTCTGTTAATTTTTTTGCTCATTTTAAGCATTTTTATTTTAACATAGAACTTTGCTAGAACAGTTATGCTACACCATGTTTGTGGAGATTTTAAGGTAGTTTAGTATTTGCTTGCAGTAAAGCTGCAGTTACTCATAATCAAGCCTTTGTATCCTATGCTTCTTAACCCCCAGTACTATCATATCTATACGCTTAGCTTGTTGTATACTTCAATTTAAATTGTTGTGCACTATTTTAAAAGGCATTTTTCATCATGGGCTAGCTGACTCTCATTTACTTTTTACTTAGCTCTTTAATTAGAAAAAACATTAATTTAACCAATTTATTTTTGGATACTGTACGTGCTGTTTTAAGCATCACTTTTTTTGTCTAATTAAATCACCTTTCAGTATACGCACGCCCAGATTTTTGTCTAATTAAATAACCATTTAGTAGAGGCATGCCTGGATTTTGTGTAATTAAATAACCATTTAATAGAGGCATACCTGGACTTTGTCTAATTAAATAACCATTTAGTAGAGGCATGCCTGGACTTTGTCTAATTAAATAACCATTCAGTGAAGACGTGTTCAGATTTGTCTAGTTAAATTATCAGCAGTCAGTTTAAGCATGGCCAGGTATCCGAGTTTTATAACAGGTCAATTTTCTGACTTCCCCCTCCAGATGTGCTAAACTAAGCTACCATTGCTGACATGTCCTCACCTGCTGTCAATCTAGTGACGTTGCTTGTGTGTATACCTGCAGGATCTTTCATTTTTTTTTTTGTTGAATTTGATGAATTGTTTATACAAGAGGCAGTATCTGCCAGTTAAGAATTTTGTAACAAAATGTAGGTTTTATGTCTTAAACAAATGATAATCATTTCACAGACCCATGCACAACTTCAACTCTTTAAACATTTTAAAAAAATTTCTAATTCAGCAATTCTGTTCATTTTATTTTAGTTCTGTAAATCTCTGAATGAAAGCTGTATTGAATTTGTGCATGGGTCTTACCTATACTCATTGAGTGAGTGCTTGATTCTATGAATCTTTTGTTGGTTTTTTAATATCCAAACTGGATGTGACTTATTATATTACTGTAGATCCTGGACATATTAAATTGATCTTGGAGTTGTTCAATAGATATTTAGCCTGCAGTATTTTCTTGTTACCCCCTTCAGTAATTTGTGATCATTCGTTTCTTCACACACGGGACATTTTTGGAAGAGTTCAGCTGTAAAGCCTGGTGTGTTGATCTTTAACATCAAACAAATCATGTAACCTTTTGCTTTTATAACTTGGTGTTTTGGTGTCATGTAGCGAATTGTGCAGTGTACATTTTACATTTGTGAAATAAACTTTTGCCAACTGTTGTCAGTGCTTCACTTGTATGTATGTGGTGTTAGAGTGTCCACTATTTCCAACTCCTGGTCAACAAGTTTTTTTATTGTGTGCACAAGAAAACAAAGTTATTGTTCAATTAAGTTTTTTATTAAATATACAGAAAGAATACAATAAAAATATTTACAACGCTTTTAATAAAACAATTGAGCTGAAGTAAGCCTCAACCATAGTTGTCTCCCATGTAACATTACTGGTTTAAATAAAGAATAAGGCACATAATCATGGCAAAAAATAAATGTTGAAAGACAAGCTGTTAGGACTTAAAATAATACAGAAACAAGTGACTCTTAAATAAGCAAAAGTAAAATTGGTACATAAATGAGGGTATTAGTGAGAGAATAAACTTTTGAAGTTGCATATTGACGTTTTCTTCTTGAAATTGTGCAGTTTTTACTGAAATAAATTCGGGCTAAAATCAGTATTGAACTAAAACAATTAGGTCATACTTGTTAAACTGGTTCATGATATTTGTGGGTCATGTTAAACTTCTGTCCCATAACCCACTGGTACATATTTGTGGGACATGGAAGCTAAACCTCTGTCCCATCGTCCCCAGGCACCTGATATTTATGGGATAGCAGCGTTAAAATCTGTTCCAATTTCTCCACCCTGTCCCTTCTTCTGGCGCCCCACCCTTTCTCCCCCCACATCACCAACATGTGAAACTCGGGGCATGCAATCTGTGAGAGCTGGGAGTCCTGGGTCATCTGTGACATCACGGCCTGGCCTTTAGTCCGAAACAAGATGCCATGGGATGCGATGACGCGCGCGGTGTCCAGGTGGGTCAGAAGGACATCGATGGCGCTGCCCACCGGGTCAAGGCCATGTTCCCAGAAATATTCCAGCAGAACTGAGTCTACGTCACGCTCCAAGAGTAGGCACACAGGTGTGATGTAAGGAATACTTTCGTTGTTCAGGGGCAGGTCACTGCTGCCGTCGTTTAGCGATTTATAGAAGGGACGTAACTTAGTGTCGAAATTGTATGCATTGCGAGTATGACTTTGTCTAAGAATGAGCCACGTGTCAGATAGTCTGATAATTTGGGTGCCGGTTAAAGCTGACATTATTGCCGAGAAGCTGTAGAGATTCCCCATGACTATTTTTAGTTCAAAGCAAACTTGCACCCACAAACTCAACATTTTAACCCGCTCCGAAACGTTTTGCGAGGTAAGTAGTGTTACCATAGTAAACAACCGGAGACACTCCCATCTTTCTATAGCATCCTGCCGGAGTTGCTTCCCTTGAGGAAGGGTAAGTAACTCTAATCCTGAGGTGATGCCGAGCCCAATATCTTTTTCTTGAGTTACGTTTAACATATTTAAATCGTACTCAGTCAAATGTATGGCGATGTCTTTAGCACTTTTACCCAACAGGAAAGATTTGACACTCAACAACACCGCCTGGTCTAAAGCCTTATGGCCTTTAGGCAAAAAGCTGCTCTGGAAATTTTCCGGGACAATTTTGGTGAGTGAAACTTTTGGGGGCGTGGCCAGAGTTCGATGTTTGATGTTGTTAAAGCCGAACAAGTTGTCAATGACGTTCTCGCGGGGTATGTCGTAATCCCCGTAACCTTTGACCTCATCAGCGTCAGACTGCTTGCCTTGCTTTAAGCGCGATGACTTGTGAGGTAGAGTCTGGTAGCCTTTGTTTGCCAGATTGTTCGAGTTGGTGTCCAAGGTCGGACTGTTGGGCGTTTGAAACGACCGGCTGCGTGCGACTATTTGGTACGTCGGCGACGGCGGCGGGTTGTCGAGGTCCATTCTCCCAAACTGTTGACCAGCCGGAAAAAGCCGGGAGTTGAGGTTCTGTCCGGGGTTCTGTCCGGTAGTTGGCGTGACCGCGGATTGGTTGACGTTTTGGGGTGGTTGGGTCACTTGAGCCGGGAGGAAAAGTTTCTCCCTGTTGACGCGGTTGGCTTGTCGCCCTTTCTGCGGCTCGGCCGTTGTCGGTCTAAGCATGACTTCCGGTTCTTTATCAACCGGCTGGCCGCTCCCATGCAGCCAACTCGGGGACTCCCTGGCCTGGTAGTAGTCGGAGTAGTCCCGGTCGTCGTCGTCGAGGTTCAAATTCCGTACAACGACCGTCGGCTTCTGCTTGTACTTGACAGATGGTATCCGGCTGGGTTTGGGTGGTGGGGGGTTGGTGAGTTCACTCTCAGAGCTAGCCGACACCAACTTCCGTCTGCCGAGCGTGGAGAACTTTCTCGGTCCGTTGGTCAAGCTGTCCGGCATCAGCGCAGGGACGCTGCCTGCCCGCATGTGAGAGATGCTCGGCTTTAAGCTGTCGTTTTTGGCGTGGGGGTGAGGGGACTCAAGCCCCGACCCCGCGTTAGGTGGGGTAATGTTTATAACTGGTAAACTGTCACATCGGTCTAGAGATGACGACCGGCTTTCACGTTTCCGGTTCGAGTGGGCGTCTTCTTCACTTGAAGTCACGTTTAGTATCGGCTGACTTCCCGTCCATCTGGTATCTCGTCTGTTCATCTCTGGACTCGAACCTGGGCTGTCCGCGGGAGTTATAAACGGACTAGATTTCGGACTTTGGTTAGGCGTGGCGTAAACCCCAGCAGCGAAGTTAACCAAAGCGCCGTACTTGGTGTCGTAGTAGCTCAGGGGCATCGACCGCGGGACTGGGCTGCTGAGAATCGCCCCTGAGACTTGCGTGACGGGCTTGCTGTGTTGTTGGTAGTGTAGAATCAGCTGCTGGATCGTGGGGAAGGCGTCTTCTTCAAACTGGTACGAGACGGGCGGGAGGTTCCCCGGAGCGCAGTCCCCCACAATGGAGTTGATCATAAAACTCAGGGGCGTCCCCTTCCAGCGGCACGTCAGGACAAAGTCCCCTGGTTTAGAGATGCAGTCACGGACTAGGAAGTCACCGTTGTTGACCACCAGAGCTTCGGCCCTCTGTCTGGAGATGTTGCCGTGGTACCAGGGGCGGCTGCGGAGCTCGAGCGGGTCCCCAGCGAGTTCTCTTTGGAGGTCTAAGTTTAGCTTTTCAGGGGAGGCAATCACGTGTTGGTAATCTGGATACGGGGCGGTGGGTGAGTTAGGGGCCCTGGAATGATAAAATAAACCAGTTTAATAATAAATCAGAAACATTACTCATCTAAATACTTAAATTGAACTGCGCATCAATTCAGCAAAGTTTTTAAAATTATACACACTCATAGTTACCACAGATAAACAGTTCCCGGCGAGGCAACTGCGCTTGTTTAAACTTACGGGACACTTCAACATTCACATTGGCAAGGGACTTGTGTTTTTAGTATAATAGCTAAGTAACAAATGTAATCTGACGTCAACTACTGTGTTATGTGCGTTCGTACAAGTGTGTTCATACATGGGTCAACAAAGGGGAAGCCACTCCGAAACATACATCCGTGAGTGTGTGGAACTGTATTAAATGTGGGGTCAGAAACTGTAACTTACGATGATGTGGTACTCGGTGTCCGTTGAAGGGAGAACAACCCACTTCCGGTAACTCGACCTGCAAACAAACAGCAGACGTCAAACTGTTGTAAACCATATTTTAAACCCTACATTTAAAACAGACGTTTGTAGTCTAATAGGGTGAATGATAGAAGACATTAAACTGTTGTAATGTAAAGCATACACTTGAAACAAACGTGTTAGGTCTACTAGGGTGAATGATACAAGTGGACTCTATATCAGTTTACTGTGGATCAGGTCTCATTGCTGACTCTCTAGACACGAACTGATATAAAAAAAATTAGTCTCGTCACAATCTTTCTAGGTTGTGAGCGCCTCAACAGAACTGTTCACCTCCCATAGAGACGCCCCATAATGGACTTATCCGATACACACAGCTGGGTAGTGTACACATGGCATTACCATTTAGAGCAGGGGTCTCCAAACTACGGCCCGCGGGCCGGATGCGGCCCGCGATGTCCTCTCATCCGGCCCGCGGAGATCTTTTTGTCCACGGAAAAAACGTTTGTTGGTGATGGCTGAGGAACTTTGCCTAGAAAAATCAAAGACATGCCTGGAAGAAACTGGCCCCCAAACTAAAATTTGATAGTTAATGCGGCCCTCGGATTGAAAAGTTTGGAGACCCCTGATTTAGAGAGTAGCCTACAGTTGTTACAATTTCAAACAAAGAAACACATCGTTACAACTAATGCCGCTACTACTAGCCTGCGCAAATTTTCTGCGCCACAAAACTTGGTGACATGAGAGCACAAGGGTTCTAATTCAACATTTCCAACACCTACAGTTAGAACACTCTTGCTCTTGTATAGCGACTAGGTTTCACGAACCAAGTACAATCAAGAAAGAACTTATTCTTTAACTGTTGGAAGTTTCTTAATTTCCTACTGCTAATAGCTTTTCTTCTTTTTTGTACGCTACTGAATGAATTAAAACAGTAATTTAAAACTCTAAATGGTATGAGATTAACGTAAAATCAAAAGGCGTTAATCCCGAATTAACTCACCCTTCTCGTACTTGTCACGGAGGATCCTAAGACTTGAGATAATCTTGGCTCGGTGCGCGCCGATTTTGATCCCCAGATTTCTTATCTCCGCCTCGCTGGCGTAGATCAGATCCTGGATGGTTGGAGAGGTTCACATACAAGAGTTAGTATACATATATGCACACATACACACGTTTTCGTATATACACATCCACACAATTTTTAGTATACATACGTACACACATACAGAAGTTTTCGTATATACACCCAAATACGCACAATGTTTAGTATGTTTAGTATACATATATACACATATACACATGCGCACAATGTTTAGTATACATACGTACACACTTACGCATACGCACAATTTTTAAAATACATTTTTACACACATATACACTCTGTCAATTATACATATGAATGCACACTTGTCAAACATGCATACACGTTACGTACACACAGCCCAGTCTATAGATAATGTACACATATACACATAATATCCACATAATATACCGACACATGTATCAACATAATAATATACCAACACATGTATGAATATAATAATATACCAACACATGTATCAACATAATTTTATACCAACACATATATCAACATAATTTTATACTAACACATGTATCAACATAATAATATACCAACACACGTACCAACATAATACTATACCAACACATGTATCAACATAATAATATACCAACACTTACCAACATAATATACCAACACATGTACCAACATAATAATATACCAACACATGTATCAACTTTCAATCAACATAGATCTAGATCTATCTACCCACGTTCAAAAGAAAGTGTCACTTCTAGCTCGCCACTCAGCAGACGATAACAAGCAGACTATCCCGTGTTTTTGGCGGTTAGTTGTTGGTGAGTACTTATGACGCACACACAAGCAGGGGCGGACCCCGCCAATTAGCATACATTTATTGCGTAAATAACCAGTAAAGATACCATACACGTTCCTTCCGTTTTTACCATAATAAAAATGTTTCTAGATGTTTATATGATCAAATATGAAAAATAATACACTAAAATATTTGAAAACCCTAGATTTCATTGCCTCTACGTGTAGAGTTTGTTTTATTGAATAAAAAACAAGGAAGTTGAATGACAAAATTTCAATTAAAGTTTAGCAAGATGAGACCACTGATAGAGAAACGCCCATGCCAGAGGCAGACGGATATAAACACTCGTAGAGACACGATGAGTAAGTGGTCAGTGCAGGGGGGAGGCTGTCTCGCGAGTTTGAGGTGGTGGAGGGGGGGGGGGAAGGGGGGGGGAGCAATGATACAGAGCGGCTTATTTAAATTATGTTCACTTCTGAAACCAACTGTAAAGCTCTTCTACAGAAGAGTTCCTTTAACGAACCCTCACACAATCCCATCTCTAACAACCCCCCCCCCCCACACACAACGAACCCTCACATATAACTCATTTCTCAAATCCCCCGGCTTTATACGATCCCTACATCTAATAACCCCTGCCACCCTGAACCGCAAGCTCTAATGACCCCTCACACACACGACCCCTCACACACACGACCCCAGGCTCTAATGACCCCTCACACACACAACCCCTAGGCTCTATTAACCCCTCACACACACGACCCCTCACACACACGACCCCTCACACACACGACCCCTAGGCTCTATTAACCCCTCACACACACACACGACCCCTCACACACACGACCCCTCACACACACGACCCCCAGGCTCTATTAACCCCTCACACACACGACCCCTCACACACACGACCCCTCACACACACGACCCCTCACACACACGACCCCTCACATACACGACCCCTCACACACACGACCCCTCACACACACGACCCCCAGGCTCTAATGACCCCTCACAAACACGACCCCTCACACACACGACCCCTCACACACACGACCCCTCACACACACGACCCCTCACACACACGACCCCCAGGCTCTAATGACCCCTCACAAACACGACCCCTCACACACACGACCCCTCACACACACGACCCCTCACACACACGACCCCTCACACACACGACCCCCAGGCTCTAATGACCCCTCACACACACGACCCCTCACACACAAGACCCCTCACACACACGACCCCCAGGCTCTAATGACCCCTCACACACACGACCCCTCACACACACGACCCCCAGGCTCTAATGACCCCTCACACACACGACCCCCAGGCTCTAATGACCCCTCACACACACGACCCCTCACACACACGACCCCTCACACACACGACCCCCAGGCTCTAATGACCCCTCACACACACGACCCCCAGGCTCTAATGACCCCTCACACACACGACCCCTCACACACACGACCCCTCACACACACGACCCCCAGGCTCTAATGACCCCTCACACACACGACCCCCAGGCTCTATTAACCCCTCACACACACACACGACCTCTCACACACACGACCCCTCACACACACGACCCCCAGGCTCTATTAACCCCTCACACACACACACGACCCCTCACACACACGACCCCTCACACACACGACCCCCAGGCTCTATTAACCCCTCACACACACGACCCCTCACACACACGACCCCTCACACACACGACCCCTCACAAACACGACCCCTCACATACACGACCCCTCACACACACGACCCCTCACACACACGACCCCCAGGCTCTAATGACCCCTCACAAACACGACCCCTCACACACACGACCCCTCACACACACGACCCCTCACACACACGACCCCTCACACACACGACCCCCAGGCTCTAATGACCCCTCACACACACGACCCCTCACACACACGACCCCCAGGCTCTAATGACCCCTCACACACACGACCCCCAGGCTCTATTAACCCCTCACACACACACACGACTTCTCACACACACGACCCCTCACACACACGACCCCCAGGCTCTATTAACCCCTCACACACACACACGACCCCTCACACACACGACCCCTCACACACACGACCCCCAGGCTCTATTAACCCCTCACACACACGACCCCTCACACACACGACCCCTCACACACACGACCCCTCACAAACACGACCCCTCACATACACGACCCCTCACACACACGACCCCTCACACACACGACCCCCAGGCTCTAATGACCCCTCACAAACACGACCCCTCACACACACGACCCCTCACACACACGACCCCTCACACACACGACCCCTCACACACACGACCCCCAGGCTCTAATGACCCCTCACACACACGACCCCTCACACACACGACCCCCAGGCTCTAATGACCCCTCACACACACGACTCCTCACACACACGACTCCTCACACACACGACCCCCAGGCTCTAATGACCCCTCACACACACGACCCCTCACACACACGACCCCTCACACACACGACCCCCAGGCTCTAATAACCCCTAACACACACGACCCCTCACACACACGACCCCTCACACACACGATCCCTCACACACACGATCCCTCACACACACGATCCCTCCCACACACGACCCCTCATACACACGACCCCCGGGCTTACCTCGACTCCCCCGTACTGACTAAAGAGGTGGAGGTAGTCCGACATGTTGAGCGCCTCCAGCCAATGATCGAGGGCGATGTGACGTCCCGACATCCTCTTCTTCCTCCGGTAGTCGGAGTCCAACACCTGCCTGTGGGACACAAAATGTCACGTGGTTACATCTAATTATAGACTTGTCATGTGGATGCCATTAAAGACATGTGTGGGCCACAAACAAAATGTCACGTGGTTACATCTAATTATAGACTTGTCATGTAGATGCCATTAAAGACATGTTGTGGGCCACAAACAAAATGTCACGTTATCTACAAAATGTGGGAAACATGTCATGTATTTCTTCTATTTATACTATCATAGCAATAGATGTTTCGACATCAGGTCTTCGTATGAAAAAACAATAATGAATTGTTAGTATTTTGTAATGTGTGTTCTTAGTGATGTGGTTTGATTGTGAAAACCCCCAGTGTACAATGTACACCGTGTGTACACTGTACAGTTTATTGTGGTTTTTATAGAAGTAGTGACGTCATCTCACAGTATGGGGTTAGTTTAGGAATGCTTACGTCATATCCGGCCATAAGCATGAAACACTAGATCTAGACAGTGTCTTTAGAATCTTTGGTTTCCGGGTCTAGTTTAGTTTAGAGTCTGATTCAATCCAGGATATGATTAAGGTCATGGACTAATTAATCAGTTTCTGATCGAGGCAAGGACTTAATTTAAGGTCATGGCTTAATTAAACCCATCAGAGCAGGGTGGACTCAGGTACGTTTTGGGTTAGAAGTCGACCGCTAGGCCGTTCAGTCCTGTGTGATAAGTTGAACATATTTGGCACAGTTTTTAAAACATAGTATACTGTATGTGGGTAATACAACAGTATATGTAGGTACTACAACAGTATAAGTTGGTATTATAAAAGAGTTTTGAAAATAAAGAGGCATTATCGCATCGTATAGGCGGATTTCTTTGCCAGTATTTCTGTTAGGATTAGAGTTAGGATTTGCGTTAGAATTAGGGTTAGGATTAGGAATAGGGTTAAAGCCACATTCAGCATCAGATTAAGGGGTAAAGCTAAGTTTGCAAAAACGGCCTGGTTTACGGAAGCTGAAGTAGCAAAAAGAAAAATCTTTAATACGACCAGCAGACGCACCAACTTGTATTGACAGTGTATGAAGACCAAGTTAACAGAAGAAGTGTTCAATAAAAGGTGACGTTTGGTAGAAGACATAGTATCATAACAAATTGAGTGCAACAACCTACCTGAGGAGGTCACGGTACGGGAACGAATCAAATTTGGAGCCTGGGGCAATCATTGTTTTTTGTTTGACACACCTGAAGTCAACTTAGACAAAAACATCCATCGCCAGGCTAACTTCTGACAACCATTTCATCCAGAGGCTAAAGTCTGCCAACCATTACATCCATAGGCTAAAGTCTGCCAACCATTTCATCCATAGGCTCAAAGTTGTCAACCATTACATCCATAGGCTAAAGTCTGCCAACCATTTCATCCATAGGCTCAAAGTTGTCAACCATTTCATCCACAAAATCAGACTTGCCAACCATTTCATCCATAGCTCAAAGTTGTCAACCATTTCATCCACAAAATCAGACTTGCCAACCCATTACGACTACGGGCTAAAGTTTTCAATCATTCCAATTACGGACACACATTCGTTATTGAAATCTGAGTTTTGTTCACATGTTCAACTTTCACTATGTACCTCTGTAATCAATTTTTTTTTAAAACATGAAACTAACATAGATGCACGACTTTATAACGATTTGCTGTCAATAGTGTTAAAAATTCTAAAGTAAACAAAAATGTTTAGATCGTTATTTTGTTAAGCTAACACGAGTTTGGCGTAAAAAAATAAAATAAAAAACTTTTCAGGAAGTGGTCGACTAAAGTTCAGGCATTTTGCCAAAGTTGTCAGTTTAATAAAAAAAAAGGAAAGTGCTGTTTGATCAATTCGCCATCTGTACCCCCCCCCCCAACTTATAAAAACTCAAGCTGATACTAAATGTATATTAGTGTCTAGCGCGAAGGGGAGCCAAAGGGTTAAATCAACTTTAAAAAAATGCTACTATACTACACCAGATTTGATCAAGTACTTGGTTTTTCTAAACTTGTACTGCGCATGCGTGTAGTTGGGCAGGAACTAAAATCTATTACCCAGCAGCAGGGAAGCTAACTCTGCCTCGCGTTAAATATTTCTTACATCACGGTTAGATTAAGGGGAGTTAAGAATGAAATAGTGCTGATAAAAAGATGATTTATAACAAAAGCCGAGAGAGCGAGTCAGGTCACGGGTTAGATATTGTTTCATTTCTGCTTATAATGTTTTTTTTCCAGATAGATCTTCATGTAGCCCTTGTATTTTTCCTAAAATTCAAGTTTTTCAAAAACACATTTTCTACTCAAAACAGTATTGTTAGAAACTCGTGGAAATTTCCGATTATCATTGCGAATTTAAATCTGGCCTAATAAAACAATGGTATACAATTGTTCCCCGAACTTATCAGTAATGTACATGGCCAGATTTCTTACAAACTCTCTTGCTTATCTCAGGTGATTGCTCGACTCCAAACGCCAATTTGGCAAACATTTTCGTCGAAACAGCTAAAATTGGAAACATTCTGAGATTAGACCAGATTTTTGTTTTATCTATTACATTTTGTAAGATCTTAACGCACTCGATTCCACTAAGAAAACAAACAACTAAAAAATTCAACGATCGGGCCTATCGAGATTCTTCAAGGAGGTTCGCTAGTGCGAATATTTTTTGTTGTTACATTAACAAAATATGACTTTACAACATTCATTAAACAACATTGCAACCCTTCCGAATTTAGAATATTGGATACATCTGCCGATTCACTTTTTATTTTATTCGAAAAATAGATTGAGCTATTTTTGGTCACATAATTTTGTAATCGGTAGTTCAAGCACAAGTCAGATGGTAAACTACACCATCACACCCACTCGGAAGCCACCTCAGGTTGTAGCCCCACCCCCCTCCAATCCCCCCACCCCCGTTAAAAAATATTTAAAAATAGAAAATGTGCCATTTGTTTACTCTACCTTTCCCAATATTACATGTGGCAATTTTACAGACGAGCATAGAGCACAGGGTCACATTCTTAAAACACCTTTTTCGAAGTCTAACCCCTTCCCCCCTTTTCAACAATTTAGCCACTTTCAGTTTACTTATCTTCAATACCTTTACTTCAAGTATTAGCTAGATCATATATAGTAGAAGTAGCATTATACGTGATGCAGTTTTTTACGCGTGGGTTAGATTAAATACATTATTAAAAATCTTGAAAAGTGAATTTAGTCATATGAGTGTCGCTGGTTTCCAAGTCTGTCATGAATAAAAAAATAAATTAAATTGGTATCAGGAATGTGCAACACGTGCTTTAAGCATACTGGTGGGGGAGGGGGGGGGGTCGATTTAATCAGCACTTCAGCGCTCGTGCCGTGGGGAGAGGGAAGGCGCATGTTGAGATATTTTTTAATGAGATCAGGAAAATTAAAATAGTAACCCAACCACCTGGTTTGGTTAGGAGATGCAGAGTTTTTTCTTTTATCTCTAGTCATCTTCAACTTAATGCCTCACCGTGTCCTACACGCCTAGAGTGAGCAACTTAAATTTCTTCAGATATAAAAATCATCAACATGCCTGCGTGCTACCTCTATAAGGTAAATTAAACATTCAGTATACACACTAATAATTTTTATTATTTATTTATTTATTTATTTTGTGTAGGGCCTACACATTTTTTTTTTTATTTTTTTTTTTTTAATTTTTTTTTCGGATAAAGAAATGCTTTTTATTCATTTTTGCAATTACATTTTAAAACTTGGAATAGAAATTATAATAGAGAATTGCAAACCAAATGAACGTATAATAGAATCGAGTACAAAAGGTAAAAGCGCACCAAATGACCTAAACAATGTGAGCATAATATTGCGAAAAATTAGAACGTTATAAACAAACTATAATTAATGTTTTTAAAATAATTTAAAATCTAATTAAGTCACATTTTATGTCATCTTGTCTTGTCTACACATTAATAAATTAAATCTAAAGCAGTGATTTGTAACTTTGGCCCAGTAATTATTAAGCAACTTATTAAGGTAATGAAATTCTTGACATTTAAAAGCTTTATGGTTAAAACAATAATTTAAAATATAATTTTTTTAAACAAAAATAAATATAATCAGTGTTAGGATTTAATTTAAAACAAATATTAAAATAGTTAAGTTTTTAAAAGAAATTTAAAGTCAGCAGATCTATATCCACCTTTTGAACTTTTGACGATGCTTAAAAAAAAATTCTAAATCGATACAAGCCCTTGGCTTCATTGCCTAGCATGATTATTTCCCTTGTTAAACTAGTTTAACTGTAACGAAATTGCATTTTTGGTGCTATTTTGTTATATTTTTTTTTACACAGATCGTTAAATTTTAGCGTGTAAGTTTGAGAAGTTCAGCTGTTTAAAACTGATCGGTAACGACAACTTTGGATAAACACCATATATCGGTGACAACTTTGGCTAAACACCATATATCGGTGAGAGTCGCGTATGGCTGACGGCAACAATAACAGAAATAAACAATACACAGTTTATAAAAAAGTCATCCGGAGAATCTATCCCACTCATCAACGAAACAAACCAAATGCACGCAAGCAAAGACCTGCAGCTGCAGAGAAGAAAGGAAATGTCATCGAGTAATGAGCCAATTTCACATTCAGGCAGGGGACTTCACACGGTGGGACGGGGGTCGCTGGTGTTGGGGCGGCGACCCTCAGTTTTGTGTGGGTGGGTCTTGTTGTGTATGTGGGGGGGGGGGGTCTTGTTGTGTATGTGTGTGGGTCTTGTTGTTTATGTGTGTGGGTCTTGTTGTGTATGTGTGGGTGGGTCTTGTGTGTGGGGGTGGGTCTTGTGTATATGTGTGGGTCTTGTTGTGTATGTGTGTGGGCCTTGTTGTGTATGTGTGTGAGTCTTGTTGTGTATGTGTGTGAGTCTTGTTGTGTATGTGGGGGGGGGGGGGTCTTGTTGTGTATGTGGGGGGGGGGGGTCTTGTTGTGTATGTGGAGGGTCTTGTTGTTTATGTGTGTGGGTCTTGTTGTGTATGTGGGGGTGGGTCTTGTTGTGTATGTGTGTGGGTCTTGTTGTGTATGTGTGTGGGTCTTGTTGTGTATGTGTGTGAGTCTTGTTGTGTATGTGGGGGGGGGGGTCTTGTTGTGTATGTGGGGGGGGGGGTCTTGTTGTGTATGTGGAGGGTCTTGTTGTTTATGTGTGTGGGTCTTGTTGTGTATGTGGGGGGGGGGGTCTTGTTGTGTATGTGGGGGGGGGTCTTGTTGTGTATGTGTGTGGGTCTTGTTGTGTATGTGTGTGAGTCTTGTTGTGTATGTGGGGGGGGGGTCTTGTTGTGTATGTGGGGGGGGGGGTCTTGTTGTGTATGTGGAGGGTCTTGTTGTTTATGTGTGTGGGTCTTGTTGTGTATGTGGGGGGGGGGGTCTTGTTGTGTATGTGGGGGGGGTCTTGTTGTGTATGTGGAGGGTCTTGTTGTTTATGTGTGTGGGTCTTGTTGTGTATGTGGGGGGTCTTGTCGTGTATGTGTGTGGGTCTTGTTGTGTATGTGGGGGGGGGTCTTGTTGTGTATGTGGAGGGTCTTGTTGTTTATGTGTGTGGGTCTTGTTGTGTATGTGGGGGGTCTTGTCGTGTATGTGTGTGGGTCTTGTTGTGTATGTGGGGGGTCTTGTATATGTGAGTGGGCCTTGTTGTGTATGTGGGGGGTCTTGTCGTGTATGTGTGTGGGTCTTGTTGTGTATGTGGGGGGTCTTGTATATGTGAGTGGGCCTTGTTGTGTATGTGGGGGGTCTTGTCGTGTATGTGTGTGGGGTCTTGTTGTGTATGTGGGGGGTCTTGTATATGTGAGTGGGGCCTTGTTGTGTATGTGGGTGGGTTTTGTTGTGTATGTGTGTGTGTGTGTGGGGGGGGGGTTCTTGTGTATGTGGGTGGGCCTAGAGTATGTGTATGTGTGTGTGTGGGGGGGTCTTGTTGTGTAAGTGGGTGCGGTGTCGTGTATGTGTGTGTGTGGGTCTTGTTGTGTAAGTGGGTGCGTGTCGTGTTTGTGTGTGTGGGTCTTGTTGTGTAAGTGGGTGCGTGTCGTGTATGTGTGTGTGTGGGTCTTGTTGTGTATGTGGGTGGGATTTGTTGTGTATGTGAATGGGTCTTGTGTGTGTATGGTTCTTGCTGTGGATATGAATGTTTTACTATTAGATAATTCAATGTTTATCGGGTATCTTTTTGAGATTTCTCAGAACTAGGGTCTGGTGTAGAGACAGACATACAGAAAGACATACAGACACTGCAGGAATGGAGTATTTGTATCTAGACCCCCCACCAACACTTAAGTGACGCCCTTGGGACAGCTCCCCCCACCAACAGTTATAGGCGACGCCCCTGTAACAGCTGTACCAAGACAGCTATTGTAGTGTGCCCGCTAATGTGGCGCGCCATGCACGTAACTTTCCTATTTGTCATCTGGCTTAGGTAATTAAATCGCCGACTCGAGTTCAAATACTGGTGGAAAAAAAGTGGCGGGGGACTGTTGGTTTGTAGAGGGGGTGTTTGTTCAGGGGGAAACTATGGCGGGGGGGGGGGGGCGGAAGGTATTAGTGTTAGTGCCTATTATATATTTATGCAGGAATATTTTTTGAACATCCTGCAAGAGTTGTAGACATCTTAGCAATGCTGTTAGTCTAAAACTTTAATTCAAGTTTACCTCACAGATCAAAACCACTTTAAAACAGGGCAGATTTCAAAAGTGTGTTAAATAACTGAAAACAAAATATCACAACTAATACACTATAACAACTACACCCCTCCCCATAGTTTCGGTGTTGAAGCAAGATAACCAGAACTGAAAGACGAGTTGAGTCAGGTACCCATCAGAGCTGGGTGGACTCAGGGACGTCCTGCAGATTCAAGTCCGGACCGAGATCTGAACTCGAGGCTTTTGGGTTAGCAGTCGAGCGTTCTACCACTTGACCACCATATTAAAATACAGTACCTGATGTAAAATCAAATCTTAATTTTAAGACTCATTCCATGAATGGGTCATTACTTAAGCTATAACCAACTGATGAGATTTTGTGTGTGTGTGCGTGCGTGCGGGGTGTGTGCGTGCGTGTGTGTAAGATCAACCGTTTCCCTAACGCGTGTGTATGTGTGTGAGTGTGCGTGTGTGTGCGTGCGTGTGTCTGTGTGTGTAAAAGATCAACCGTTACCCTAAGGCGTGTTGTCGCCATGTTTGTTCTGCCTCGTTTAGAACTGCAGCATCACGCATGTCAAGTACCCGCTAAACACAGGTGAGGTGTTAGTGACGCCCCAGGGGCGGCAGTGGCCTGTCACAGGTGGGTGGGTGAAACAGTGGTCCCCCTTGCTGTACCCCACCTCCCCCTACCCCTTAAAGAAAACTGGAGCACAACACTTAGACAACTTTGACGGTTCTCTAAACTGTGATGTAACATTGATTGTGAGTTGGGATGGGGGGGGGGCATGTTTAAACAGAGGTCACGGGAACATTGTGATGACCTTCACCTTGACCTCGAGTGCCAGAGGAAGTGTATACGATCACCCAGACCAAGTCACGAGCTGATCAGTCCATTTCTTGTGCAGGAGTATCATATGGAAATGCGAACACCGTTGCGCACATGGGACTTCGAAAACTCTGTCGGTACTAAGCTCATCATTTGACTCCAGAACAGTTGACTTGAGCTAAATTAGCTTAATGCCAATAAATGCTCTTGTTGCACTTTTGGTGGTTAAAAACAATAACACAAATTAAACAAGTCTAGTTCGGACCATCATTGGTTAGTTCTGTCCGTTAACTTTTGGTTGGTTCAGTCATGTTAGACGGGTTCGTCCCAGAGGCGTAGAAAGTGGGGGGGGGGGGGGGGTTGCTACGCCTCTGGTTCGTCCATCCAAGTTAAAATTGTGTTCGTCCAATAATCTTATAATTAAATTCGCCCATCCACATCTGAATTGGGTTCGTCCAGCCTCCTTACGACCACTACACAGAATAATTAAGTTAGTCTTGACACGACATGTCGGCAAAATTACACAGATGATTCCAATGAACTAGGAGATAAGCGACGCCATGTACAGTGGAAGATGAAAGGACTGGATGGATAAAGCGAGCGTTAAAAAAGTTGCTTTTAATTAGTTACTAATTTGTTTCGTCCCAAACTTCAAAGGTAAAACTCACGTAGGAAGCTAAATCACAGGAAATCATAAAGATTAATTTTTAATTAAAATAATCTGGATTAGCAAGTTGTGATAGGTTTGTGTGATGCAGAGGGTGGTATTATGTAGGTACTGATGTATGTTCAGGGTGATATTATGTCGGAGCTGTTGTATGCAGGGGGTGGTATTATGTAGGTACTGTTGTATGCAGAGGGTGGTATTACGTAGGTACTTTGTATGCAGAGGGTGGTATTACGTAGGTACTGTGTATGCAGAGGGTGGTATTATGTATAGGTACTGTTGTATGCAGAGGGTGGTATTACGTGGGTACTTTGTATGCAGAGGGTGGTATTATGCAGGTACTGCTGTATACGGAGGGTGGTATTATAACATGTTTTGAGGTAATTTAGGTGATGGAAAAAAATATCGAGCCGACATGATGGTGTTTAGCAGTTTAGCAGCTGATGTATGTGTTGTGATGGCGGTGTTGATGGAGAGTTACTCATTTGTGTTGTTAAGATATGTTGGTATCTGACACATCTGTTGTTGGGCGACTTCAATCATTTTTCAATCATTCAATCAAACAATCAATCAAGTTTATCTACTCCACATTGCTGACAGTACCTACCTATACACTCTCAACAATCGGTTTTCCTTTTTTTCTTAAAATAGTTCTAGACATTGTTTTTTTTTTTTCATTCGCCTTTTTCCCCCTGTAATGTCTTTCCCACGTGATAATGTTGAGTCAGCACAATGCAACGAACGGCTGACAAACGGCTGACAAACGGCTGACAAACGACTGACAAACGGCTGACAAACGACTGACCGCCCCCGTGAAGGTATGACAAAAGCCACGATTGTTGCCCTAAGGATCTACCCCCGGGCTATCAGGGCGGCGGCGCCCGTGTAGCCAACAATTTGTCGGCCACTAACTCAGAGCCTGAGTACTTCTCATGCCGGGTCAGAGTGGGTCGGGGGAGGAGGTTTGGGGTGGGGGAGAGGCGGTGGAAGCTCGTAAGTCTGGAATTTGATTCATTCGCCAGAAAGAGAACAAAAAGTAGGTCGGTGGTGCTATAATCAAGTTGGTTTATGAACTGCGGGGGAGATAGGGGGTGGGGGAGAGGAGGGGGCAATTTTCAAGTCTTAAAACGTACGTGTAGGTCAAGGTCGCCGGTGCCGACGGCGCCACCAAGCGGAAAGTGAGTTATTTTTATCAAGACGTTTGTTTGTTTTAGATAAGGAAAGTTTAGGTAGTTGGTCGTCCATAAATGACGTCACACGCATTGGTTGTTCGATCTTTTGTGACCAATTGTGACGATACAGACAGTGCGACGTATTCGTATACTGTCACGGCATTTTTTTATGCATTTAAAAAAATTATTTTACAAACCAGAAATATAGCGTTTTTTTTTTTTAAATTTGTTTAAAGACATGTGACATGTAATAGAAGTTAATCAATATATATTCTAATGTAGCTCAGTCAGTGGCGTAGCGAGGTCGGGTGTCACCCGGTGCGGCACTTAATGGTGTCACCTCCCCCCCCCCCCCAGAGGCGTAGCGACCCTTCCCGGGGACAAACTTCCAAATTTTCGATTTGCACCTACCTCAAACTTTCGATTTGCACCTCCCCCCTCAAGTTTTTCTCTATATATTTTGCTATTTTTTGCCTTGGTGTCACCCCCCTAAATGGTGTCACCCGCTGCGATCCGCCCCCCCCCCCCCCCGCCCCCCCCCCCCCCTCCCCCCTCGCTACGCCTCTGAGCTCAGTTAATATTCCAGGAGAGAAATTCCTGCTTCAGAAGACACAAATGGAAGAAACAAAACAATTAAAATGTGATCACTGATACAATGTATTATAGGGGAAGAAATTACCGCACAATTAAAGCTTGACTAAGTTACAAAGATTGGATAACTTAATTACCTAAAACACACCCGATTCTCCATTACCTTTTTAAAATTTGAGACAAAAATTAAATTGGGCCGATAAACTGTTCCACTTGACACTGCCCTGGCCCTACCTTCCCTGCCCCACCCCAGATAAAATACATCAACTTTTAACCAACTATTTCCCGAAAGTGATATTTCCGCTAGTGCGTCTAGTTAAATTGTTCGTTTCAGCTAAAACGAAAACAACCTGCCTGCAACTAGACACGAACTGTCTCCGACTAGACACAAACTGCACACTAATCAGCGCGTGGATACAAACTAGCTCAGACCAATTAGCGTCAACCCAGTCACTCGCCTATCCTCTACCCTTCTTAACACACAGAGCCGCGCTGTTGCGCTTTTTGCGCACAGGGAATTCCCGTTAGACAGCGTCGGCGCGTAACAAACAGGATGTCGACATTTCGGCTACTGCACAGAAAAAAACTTGTATCAGTGTTTGATATAAAGACTCCCCTGTTCTTATCGAGGCCTGCGGAAAGTTTTCCGTTGAAACTGTTTTAATTCTAATGAGATCAGGTACTACGTATCAGAGTGAAGGCGTTAAGAATCAGGCAAAGCCCCCCCCCCCCCCAAGTGATGCCAGGAAGAAACTCTGTACACAGTGACCACACAGATTGGATTTCTATCTGACGAATACAAACTTTAAACAAGAAACAATTTGTTTAAATGTTGACATTTTTGCACTCGAAGATTGAGGGTTTTCTTAGCGTAGAGTGCGTCAAATTACAGATGGCAAAAATATGAAGTTTGGGGGGGGGGGGGGGGGGGGATACTTCAAAGTGATGGGGTGACACGTCATGGAGGTGAGGGTGAAATCAGGGTGGCGGAGGTGACACAACGGGTTATTGTGATGTATCACACCGTGTAGGTGGAGGGTGGGGGGGAGGGGGGGGGGTCGCACATCACAGATGTGGTGGTATACACCAGGGGGTGAGGGGGACAGCATGGAGGTGGGGGTGGCACTCAATGGAGGTGGGGGTGGTAAACAATGGAGGTGGGGGGCGGCACACCTTAAAAGATAAAATGAAGTAAACACAAGCTTAGATCCCCGAGTGTCTGACCTGCGCTGACATGAACACAGAAGGTATTCGCTAAAACACCGTGAGACCCAAATACATGTAACCAAGTGGCCAGGGGCCATCTGGTCTCTTACTGGGCCAAGGCCATAGCTTAAGTTTAAGATTGTGAGGGTGGGTAGTGTGGGGTGTGGTGTGTGGGGTATGGGGTGTGGGGGCAGGTAAACTTGCCTGGGAAAAGTGCAGTAGACGTAAAAGAGACACGGGACAGCAGATATTTTTGTTGATAGAGGGAGCAATGTTTACCTCGTAGAGTGGGGAGGGGGTTGAGGGAGAGGTAAACACAGGGGAGGGGGGAGTATGGGGATGTGGACAGAGAGAGAGAGAGAGAGAGAGAGAGAGAGAGAAAATCTGGGAAGGGAAGGTCTGTAAACCTACTCACTATATGTGAGGTTCTGTAAACCTACTTTATATAACGATGACAGGTTCGGTCTCTGCGGCGCCGGACTATGTCAGCCATAATTAGCCGGGACTCGGTGGATGACTAACAGTTTCAGTACGGCATATGGAGCTTGTGGAGCCGGGGGGGGGGGGAGGGTTGAAGGGAGCTGGGGGGTGGGGGAGAGAAGGGAGAGGGGGTAGGAGAATCGAAAGAGAGGAGGGAGCAAGGGCGTAAATAAGAGAGGGAGAAATGTGCATTATTCAGACACAATCAGACCCAAAATTGTGAGATACGAACTGCATGGTTTTAAGACTGAGCATCATGTGCCCAAGACACATGGTGCAGATGAAGTAGAGTTCATCTGTTAACCACTGAGCAGTATCATCTTTTTCCGTTCGTGCCCAAGACACATGGTGCAGATGAAGTAGAGTTCATCTGTTAACCACTGAGCAGTATCATCTTTTTCCGTTCGTGCCCAAGACACATGGTGCAGATGAAGTAGATTTCAACTGCTTCAGAGACCTCGACATATAAAAGGGATAGTATTGTAAGCACAATACCAAGCAGCATTTTTACGCTAACGTGAGTAAGGTACCCATCGGAGCTGAGTGGACTCAGAGACTTTAACCCGGATTCGAACTGGAACAGAATTATTATTTCAAAATTAATCCACCTCAACAGGGATTCACATTTGGTTGAGTTTTTGGTTTTATAGGAAAATTATTAAGGATACAATAATGTTTCAATGGATAACAGTTTCGGGATATTATACGGTACTACTTTAATAAAACACGAGTTTATGTGATTTTAACTTTAACAAACATTTTAATTTGGCATTGGACAAGTTTGTGGTTTTGGGCTGGCTAATTGGATCACAAAACATGAATAATTTAGAACCTCTTGAGGCCAAAAGTTGACAAATTTTGAACCACTTGAAGCCAAAAGTTGACAAATTTAGAACCATTTGAGGCCAAAAGTTGACAAATTTAGAACCTCTTGAGGCCAAAAGTTGACAAATTTAGAACCGCCGAGTACCACTGACACAATCGTGAGTTCACCTTCACCAGAGCGTGAGATAACTGGCGCTGTGAAACATCAAGGTCAAGGTCACTGTCGTGCATGTCCTCCTCCTCCCCCCCCCCCCCCCCATTATCCCACCCTAATCTGGTTGTTTAAATTTGTCCACAAGATAACGGATTTTTATTACCCATGCAGGGTACTCTA
Organism: Physella acuta; assembly: GCF_028476545.2. Lineage (NCBI taxonomy): Eukaryota > Metazoa > Mollusca > Gastropoda > Physidae > Physella > Physella acuta. Next base: position 1,011,960 of record NW_026731533.1, read on the forward strand.
AAAACCACACAACGGCAAGGTGAAATGGTGTGTATGTGTGTGTGTGTATGTGTGTGTGTATGTCGTCAAGCTACTGGTGGTTAAATTGATAAGCCATTCTTTCTGTTTTCTCAACGTTATTATACATGACAGTGGTTTCTGTATCAAAGTGGTTTCTATGTCTGGTATTTAGTAACATAGGTAAAGATCTCCATAACGAGATGCAGCGAGCTGACTGATGAAATACACTTTGCACATGCTTAACGTCTAATACATGTGGGTGGTGAGCACTGGTGAGTACCAGAATCTGCCCTCCACTCGACACGTCATAAATGCGATAATTCGAACTGTTTGACGTCATAGTTCCAGAACATTCCGTCGTTTTGACTGGCGGGTACGTTAGTACAGGCCATGTCATAGGAAAATACCTGTGGGAACTTTCATATACTTCTGGAAGGTGCGGGGGTGGGGGGGGGGGGGGAGAGGTGCGGGGGGGGGGGGTGCGGGGTGGGGTGGTGGTGTATAACCTTAGGCACCTAAAAAGAAATATAGAAATGTTACGTAATGAAGGGAGAAGTGTGATATGTTGCCCAGAAATAAAGGGATAAAAGTTGGTCAAAAGATGAAAAAATAGTTGTAAATATAGTGTAAATGTAAGACGTCACAGGTGCTACCCAAGACTAGACCGCTCGTCATTCAAGCTACTCCAGCTACAAGCCAATCATATTGTAGAGTGCTACTATGCAAGCCAATCAGATTGTAGAGTGCTACTATGCAAGCCAATCAGACCCTAGAGTGCTACACTACAAGCAAAAACCAAATTGTAGCACCTACACTACAAGCAAGCACCGTAATGTAGTTTGCTACATTAAACACCGGGAATAGATACTTTTATAACAGGCATACAAGTTGCAGGCAATTTTAGATAAGACACAAAGACGTAGACACTTTTAGAAGACACACTAATTGTACAGACACCCTCAGACACAAATTGTTGACACTTTTAAACTGCGCACAAAAATTGTGTGTTAATAGGATTCTGCAAGTTGTTGCAAGATTAACTTCCAAGCTAGACTGATAACATTGTAAAAAGTTTTAAATTTTCACCACGCAGCAGAAAAACTTATCTGGCCACATGGCGAGTTCCCAGAGTAAGTTTACTGAGCATCAAAGTCTGAGGAGTCATGTTGGAAGAAAAAAGAATAACGTCAACAAAACATAAAGCGCCCATAAAAACAACATCGCGATGCTTACAATTATTTTACGTAAGCATCAGACAAAAATGAGAAAATTAGAAATGTCTTTTATGTCTCTGAGCGTTTTTTGTCGTGTAAATGTATTGGAGAAATATGTTTTTGAAACGGCGTATTGCCTGCGCAAGTAATAATGATAATGTATACCAAATAGAAATAACAACAGACGCGAAAGACAAAGGCTTGATGATGCGAGCTTTTAGGCTTTGAGAGTTCTATTGTTGAGCTTTTTCTAACTGCAGGCGAAGATTTCTAAAGATTTACTCGTTAATTTAAAAAAAAAAAAACAATCTGTTACCCATAAACATGTGACGTCACTGTATGCACTCTATTCAATGACGTCCACATTTTTTTAGAATGCCCTGCGTAGTGTGGAGAGATGGATCCCCACTGGACCCCCACTGTATCAGCCTAATGTGTCAACACCGAGATAAGATTATAATGGAACAGTCTGGAGAAACACGGTCATGGGAAGCTGAAGGGTAGGGTGGTCAGCCATAGGGTCAACGGGTGCCACTGGGGGGGGGTAGGGTGGTCAGCCTTAGGGTCAACGGGTGCGGTGCCACTGAGGTTGTTACAATAAGGTGGGTGAGTCAATGAAGTCATCACAGGTGAACAAAAACAACCATAAATGAACATCTTAAGTAAATGTTGAGAACAGGTTAACGAAAACAAATGATGATATCAACATCTAAAGTAAATGTTGATGACATCTGAACTAAATCAGCGATAAAATCAACGTCAAACACTGACACGAAAACAGAGTTTACTTTTTCTTGTGTGAATTTAAAAAATCACAGCTTAAATCGGGAAGTTCCGGTAAGGAAGTTCCGAAGACCTACGAGGTCATTAAGTGTACTAATTTGACCACAAGAGCTGTTGTTGATTGTTTGGTTGGCGACGTGGGGAGGTGGTGATTTATCACTTTCAATAATTCTTAAGTAAGAATAAATAAGTTTATGAAGAATATAAATAATTGTATACATCTTTGAAGTAGAAGATTGAAAATAGGGGTGGTGCGGTACAGCGGTTACTGAGTCCAGTCGGCTAAGGTGGTACCCAACTCTCAAGTATGATGGTACCCAAATTTGATGGTACCCAACTCTCAAGTATGATGGTACCCAACTTCCTAGTACGATGGTACCCAAATTTGATGGTACCCAACTCTCAAGTATAATGGTACCCAACTTTGATGGTACCCAACTCTCAAGTATGATGGTACCCAAATGTAATGGTACCCAGCTCTCAAGTATGATGGTACCCAAATGTAATGGTACCCAGCTCTCAAGTATGATGGTACCCAACTCTCAAGTATAATGGTACCCAACTTTGATGGTACCCAATTCTATGTTGGTACCCAAAATTGATGGTACCCAACTCTCAAGTATGATGGTACCCAACTTTGGTGGTACCCAACTCAAGTCTGATGGTACCAAAATTTGATGGTACCCAACTCCCAAGTATGATGTTACTCAAATTTGATGGTACCCAAATCACAGCTTTGATGTTGCCCAACTATGGTACCCCCCCCCCCCCCCCCATCTCCCCTCTCTCGTGGTAGCTAACTTGAGATGGGAATGAATTAAGGCATATAATTGATCAATGAGACACTATAGAACAAACTAAGAGAACGACCTGTCTAGCTTCTTAATTTAACTCTTAACCAATACCTATTCTAGCATGTTGGGGGTTAAGGTTTGGGCAGTAACGGTAACCCGAAAGAGAGTTTCGAACCAAGACCACCAACATGAGTTGCGAGTCGCGCTCAAATCAACCACTCAGTGCTCGACTAACTCATCCAATCTAAAAATCCCATACACCGATTTTTTTTTTTTTAAAACAAACTTCTATATTATTAACTTACCTTAAAAAATACGAATTAAACTTTTTAGCTTGTAGGTATAAACGATGTTTTGTGTGTTAAAAAAAATCCCAGAAAGAAAAACAGCGGCAACATATCCTTCGATTCCAGCAGTAATTAAAACCCAAAGAGTGAGCAATCTGCAAGGTAACAAGGTCATGAGTGCCTGCAAGTGTGGACTCGCTTACGTCTTCAACTCACTCGTCGTTTTTATTTTTTACTGCTAGCCCAAGGGAATTAACTCGTGAAAGGGGAAGTAATTCGGCAGCGCTGGGAGAGAATTGATACGCGATGTGGGAAAAGTTTGGGTTAAAGGGAGTGAGTAACGGAAGAAACAGAGCTGTTTGGTACTTGACTCGTACATCACCAGAGTCGATCTGTCTTCAATGGTTTTTTAAAAAACTTTTTGTTAACAGATTCAATGTTAAAATACGTTGAATCTAGTACTGTAATAAATAAAAAAAAATAAAAAAATAAAAAACCCGACACAAATAAATGACAAAAAAAGTTAAAATAATTTAAAAAACCGACACGCAAAAAATGACCAAAAAAAGAAGATAAAATATACAAAGATAAAAAAATAATCGGAAAAAAATGAAAGAGTAAAAAATCAACTTCTGTAACATTCGACGACTTGGGGGTCTTCTTAAAAATGTTTTTCTAGAAGAAATAGATACAAACAAACAATTTTGGAGAAGATACAGAAAAAAACGTAAAAATAAATATTTACTTTAACTGTTAGGAGTAGCTGTTTTAATTTATTTTACTAATGTCCGCTAATACTACAATAGTTGAATCTACTTAAAAGGGGGGGGGGGGGGTGTTAGCTTATTATTAATTAACTAAATACAAATATGACTTGCTAATGTCACAGGTAACCCTGTTTCTAACCCAAACCCTAACCCAAGTCCTACCATAGTAAAACCTTATTTTTTTCCATAACATTAAACCTAAGATTGCAATACCATAAACAACCTAACACACCTATATTTGGAAGAGTCTATTGTCGAACATCGATAATACCAATACCCCAGATATAATTTTATACTTGAGACCCATAGAAAATTGTCTTGATGTGATCGTATTGTAACATTGAGCGATCCCATCAAAAACTCCACCCACTATTTCTCTGTACTGAGCGTGCTTATCTCGAGATCTGGCGGAAACAAGAAAAGTTGGATCGGACACTTTTAACGGCCCCCGCAACACGAACCCGCTGCTAAGCTGCACACGATTGTAACACGAACTCCCCTAATCGCGCATGTCTCTATTTATGTAAACACAAATCACGTGACCTATCAGCCGCTTCTGATCGCGTGGGAGCCAATTTATGTTTATGTGTTTCTAAAAACACGTGCGAGTTCCCCAAATCACGTGATAGGGGAATTAAGAATTTTTTTTTATTCGCAAGCTATTTTTACTACATAAATAACAAAAAAACTAATTGCAAAGAAAACTTGAAAAAAAAAAGAAAAAAAAAGTTTGTTTCCCTCTACTTAACAGTTTGTAATCAAACAATGAAAAACATAAAATAAACAAAAGAAACGAAATATTCACACCTCTCTAAAACAACGCAACATCCGGTTTTGTAAATCGCCTATGATGAAAGCTGCGCCTATTGTAACAAACACTCTCCCTTATCGATGTTTGTCTAACCAGCAGACGTAGCTAAAGTGTTCTCAGACAGACTTTGGCACCGGGCCCAAATGTTTGACAGACTTGACCTGGTTTATGTCCACCCCCTGTCAATCAGACGGGCGCATTAAGTCTGTAACGTGTTGCCGACAGGGAAATCTCTGAGTACGTTGACAGCTGAGGCAGTTCGACAAGACTGTTACATACACGGGGGGGGGGGGGGGGAAACTTGCAGTATGGCTTATCGTGAGGGGGGGGGACGGGGCTTGCAGCATGGCTTATCGTGGGGGGGACGGGGACTTGCAGTATGGCTTATTGGGGGGGGGGGGGGGCTTGCGGTATGGCTTATCGTGGGGGGGGGGGCTTGCAGTATGGATTGCCGTCGCCTTACCGAGGGATTACCACTAAGCCTATGGCCTTGTTCTCTGGGTCGTTTACCATAATGCCCAAATTCACAGCGAATTATCAAAACACCCATGACACTTACCATAATGTCCATTACCAAAATACCCAAGACGCTTACCATAATGTCCATTACCAAAATACCCAAGACGCTTACCATAATGTCCATTACCAAAATACCCAAGACGCTTACCATAATGTCCATTACCAAAATACCCAAGACGCTTACCATAATGTCCATTACCAAAACACCATGAACTTACCATAATGTCCATTGCCAAAACACCCATAACGCTTACCATAATGTCTATTACCAAAACACCATGACGCTTACCATAATGTCCATTACCAAAACACCATGAACTTACCATAATGTCCATTGCCAAAACACCCATAACGCTTACCATAATGTCTATTACCAAAACACCATGACGCTTACCATAATGTCCATTACCAAAATACCCAAGACGCCTACCATAATGTCCATATTCACAGCGGCTTATCAAAACACCCATAACGCTTACCATAATGTCCATTACCAAAACACCACGACGCTTACCATTTTGTTAATGTTCACACCTGCTTATCTACACGTCTGGTGGTCGGGTAGTGAAGCTTACAAACACTAACCGGACATCTCGAATTCGGATCCGTAGGGCATTCCTGAGGTCTCCCAACCGTTATGGGTACCTGACTCACGTTGAAGAAAACTAAGGCGGTTTGGCATAATACTAACCACACTATTCGTACAGAAACAGATGAACTCTACTTCATCAACTCCTTGCGTCTAGATTCATAATGGCTAGCAAAAAGTTGAACTTCCCGAGGACTCATTAAAGCGTGGTACAGTTTCGACAACGTGTGCACCAGAAAACACAAACCCCCCATTCTGTGGGGTGGAAGCAAGTTCGTCAGAGATTACCTGGAGATTAGCTTAAGATAATCCGTGACGTGAAAGTCGTTAGCACCGACACGTGACCCGCCCGCTAGTAAATTACTTGGGGTGTGGGGGGGGGGGGGGCTCCGTCTGGTTTATGGGGAGTTAAGTACCCGTATATGAGGACTGGGAAATAGGTGGATGGGGGGGGGGGAAATATCGGTGGGTGTGGGGAGAAATATGGGTGGGTGTGGGGGGGGGGGGAATATGGGTGGATGTGGGGGGGGGGGGGGAACGGGGGTGGATGTTGGGCGAAATATTGGTGGATGTGGGGAAAAATATGGGTGGGTGTGGGAGGGGGAAAACTGGGGGGATGGGGGGGGGGAAATATAGGTGGATGTGGGGGGGGGGGGAGTACGGGTGGATGTGTGGAACAAAGGGTGGATGCTGGGGGGGGGGGGAATAGGAGTGGATGTGGTGGGCACTATGGGTGGATGTTAGTCTGGGTAAAACAAGCATAGCAAGTAATGTGGGAATACAAAACATAAACCACACAACAAAGCACGAAAAACCACAAAACAAAGCACGAAAAACTAAACAACAAAGCATACATAACTCCACTCACACAACAAACCACAATTTGGTTAATTAGTTGCAAATGGCCCGGATAATGCCCACGTGCAAACTTACACGTGTAGTCGAGTCACGTGACTTTGTTTACGATCGCGCGGCCAAGAACGACAACTCTGAAACATTCACCTTCTGGTACACAACAAACAGATGAGCTGGCGTGGATAATGTGTGGTCGTCATTCGGGTCGCCACGCATGCGTACTTTCACGGAATGCGCACTAAGGTGTAGAACACGCAGTACAACTTCAATATGTGGATATGTTGGCAAAGTATTTTTTTTAAATACATCAGGGATGTAAAAAAAAAAAACTCGCGCGGTAACTTATGACAACCAGATGTGGATTACCTTAGAGGTGATGAGGGAATAATTATAAGAGTCTTGTGGGTAATTGGGGGGGAGGGGGGTATAGATAATTATGTCTTTAGGCAATGAAGAGGGGACAGTCACATAGATCGGACTTAGTTGATAGGCGTGGGTGGGCTAATAAATCTATAGGTGTCCAGTAAAATATCGGTAGGCTGATAGAACGATAGGTCCGGGGGGGGGGGGGGGGCTGATAGACCTCTAGGTGTTGAAAGTCGCGAGTGATTACGTAACTAAAAAGGTCCAGGTGAGGGCATAGGTTTTTCAACATCCCATTTTGAGTATATAAAATGTGCACCCCCTCTTACCCCCCTCCCAACGCCCGAAAGACTTGCGAGGTGACCTACTTTAGCGTAAAGTAAACTTTAATGTACCATAACGGTAACGTGACGTGTAGCCGGTAGTTTAAAAATATTACCCTCCGGTGTAAGAACATTCCGGAAAGAAAAATGTAATCCCAGTCTAAAGCTGTCGGCAGAAGAAAGTTACATATTTGAGAGATTTTTTTTGGAATATATTGAAACTAGATCGTGAATTTGATTGGCACATCATAGAGCTGTTGAGGGGGGGGGGGGGGGGGAGTTAAAACAAACATAAATAAAGCTAAACAAACTCTACCTCAAATTTCAAATTCAGAAGTCGGGTTTATATAATACGAAGGTTTTTAGGAAAGGATTTATATAGACTTATAATTTAGTTATAAAAGGCGGGTATTGCTTAAAGCAATGTCATGGGATACTAGCTTTGATTTTTGAAATTCCCGTTTTCGTACAAGTGTAGCTGTTTAAGATGGCTGAACAGACTGACACGACAGAATTGACTTGCATTTATTTCTAAACTAAAAAAAAAATTTTTTACAACAATTTCTTACGAGCTATTTATATTTAACGAAGAAGTCACGATGAACGCTGAAATAGTGTGATTATAATGATTCATTAAAACAATCACATCTTTTACTACGAATTTATATCACAAATGGAATGGGGTGGGTTGGTAGGTTCCTTAGCTTGTACAAATTTGGCAATCATACAGTCATACGCAGTGGTTCTTCCAGACTTTTTTCTCCGGGGGGGGGGGGGGGGCACTTGAAATTTTCGGGGGGGGGGGCGGTAGACTTTCTTCGGGGTGGCGGACACTGTTAAAAGTATATATTTTCTATATAAATTATATAAATTTCATTTCGTTCGGGGGGGGGGGGCGGTAAAATTTTTTCGGTGGGGCTGACCCCATCAGATGCCTGGAAGAAACTCTGGTCATACATGTTTCCATTGAGATGAGATTGATTAAAAAAAAAAGAAAAGTCAGTTAAACTAAAACAGGTGTTGATTCACTAAATAAATCGTTCGACCTTTTAATAAGCTCGGTACTTATATTAACCCCTCCCCCACCCAACCCAAAAAAAATCTTAGGAAAAAAAGCCAAGACTGATAGAAGACAATACAAACCGTTCTATAAATAGGCAGATCGGTACGTCCTTTGACCTGTTGTGAAAACGTGCTGATTAATCATTTATTCAAATTAGGTGTCATGTCTTTAATTTATGCTGCACACTCGGCCTACTGCAGCCAGCCAGTTGTAACCCTAACCCATGCAGTAACCCTAAACCATGCAGTAACCCTAGCTCCCGCAGTAACCCTAACCCCTGCAGTAACCCTAAACCCTGCAGTAACCCTAACCCCTGCAGTAACCCGACACGCGTGTGACGTCAGCCTGCGAGTTGTGGGCCGTAGTTGCCAGATCAATTGACATTGGTACTGTGTAGCCACATTGCATAGGCCCTCGCAGACGAACCAACTTTTAGTTGTCTGCAAATTACAAAATCGCATATGTGTTTATCTTGCTGAAGTGGGTTCCTAAAAATTAAGAACAAAAACAAAAAACGAACGGGGAAAAAACTGTTTTCTTCAACGTACCCTCCATCTATTTAGAGCCACAAGTTAATTCCCCTAAACTTATCTGAAGATAGAAATTATCGGCCCTTAAATTATCTCCCCTGCCCATTTACACGGAAATTCGTGCCCACGTAAATTTTTTTTGTTCCGTGTCTCGGCGCTACTGTCTGGTTAGGTTCATGTTTTTGTTGATTTATGAGGTTAAGTTTTATAGTTGCTTACATACGCACACATGTAATAAAGCATGTTACCTTCGCACTTTATGTTCTCTGCTCAACTGAATCATATCACGTCACAGTCTATTTAATTGAATGCACTCAATTAAGGGATATCTAATTTAAGTCTGTAATTAAGTTTAAAAAAAAAACAACGTTTGTACTTTTCCATATATCATCTTTAACGTGGCCTTCGACCCCCCCCCCCCTCTCCACCCATTATCGTTATGGTAATTTAAAAAGTTGCAGTTGAAAGACTACTGTAAAGGTTAAATATTCCTGGAAGGAAGTTTCGAGTTAATGAATATTAACTTCTTCATTAAGTTACCCGTAGTTTCAAGCTCACCTGTCTCAATTTGTTAAAAGACCAATTTTCATATCCGCATAACCCCTCCCCAGCCCCCCCCCCCACCCCCCATGCGTTCATCGCTGCATTACTCGCAGAAAGAATTAACTTTTCAATTAAATTTGGCTCTTTCATGGGCAAACTGCACTGAGTGTTTTATTTTTTTGGCTTTAAGATTTGGATTAAAAAAACTACATCTGGCATCTTGGAGCCAAACTGGTTGCTTCAGGTAGAGCCGTTGACAATCAATTAAAGAACAGCTGGGCTTGAGGGAGGGGGGTGGGGGGTGGGGTGGGGTGGAGTAGGGTGAAAACGTGGACTGGACAAAAAAATTGGATAAACTTTAGACAACTAGGGATTGTTTTTACCGGTGCTATAAATAAAACTTCTTTAAAAACTAACAATAAAAAAACATTTAGTTAAAGAATATAATATTGTCTAAAACAAAAAAATAAACAAAATGGAAAATAAGGGTGAAAAACAACGTGACTCATTTAAACTGAACTAGTTCAATCTATTTTTGAAAAAGTCGAAAGGTTCGTCTAACTTCCCGAAGCGAATGTTACAGAGAAAAAATTCCCAAGACACACCTAAACAGATGCAGTACCTCGTCAGTCGAGATTGTGTTTGAAATCGGAGATATTTGGATTGAAACAGACAGACGTTGAAATCGGTCGCAAATCTGTGCGTTAATTAACCGTCTCACCTTTAATTAGTCTCGGCCCTGCAGCATTTGCCCTCTAATTAGTGCCCGAGGTAAACAACGCTTCTGTTCTTGTCCACAACTGGTGCACATTCCAAGGATTTGTGCAGTTGTAGCAAATTTTTAATTCGTAGGATATATATATATATATATATATATATATATATATATATATATATATATATATATATATATATATATATATATATATATATTTATTTATATTTATTTTCCCAAAGTAGGCCTACTATGCATTTGCATATTTTAATATTTAAATATGGACAATAAAATGTTAAACCTATTTTAAATTTCTACTTGAATATGTTTAAGTTTAAGGCTACACAGGAGAAGATAATGAAAACAAAACACATTTTTTGTCTCTGTACACAGTACGAAGATACAAATGACCCCCCATTTACACTATTGTTTGTTGTCGTTATGATAGATTTTAGTTTTAGTTTTTAAACCACTTTCATTAAAGATGGCGGCAACGTCGCCAGGACAAAAAAGTGAAGTCAAATAACATCAAAAGTGTTCTCAAAGGCACAGAGGCATATAAAAATGACGTCATCGTAGACAAAAAAAAAAGCGTCAACAAAAATGACATCAAAGACATCAAGACCAAGGATGACGTGAAAGCCACCAAGACAAAACAACGACACAGGCATCGAGACAAAAAAAAATGACGTCACAGGCATTGAGACAAAAAATGACGTCACAGGCATCAAGACAAAATATGATGTCACAGCGAGTCACAGGCAGGAAGATTTTAAAAAATGACGTCAAAAGCCTTCCGCAGAAATAAATTGGCACCACTTAGAGTCTGTTTATTCTGACATCAAGACTCTTAGCTTTGTTTGCTGTGTAAAAAACTCAACAACCAAGTTCCTCAGCAGACGGCTGAAACTTTTCATCTTCTGCGAGAGGGGTTCTGCTCGTTAAAGGAATCACTCTCGTGATGAAGGGAGAAGATGCAGTGTCAACAAAAACAACTCATAAAGATTAGACAGCAGCCGACAATTTACCGCCAAAAAAAAATTGGGTTACCTACACGGGGCACTCGTAAACTTTGGGGTCGAAAGAGCGCAAGTAATCTAACGTGCAAAACAATATGTTTACACACATTCTGTTGTGGTTATTTGCTTATTTAAATACGTTAAAGATTTCTTTAATCAGGAGAAATAAACAAATGAGAGGTTTACGACAAGATGTTTGGCCAAAGTTTTATGAGTATGACGTCATTATACAGTGTTTTGGTTATTTATCACACGGTCTTTTTGTAGGTTAACAGCCAAGAACTCATTATATATATATATATATATATATATATATATATATATATATATATATATATATATATATATATATATATATATATATATATATATATATATATATATATATATATATATATACACACACACACAACTTATTATTTTCAATATTTTCAATAATATTGCACATATGTAACTTTATGTTACACTGAAAAATAGACCCCATTGTTTAACAATTTATCTGTGATCACTACCTTCCATTACAATAGCAAAGGGGAAACAACTGGCAATTTTTTCCAAAATGTCGTTGAAATGCAAATAAGTTTAACTGTTAAAAGAATAATAAAGAAACTTATTAGATTTTTTATTGAGCTAAACCCGAAATGTGTTAGTTTTATACTGTTTTGTCTATTCTTCATAGTTTCTTAAATATAAAATTATTTTTTTGACTACAGTTGAATTAGAAAACCGTTGGCTTCATTAAAAACTGGATGTGTAGCGATCAGAATGTTCTTTTAATTGGTGTTCTGTAGTATTAGCGCACATCTGTTTTAACAATAAAATAAATATTGAAATATAAACTGAGAGTGATCTCCCCTAAACTTTCTCGAATATTCTAACACAGGGGTCGGCAACCTTTTGAGTCGGAAGAGCCAAAAGTTACAATTTTCACAATTTCCTAGCTTTTAAAGAGCCACTAACATTTTTATTTTAATATTATGATCTTTGATTAGGATTAGGTATATATATATATATATATATATATATATATATATATATATATATATATATATATATATATATATATATATATCAATGTATGTGGTCTGTGTCTGTGTGTGTGTGTCTGTTTGTCTTTTATTCATTACTACACCTTTCATCCGATCGCCATGAAACTTTAGGAAGCTGTTGAGAATACTCATGGGCAGGGGTCGGCAACCTTTTGAAGCGGAAGAGCCAAAAGTTACAATTTTCAATTTTTCCCTGGTTTTAAAGAGCCACTAACATTTTTTTTTATTTCAAATATTTTATTTTTTTATTGAGATTATTAGTATTTGTAGAATTATAGTATTATTAGTATTTGTTCAAGGAGCCGGAGAGCCGCATCTTGGTATCAAAAGAGCCGACCCCTGCTCATGGGGAGATATTTGCGAAAATAAAATGTCAAATTCAAAATAGAATAGCGAGTGTTTATTGTTTTTATTTATTAAATCGTTCATTACCGAGTGTTGCAGACTAATATTTTTATTAGTTTCAGGAAGAAAATATAATTATTAATATTTGTCCATTGAACTGAAGAGCCGCAACTCGACTTCAAAAGAACCGCATGCGGCTCGCGAGCCGCAGGTTGCCGACCCCTGTTCTAACATAACACTACGCCTACGGGGTACGGCAACTCGGGATATAGACAATGACTTTTAATCCATTTCTAATTACTTGAACTTTTAAAAATTAGAATAGAATCTCGTAGAAAAAAGAATTGACACCAAATAAACGCCAAATAAAATGTGTATAATAGTGCGGAATATTCATCATCATCATCATCATCATTCCTTTGTGGCCCCTGGAGAGCAAAGGGCTGCAACCACACATCTCCAGCGGACTCGGTTTTGGGCTGCTCCCTTTATCTGTGCCCATGTGAGCCCAGCTTTGTAATTCATATGCGTTTTTTTTTTTTTTTTTTTTGAGAAATTGGAAATAGCCTCTCTTCCAACAGGCTGTCTCTGGCATTACCCCCCCCCCCCCCCCCCATCAACAGACCGTCTGTGACACTACCCATCCCTCTCCGTCTCTGTTCTCGTGGATGAACCCTCTCCCCACCCAGGGTCTGGGTTGTGTATTTCAATGTGTCAGTGGGTGTCAGGGGTGGAGGAGGGAGGGGGGAGGAACCCGCGGTACGGTAAACAAAAACACCTTTTCGAGGCCGCGGGGTCAAAGGGTAGTTCATGTTAACGTTAATTTGTTAAACACGGGAACTAGGGCGGATTCCAATCCCAGCATAATCAAATTAATCTTCAATGAAATAACATATCACACTTTCCAGTAGTTTACCTTTTAAGGGGGCAGTACCACCCAGACTAAGGCAGAAAAAACAAAAATATAAAAAAAAAAACCAACTATTAGACATACACATGTCAAATTTTTACAGTTAAAAAAAAACAACAACCTAAAACTTGAAAAGAAACCCCAATAATTTAACAGCAAGTAATGATTTGGCCTATGATCATCAACACCCAGTTCTACAACATTTCAAAACAATAAAGCAAATAGTAAATTTGTCGAAGTAGTTTTTGGCCGTAGTTATGAAGACATCTTAAATAATTTTTCATCGACCGATCTAGATCTATGAAATATTCGCCATTTTTGTTTAGTATGGTATACGACCTTATGCGACTTTATGATGGGGTTTGTGTGTATGTATGCGAGGGGGCGTCTAGTCTAGTGTAAATTAACGACACACATTACTTTAAAGCAGTGGCGTAGCTGGGATTTTTGGGCCCCTATTCAAAAAGTGTTAGTGGGCCCCTCAGAGGCGTAGCGACCCTTCCCGGACACCGGGGACAAACTTTCGATTTGCACCCCCCCCCCCTCAGACTTTCTATTTGCACCCCCCCCCTCAGACTTTCGATTTGCATCCCCTCCTCAAACTTTCGATTTGCACCCCCTCTAAGACTTTCGAAAAAGGGCCCCTATTTGCCTTGGGCCCCTATGCCTTGCTTACGCTAGCTTTACGGTAGCTACGCCACTGCTTTAAAGATACACATTACATTAAAGTTACACATTGACAAAATAAATGGTATAACGTTATATAATTAAAGTTCGAGTTCAGATATTTAAAAAGTTTGTGCGTATAGAGGTTTGAATTCAACAACTTTAGAATCCCTTGAAATTGATCTTTTACAAAACGAACACGTTTAGATCTGTTGCACATAGCACATGTGACATAAAGATTTGGTGGTTTTCCAAAATAGGTCAGTTCTATTCTATCTTTATTTCTTCGTTTTTTAATATTAGTGTTGGAAGGGATCCCCTCCAGCACAATTAAGTATACGTGTCAACTGGTTATGCGCCATTGAGGCCATTGACTCCGATTTCAGCCTGCATTTCTTTTTGGATTTGCTTCCATAGCCTTTGTCCAACCAAGAACAAACTACAAGGCAGCAGTTTGATTTTGGAGTTTTCTCTCCTTGAAGAGTGGCTATCCCCAGCTAACGAGCCTCATCTGCCCGAGGGTTTGAACTCGAGACTATTCGGTTTAGCAATACCCAATTTACATGTAATCATTTTATAATTAAACGTCAATTCTCATTCCTAGGAATTCTAGAATTATAGGATGTCGTATGAATTACTTCATGTTACCGGTTATTATGGTAAAGATGTGTACCAAAAACATTGTGTAATATGGTACAGGGTAGACTATAATGGGGGAGGGGGTGATTAAAACAAAAAAAAAAAACAAGTTCACGAGATGCGAAAGGTGAGACAAGAAGTAGGTTTGTGAGCCCCATGGACCCGTGCAATCGTCTGATCTTACGTCACACGCAGGAAAAAGATGAGAAACACTTCCGGTCTGCTGGATCTCACGTGATTAAATCTCGCGCGCACACACGTGTTTCAAGTCGCGGTACACGTGTAAGGTCAGCAAGGTCACACGAGCACAGGCCCAGGATCAAAGTTGGTGAGGGGGAGGGAGGGGGGGGGGGGCGTCAGCAGACCGTGACGAGGTGCATGGACGAGTTTTTTTTTTACCTGTTTTGTTAATTCATCACACGTGTGTGGTTAGCTTACAATACAGACATATGTGTTTACAACATAGACCTGTATTCACAACACATAGACCTGTATCCACAACACATACACCTGTATCCATAACACATACACATGTATCCACAACACATGCACCTGTATCCACAACACATACACATGTATCCGCAACACATACACCTGTATCCACAACACATACACCTGTATTCACAACACATACACCTGTATTCACAACACATACACCTGTATTCACAACACATACACCTGTATCCACAACACATACACATGTATCCACAACACATGCACCTGTATCCACAACACATACACATGTATCCGCAACACATACACCTGTATCCACAACACATACACCTGTATTCACAACACATACACCTGTATCCACAACACATACACATGTATCCGCAACACATACACCTGTATTCACAACACATACACCTGTATTCACAACACATACACCTGTATCCACAACACATACACATGTATCCGCAACACATACACCTGTATTCACAACACATACACCTGTATTCACAACACATACACCTGTATTCACAACACATACACCTGTATCCACAACACATACACATGTATCCACAACACATGCACCTGTATCCACAACACATACACATGTATCCGCAACACATACACCTGTATCCACAACACATACACCTGTATTCACAACACATACACCTGTATCCACAACACATACACCTGTATTCACAACACATACACCTGTATCCACAACACATACACCTGTATTCACAACACATACACCTGTATTCACAACACATACACCTGTATTCACAACACATACACCTGTATCCACAACACATACACCTGTATCTACAACATGTCACCTGTATCCACAACACATACACCTGTATTCACAACACATACACCTGTATTCACAACACATACACCTGTATCCACAACACATACACCTGTATCCACAACATATACACCTGTGTAGGTAACTCTTTTCCTTTTTTTTTTCATTAAAGAATGTAGATCTTAATACATCGATTAGTAAAGGCTATCAAATTTTAAATATAATAAGGTGGCACAGTAATTACTAATTTGTTACGTATAAAAAAAACAATGTCGCGAGAGGGTTGAAGTGCGAAATCTTACGATGGGTGGGGATACTAATTCTGCAAAAGTGTGACGTCAATTATGGAAGCACCCCCCCCCCCCCCCCACACACACATACACAACATACTAAAAACATTTTTATTTTTAATGAAATAAACACATAATACTGAGGTGCCTGTTCTTTTAAAAAGTTGTATGTTAATTAATTGTTGCTACGTGAATCTCGTGCGTGCAATTAAATTGGGATTGCCATTGCCTTCTCATAAATTGTATTATAGATTAAAACCCGTAGGTGGGTATACGGGAGGTAAGGGCCATGCCCAGATATGTTGAGACGTACATCATCGTGTCTAGATGTTAGATACGGGTGGCATCAGCAGTGATTGGCAATGATATATATATATATCTGTGTGTGTTTGTGTGTATGTGTGTATATATTTACGTGTGTAAAAGAGTGTGTATGTGTGTGTGAAATATCAAGTTTACACTAAACCCCCTGCATCTATTAGATCTTTGGTCGTGTTGCTTCTATTGTTTTATCAGTACCAAACCAGAAGTGACGTCACAGAAAACCCCCAGCTGTGAACCCCGGGGGTCACCAGCAGACGACCCGGGGGTCACCAGCAGACGACCACTTGAGTGCAGACTCCCAGCGTCTTATCTCCCCGTACCCAGGGGGAAACAATCGGAGGAGCCCTGCAGGTCTGACCTTTTGTTACCTGGTTCTGTGTGGGGCTGTGTGTGGCTGTGTGTGGTTGTATGTGGCTGTATGTGGCTGTATGTGGGTGTATGTGGCTGTGTGTGGCTGTGTGTTGCGGCTGTATGTGGTTGTATGTGGCTGTGTGTGGGTGTATGTGGCTGTGTGGGTGTGTGTGGTTGTATGTGGCTTTGTGCGGCTGTGTGGGTGTGTGTGGCTGTTTGTGGCTGGATGTGACTGTGTGGGTGTGTGTGTGGTTGTATGTGGCTTTGTGCGGCTGTGTGTGGCTGTGTGTGGCTGTATGTGGATGTATGTGATTGTATGTGGCTGTGTGTGGCTGTGTGTGGCTGTGTGTGGCTGTATGTGGATGTGTGTGGCTGTGTGTGGCTGTGTGTGGCTGTGTGTGGCTGAATGTGGCTGTGTGTGGCTGAGTGTGGCTGGGTGTGGCTGTGTGTGGATCTGTTGTTTCTAACGGCGGAACCCGAGTCCGTTAAGTAGGTCAGAGAATCGGTTTAGTAGGTCACGTCTGCTGTTTGTTTTCAGTACTGCCGAGTCGTCTGGTATGTGGACACGTGATCTGGGGCAGGGAAAACAACAGATGGGAGATCAGGTGATCCCGGGGGGTCTCAGTACCAGACACTTTGGGTCCCAAGACAACCACAGGCAGGCTGGGTCCTAGGTATCTAGATTTATAAATCTAGTTATATTTAAATCTAGCTTGTATCACCAACTTAATGTATAATCAGTGTTTCTTCCAGACTCTTTTCTCCGGAGGGGGGGGGGGCACTTGAAATTTTCGGGGGGGGGGGGTGGTAGACTTTCTTCGGGGGGGGGGGGGGGGGGCGGCGGACACTGTTAAAAGTATATATTTTCTATATAAATTATCGTTCGGGGGGGGGGGGGGGGGGGAAATTTCGGGGGGGGGGGGGGAAGAGATGCCCGGAAGAAACTCTGTATGTAATTAGACTAAAATTAGATATCCTTGCACTGTCACTGGAAACAAGTTTATTTGTAAAGGTTCGAAATTGAATTACTAAATTTGACTACAGCACTACAGACAGACAGACAGACATTGCGACATAAGTAAAATCTTGTAAAAGAGTTACTTACCTTTGAAGTGACATCTTCGACCTCTCCATGATCAGCTAATTAATTAAATCCAGGTCTCAAGAATACAATCCAATTGTTATTTCCCCAGCACACACTACCACTAGTTAAAAGCCTCCGCCTAGCAGGCTCCAATCAAATAGTTCCTAACTGCGAGTAAATCCCTATGTATCATTGCGCCCGATGCCCTCGTATATTCCTCATATCAGATAATTATTGTCTCGTCCAGCGGGACCAACGAGTCTGACATTTGCTTTATCGTGACGTATTTCCTGTTCTAAATATAGCTAGCCAATAGCGGTCCAAGTTATGTTTTTCTATTTAAAAAATTACCTGGTATTCTAAAAATTGTCGAAACAAATTTCTTGCTCTTCCAATGTGTAAAATCTAAATCTTCACACCCTAAAATGGATGTTGTCACAGAAAATAGAATTAATCAGACCGATAACGAAACAAGGAATGATCGGGAAATTCCGAAAAAAAAACCCACTAATTTACAGGAAGTGTTCACTTAATTCCAAATTTAACTTCCACCTACCCTAAGTAGATCTACTGCCGTTTTTTTTATTGCGTAAGTTCAAGCATTGGAAATTAATAAAAATAAATGAAAGCCCTCGAAGTTGAAGACATGAAAACGGTACCGACAGTGGGATATTTATAATAAGTAATAATAAAAAGCTGCTGAAAATTGCTCAATCTAACAACACTTTCTTCCTTCAGTGATGAACGACAAGTAATTAGATGATAGTAAGACATGATTTAGGTGAAGATTAAAGCCATGTAACAAGTAAAGATAATATTTCGAGACCTTCATTGTATAATGTTGATATAGAGAAATAAACTTTTCCTATATTGTGTTAGACGGTACACCCACAAGAAAAGGTTTAAAAAATTCCTGGTTTACAAAGAGAAAGGTACAGTTCAAGATGTTAATAATTCCACTCCGCCTATGTTAACCCTACTCCCCTTTTAATGGTCGCACCCCCCAATTTGATAGTCAAACTCTCCTTTCGGTAGCCCCCACCACCCTTTTATGAACTCTCCTCTGTTCATTGTTCTACTCCCCACTGTGTAAAGGTACGAAAGTGAAAAAAATAACAACAGTGTTTGGCAGGTACGGTCAGACATGCCTTTGGAATAGCCAGAGATGAAAATCTATCATGATACTCTCTAACTGTGGAGAGGGGGACTGACCTCGTGATACAAGAACTGTATTGTTTGGTCAGTTCCTTGACCTTCAACTCCAGCCCCTCCCCCCCCCGTAGCTCTGGGCAGCAAAACTAAAAACTTCCAGTCATCTACGATAATCAATGCTAATTTCCAGAACTTTGCCTACAGCTAACCAACAAAACATTGCCTACAGCTAACCAACAAAAACTTTGCCTAAAGCTAACCAACAAAAACTTTACCTACAGTAGAAAAACAAAACTTTGCCAACTGTGGCAAACAAAACTTTTTTTTTTTAATCACAACAAGGGAGACAAGTATCCCGTCAATGTGCTCACACCTGGCCCAGGTAAAGCACGTGAAGTTTGCTCACAGTCTATCAGACATCGCGTGCGTTCGTTAAAACTACAAGAAATAGCGACCAGAGGCTGGTCGCGACAGGGTCAAGGTCAAGCTAAATTCAACTTTTTTTTTTACCTTGTGAACCAAATTATCTTACTCCTAAAAATTAAAAAAATAATAATAGAAAAGTTGAGAAAATGTACTAAAAATAAAAACCCAAACGGCCATACAAACTAAGTTGTTAACCCCCCCCCCCCTCAAGTAAAATAGAAAATGTAACGTGAGAGAAAAATAACGAGCAAGCATCCCGTTTTAAAGTTAAGAATAAAACAAACACGTTCGAGTTTTTAAAAGTAAGTAATTTTTTAAAAATTAGCTTAAAAAAACTGTGAGAACGTAGATAAAACTTTTAAATTAAAAAAAAAACGGGTAAAAAAATATTTCAATGTTCGCGTGTGACGAATGACATAATGTTTTGTATTGCTGTAAGTTTTCTTATCATCAAGTGACTGACAGGCACACGTGACCAGAACAATCTGACGTCATCTTCAATAAAAAGAATCAACGGAAGATTACATTTACAACTAGTCCGTATTTTCCTGAGCTGTTAAGGGGAAATAACTCTAGCGTGAACAAAACTTTTTAAAACTTTACGCCACAAGAGAAAGTGAAATACAAGCAATTTTGGAGAGGTGAGTCTATTTTTAGCTTGGAGGAAAACAAAATCCGAGGTTTTCTCTTCTAGCGTTCCTATGGTACTGGGACATCCTGCAAGATGTGTAGCAACCTGAAACGTAACCTTAAGTTAAACCAAAATCTAATCACCCAAACCCTACCTAATCTTAACGTCGATCAACCACTCTTTGACCCTACACGTTTCATCTGTTTGAGGTCCAGCCATTGACGCCTGATACCTTATAACGGAAAAGTACATTTTCCTCCCTACCCACTTGAACGATACTAGAAGATTCTTCTCACCCAAAGACTTTAACGAAACCGGAAATGGTATTTTTTCGAAACCGGAAGTTACTGCCGATGTAAGTTTTTCAACGAACAGATCTGTTCAGGGTAAACTATGAGAACCGCAATATGCTATATAGGTTTCAGAATGTCAAGGGCACAATAGGCTAGAGTTTAGGGTTTCAGAACGTCAAGGGCACAAAAGGCTAGAGTTTAGGGTTTCAGAATGTAAGGTCACAATAGGCTAGAGTTTAGGGTTTCAGAATGTCAAGGTCAAAGTAGGCTAGAGTTTAGGGTTTCAGAATGTAAGGTCACAATAGGCTAGAGTTTAGGGTTTCAGAATGTCAAGGTCAAAGTAGGCTAGAGTTTAGGGTTTCAGAATGTAAGGTCACAATAGGCTAGAGTTTAGGGTTTCAGAATGTCAAGGTCACAATAGGCTAGAGTTTAGGGTTTCAGAATGTAAGGTCACAATAGGCTAGAGTTTAGGGTTTCAGAATGTCAAGGTCAAAGTAGGCTAGAGTTTAGGGTTTCAGAATGTAAGGTCACAATAGGCTAGAGTTTAGGGTTTCAGAATGTCAAGGTCACAATAGGCTAGAGTTTAGGGTTTCAGAATGTAAGGTCACAATAGGCTAGAGTTTAGGGTTTCAGAATGTCAAGGGCACAATAAGCTAGAGTTTAGGGTTTCAGAATGTCAAGGTCACAGTGGCTAGAGTTTAGGGTTTCAGAATGTTAAGGTCACAATAGGCTAGAGTTTAGGGTTTCAGAATGTAAGGTCACAATAGGCTAGAGTTTAGGGTTTCAGAATGTCAAGGTCACAGTGGCTAGAGTTTAGGGTTTCAGAACGTCAAGGTCACAATAGCCTAGAGTTTAGGGTTTCAGAATGTAAGGTCACAATAGGCTAGAGTTTAGGGTTTCAGAATGTCAAGGTCACAATAGGCTAGAGTTTAGGGTTTCAGAATGTAAGGTCACAATAGGCTAGAGTTTAGGGTTTCAGAATGTCAAGGTCACAATAGCCTAGAGTTTAGGGTTTCAGAATGTAAGGTCACAATAGGCTAGAGTTTAGGGTTTCAGAATGTCAAGGTCACAATAGGCTAGAGTTTAGGGTTTCAGAATGTAAGGTCACAATAGGCTAGAGTTTAGGGTTTCAGAATGTCAAGGTCAAAGTAGGCTAGAGTTTAGGGTTTCAGAATGTCAAGGGCACAATAGGCTAGAGTTTAGGGTTTCAGAATGTCAAGGGCACAATAGGCTAGAGTTTAGGGTTTCAGAACGTCAAGGTCACAATAGGATAGAGTTTAGGGTTTTAGAATGTCAAGGTCACAGTAGGCTAGAGTTTAGGGTTTTAGAATGTCAAGGTCACCGTAGGCTAGAGTTTAGGGTTTCAGAATGTCAAGGTCACAATAGGCTAGAGTTTAGGGTTTCAGAATGTAAGGTCACAATAGGCTAGAGTTTAGGGTTTCAGAATGTCAAGGGCACAATAAGCTAGAGTTTAGGGTTTCACAATGTCAAGGTCAAAGTAGGCTAGAGTTTAGGGTTTCAGAATGTAAGGTCACAATAGGCTAGAGTTTAGGGTTTCAGAATGTCAAGGTCAAAGTAGGCTAGAGTTTAGTGTTTCAGAATGTAAGGTCACAATAGGCTAGAGTTTAGGGTTTCAGAATGTCAAGGTCACAATAGGCTAGAGTTTAGGGTTTCAGAATGTCAAGGTCACAATAGGCTAGAGTTTAGGGTTTCAGAATGTCATGGTCACAATAGGCTAGAGTTTAGGGTTTCAGAACGTCAAGGTCAAAGTAGGCTAGAGTTTAGGGTTTCAGAATGTAAGGTCACAATAGGCTAGAGTTTAGGGTTTCAGAACGTCAAGGTCAAAGTAGGCTAGAGTTTAGGGTTTCAGAATGTCAAGGTCAAAGTAGGCTAGAGTTTAGGGTTTCAGAATGTAAGGTCACAATAGGCTAGAGTTTAGGGTTTCAGAATGTAAGGTCACAATAGGCTAGAGTTTAGGGTTTCAGAACGTCAAGGTCAAAGTAGGCTAGAGTTTAGGGTTTCAGAATGTCAAGGTCAAAGTAGGCTAGAGTTTAGGGTTTCAGAATGTAAGGTCACAATAGGCTAGAGTTTAGGGTTTCAGAATGTCAAGGTCAAAGTAGGCTAGAGTTTAGAGTTTCAGAATGTAAGGTCACAAGAGGCTAGAATTTAGGGTTTCAGAATGTCAAGGTCAAAGTAGGCTAGAGTTTAGTGTTTCAGAATGTAAGGTCACAATAGGCTAGAGTTTAGGGTTTCAGAACGTCAAGGTCAAAGTAGGCTAGAGTTTAGGGTTTCAGAATGTAAGGTCACAATAGGCTAGAGTTTAGGGTTTCAGAATGTCAAGGTCAAAGTAGGCTAGAGTTTAGGGTTTCAGAATGTAAGGTCACAATAGGCTAGAGTTTAGGGTTTCAGAATGTCAAGGTCAAAGTAGGCTAGAGTTTAGGGTTTCAGAATGTCAAGGGCACAATAAGCTAGAGTTTAGGGTTTCAGAATGTCAAGGGCACAATAGGCTAGAGTTTAGGGTTTCAGAATGTCAAGGTCACAATAGGCTAGAGTTTAGGGTTTCAGAATGTCAAGGTCACAATAGGCTAGAGTTTAGGGTTTCAGAATGTCAAGGTCACAATAGGCTAGAGTTTAGGGTTTCAGAATGTAAGGTCACAATAGGCTAGAGTTTAGGGTTTCAGAATGCCAAGGTCACAATAGGCTAGAGTTTAGGGTTTCAGAATGTAAGGTCACAATAGGCTAGAGGTTGGGGTTTCAGAATGTCAAGGTCACAATAGGCTAGAGTTTAGGGTTTCAGAATGTCAAGGTCAAAGTAGGCTAGAGTTTAGGGTTTCAGAATGTAAGGTCACAATAGGCTAGAGTTTAGGGTTTCAGAATGTCAAGGTCACAATAGGCTAGAGTTTAGGGTTTCAGAATGTCATGGTCACAATAGGCTAGAGTTTAGGGTTTCAGAATGTCAAGGTCACAATAGGCTAGAGTTTAGGGTTTCAGAATGTCAAGGGCACAATAAGCTAGAGTTTAGGGTTTCAGAATGTCAAGGTCACAAAGGGCTAGATTTAACCGTTTTATATTGTCACTGTAAAAAGATTTTATCGTTTGAGAATGCCAGTGTCACAATAGGCTAGAGTTGACGGTTTGAAAATGTCAAGGTCAAACCACGATAGGTCACGCCTGGTCGGGGTGATGTCTAAACTGACAGACTGCAGGTCGTGATGACCGGAGAGTAGAAACGGGGGGGGGGGGGTGGGGGGGGAGGGAAAGTAGGGGTATTATATCCCCCCTACCTCTCCACCTCTACAACCATCTTGTCTCTTATTTTGTATGACCGCACCAAAATAGACACAAAGTACCAAAAAATCTCATTGTTTTATTTGTACAAACACCCCACCCTCCCCCACTGGAAGAATTAACGCACCAACGTATTACAAGCAACGAATTAAAATTTTACGTCGTTGTTTCGATGACTCATGCGCTTGTTATTTTTGTTATATTGTGGTGGTGACCACATGACCACTGCCAACCAATGGGAAATTGTTTATCTCTTCAACAAAATTTCTCAATGAGAGTAATGCGGCTAGTCGCAGACTTAAGCTGTCTACAACTGAACAAGTTAGTAGCAGACTTAAACTGTCTACAACTGAACAAGTTAGTCGCAGACTTAAGCCTAACATAGTCTCAAAAGTTAGTTTCAGACTTTAAGCTAAGCTATCCACGTTAGGGCTAGTCACAGACGTTGCCCAAAAAATATTTAGAAAAAAATATTTTTATAGAATGTTAAGTGTGGGAGTTTGGATTATCGAACAAGATTATCTTCCTATACTGATGTTTACCACAGTTAACGTAGGAGAGGATTTCTTAACAATTTTTAAAATAACAATAATTAGTGTTATCATTTCTAGCCCATTTCTGACACATCGTAAAACAAGAACATCGTCAAAGAAATATTTTGATTGATAGGTATCGATTAGCTTATCCGAATCGGGAAAATCGAGAAAGTAATGTTTATTTTTAGATTTTATTCAACCAAAACGTAGACTAGGAAGTTTAGACTACTAAACGATCGAATGAAACAGAGGATCGTTGGGCAACTTCACCATTGAGGGGCTAGGCTCTATAGGTTTAGCTTGGTAGATCTATAGTAAAGATTAGCTTAAGCTCTTTCTCTCTTACACTATAGGGGCCTATATCCGTAATTATCAGAGTAGCCGTAATCTTAATCTTAATCCAAAGCTTAATCACGAGTTCTTGTATTTCTACGCCAGCTTTGTTTATACATTTTTGTATCTTATATAAGCACTTACAATACTAGCATTTGGATCGTTGTCAAAAAGATACACACAACTTATCCGTTGAATAATCCACACAACTTATCCGTTTGTAAAATCCACACAACTTATCCGTTTGTATAATCCACACAACGTATCCGTTTGTATAATCCACACAGCTTATCGGTTTGTATAAACCACACATAATTTACTCATCGATTAACACAGTTAACCACACATAAATGTGATGTAAACTCCAGCAGTAGAAAAAACAAACACCAAGCTACACAGAAACAGGTGGTCGGCTGGCAACAATAACTCCAGCACAACTACACATGTGTTGTGTGCCGACACAGACCGACATACTACCTGCGGATAATATTACAGGTTTATAATTGTGACCCTGCTACTCATTATCTAGTCTTCCGGGCAGTGGTTCTCAAAATATCATAAAAATGGAATTTTAATTTTTAGAAAATTCTGGTCAAGATGTAATGAGTTTTAAAAAAAGGTTTGTTTTTTTCATGCATCAATGGTTTCGCTGTTAATACCTGAAAAGGATTGTGTTTACAACTTTATGTGAATAGTGGAAGGGGTCGAGCGAGTAAAAGAATGTGAGAAGCACTGATCCACGGTCTACACGCTAGGTACCACGGTATAATCACTTATGTTTAGATTAAAAGGAAACGATTATCTTAATGCGTCTTTCACAGCCGTCCAAAAATAGTGGGGAGGGTGTGAGGGGAGGGAAGATATTCCAGTGGGGGAGGGGGATAAGGAATGTAGGAGGGGCTGGGTAGATTTATTTCTTTCATAACGGTATCATCCTCGGCCCGCATTCCAGATCTATGTGTGTGTGTGTGTATGTATGTGTGTGTGTGTATGTATGTGTGTGTGTGTGTGTGGCAGGGAAGTATGTCTTCTAGGACATGGTAATAGCACACCGTGTAATAACGACACACTGTGTAATGACGACACACCGTGTAATAACGACACACCGTGTAATGACGACACACTGTAATAACGACACACCGTGTAATGACGACACAGCGTATAATGGCGACACACCGTGAAATGGCGACACACCGTGTAATGACGAAACACGTGTATAACACAGCACATGGTGACAACACCGTGTAAAACAAGCGTAAAAATAACGGCACACCATATAATGTTGACACACCCTGTAATAACTGTTAAATAACACATTGTATTGAGACAGCACACGGTGTACCAGCACACAGAGTCTGTCTTACAAAACGTTAATTAATTAATGCTCTAAGCTCTCAGGCAGTCGTTTAATTAATGATGTAAGGCTGCAGAACGTGGACCATGGTGTGACCTTTCAACTCTTAGAGGAAATTTGGGACGTGTAGCCTCGCATGATTTCATCAGTGTGGCATAGAGTGCGCCCCATGGAAGGCGCCCCATTGAATGCGCCCTATAGAAAGTACCCCATAGAGTACACCCCTAGAGTGAACCCCATATAATGCACTCTATAAAGTGCACCCCACAGAGGGTACCTCATAATTGCACCCTATAGAAAGCACCCCGTATAGTACACCCATAGAAAGCTCCCATATAGAGCATCTAAATGGAGTTGCCTCAGTAAAAAGCACCCTCAAAAACAATCCAACAAAATCTTACACAATCAATTCAATAAAACTACACAGAAACTACCCTAGTAAATAAATCTAGGAAACAAAACTTACAGAACACACACGATTGATACC
The DNA here is from genome assembly GCF_028476545.2 of Physella acuta. Taxonomy (NCBI): domain Eukaryota; kingdom Metazoa; phylum Mollusca; class Gastropoda; family Physidae; genus Physella; species Physella acuta. Next base: position 1,038,551 of record NW_026731533.1, read on the forward strand.
AACTAATACGTCTGGAAGAACTGCAGATTGCAGCAAAAAACTAATCCCTTGACCCCCCCCCCCCCCCAATCTAAAAGTGTCTAGAACTGATTGCAGGCCCAGGGCATAATTTAACGTCTGCTGTCTAGGAATAGCCCTGCTCATGCTGTGTGCAGTAGCTGGGTACTGATAAAGCCCTGAGCCTTTCATCAAAGCTCAGTATGACGCTACAGGAGATAGACGGGTCTGGATCTATGACGTCACAGGTTTTTTTCTTCTGGAGGGACTTCTAGGGAGTGAATTGGGGTGGGTGGGGGGGGGGGAGACGACAGGTAGGTGAAGAAATCGTATAAAAGGTGGGATTTATTTTTACATTTACTCAGGTGGGTATGGAATATGCTGGGTGGTATTTGTGTAAACTTCTGGTGGGTAATGGATTCATATACAGGAGAGTTTTGAAAAAAGTGGTTAATGGATTAATATAGGCCCACTAGAGAGTTGAAAATGGTTTATGGAACTACTATGGGGTTGATTAACATTTGGGTGGGTAATGGTAACATACATTTTATAGAAATGATGGGTATGACACCTTAGATATGTGATGATGGTATGACACCTTAAGTAAATGATGGTATTACATTAATTCAGACTTTATATCGACGTTCACTTATTTAGTGGGATGACCTTTTGGGTGGTATTCTCATGACCTTTGGGTTTACCACCAAATGCTGGACACAGCATACACCACATAGAAAATTCGGTTAAAACAACTCCACCAAACCAGACGTCACATTTATATTTCACGTTGATAGCGCTATAAAAAAACTCGTGCAACTTTTTATTTATTTGGCAACCTGAACGATTGCCAGAAAAGTTTCCAGTTAACGAAGCAAAAGCTGATATAATATTATTGCCACATAAAATTTAAAGTCATGAAAATATGCACTCGATATTTGTTCATTTAAAACATGTTCTAATTAGGTTAGTTAAAATTAAGAATCAGAAATTTTACCAAAGAGAGACTTAAAGACACATGGGGCAAAAACGGCAAATACAAGCCAAAAACTAACCCTAACCTTACATAACTAATCAATGTCATTAAGATGTTGCTTTACATCGTTTGAATGTAAAGTTTTAGGGCCTAAAATCATGCTTGTGCTAGCGGCTTGACGTCACGCGTGCAAGCTGATCACGTGTTAGCTAAAGTATGCGCCTGTCGTCACATCCGGTCTGTTATTTCTTGCCAGGTAAATTAGACAAGTGATGTATAAACACGTTTCAACAAATTATTTTTTTTTACCCGCGCGAGGCGACTATGGCTGACATCGGGGAGGGAGTGGGGTGGAGGGCGCGGGGTCAAAGTTCAGATTTAAGAACAAGGTTTTTATTTTAACGTCTAAACCAAACAAGGAAGGTACGTCTTGACATGGAACAACAATTCTCAGAAACGTCTCTCCCTCCTCCTATACGTTACTCCCTCCTCCCACACATTACTCCCTCCTCCCATACATTACTCCCTCCTCCCATACATTACTCCCTCCCCCACACATTACTCCCTCCTCCCATACATTACTCCCTCCTCCCATACATTACTCCCTCCCCCACACATTACTCCCTCCTCCCACACATTACTCCCTCCTCCCATACGTTACTCCCTCCTCCCATACGTTACTCCCTCCTCCCACACATTACTCCCTCCTCCCACACATTACTCCCTAGTCCCACACATTACTCCCTCCTCCCACACATTACTCCCTCCTCCTATACATTACTCCCTCCTCCCATACATTACTCCCTCCCCCACACATTACTCCCTCCCCCACACATTACTCCCTCCTCCCATACTTTCTCCTTTACTCACAATGCCACACCTTCCTCCCATAAAGTCCCTCCCTCCTCCCAAAAGACCACTCCCTCCCCTCCCATAACCACACCCCTCCTCACAAATTCCTCGCATATCGTCGCTTCACTTTCCTGGAACCTACCATTTCCCACTCCCACCGCCACTCCCCCCTGTCCTATATCAAGCCTCAAACAACTAAAACTGCTTGTAATGCGTATTAAAAGTTATCAGATTAGCGAGGATTGAAATACAATACATTAGTGTAAATACAAAAAAGTTTGTTCGAATGCCTTTATCTGTAAAGCTCTGGGAAAACTTCCGGTACAAAGTCGTGTTTAAATACATAGGTTATAGGTTACTGCCTTGTTTTGATGTCGGCTATATATGTTATTCCATTTTTATACTATTCCTGTCGCTATTAGTCGCCTATAGTTTGTATACCATTTTTATACTGTTTCTGTTCTGCTAGAAGCTGTAATGACAGCAGAGGCGTAGCGATGGGGGGGCAGGGGGGGACATATGTCCCCGGGCGCCGACCTCAGGGGGCGCCAAAATGGGTTGTAAAAACAAATTAAAATGTCAATTTAGCTGCATTTTTGCAGTTTGAGGGGGGTGCAAATCGAAAAGTTGAGGGGGGGGGATGCAAATCGAAAATTTGCTCCCGGGGGGGGGGGGCAAATTGAAAGTTTTTCCCCGGGCGCCGGGAAGGGTCGCTACAGAGATAGCCCTGAAAGTTTTCCGACGTTCGGATAACGATCTTGGCTGATTAGTTTTATAAAATATGTATAAAATATATTTCTTCAAAATAAAAGTCAACCCCGCAATTGAAACAGCTCAATTTAAATAAATTAAAAACTGGTTAATTATCTAGTCAAACGTTTAACAGCAACCTTTTTGAAATTCTTAAATAATTTCTCGAGTGCGACTACAACATAATCACCTAAGTAAAAAATACATACAGTGAAATTGTTGAACACGAATAGAGAAAAACGATAACACACACAGTAGTCCATGCAACACAATTTGAGAATCACTCTCTATTTTATGATGAACTCCTTCCGATTTCTGTTTCAGAAATCTTTTTAAGAAATCCTTTTTAACTCCTGATCATTCAAGTTAGATAACTCGAACGCAAGATGCAACAACTGAGGTGGCCATAATACAATCGCTTTACCGCCTCCAATTTTAAGGTCAGAGCGACAAATGACAGTGATAGTTTCACACAAGTTGTCGGACCTAACCGACAAATGACGGTGATAATTTCACAGATGACGGTAAAAATTGAACATGGAGGTCCCGCACACGAAAAAAAAAAATAGACGCGAAACACATGCGTTTAAACACAAGCACCCAGGGCACAAAGAAACACCTGACTCACACGGGGCAGCAGATGAGGAAACAAAGGGACAGAACCTCCATTGACATCACCCCCCCCCCCCCCCCCCCCAGTTACACCCCCATCACAACATTAATTGGTAATTTAGAAAAAAAACCTATACGAATTTAAACAGATTTTAGTGGATTTTAGATTATGATTGTGTGTGGGTAATACAGTGACGTCATTCGATGAATGGAATCTTCATTTAAAAATAAACACGTGTTTTATTCGACTGGTGTGAATAGGCCTAATGTTTAGTCTTAGCTGAACTACATACCAAACATCACAGATAGCATTCACCTAAAGAGATATAAATAGCTCAATGACTCGGTAACCGGAGCAAGGCGGATGTTAATTTATATACCTGCTATTTTTATTTGTGTCTACGTTAAGGAAAAAGATAGAACGTATACATTATATATCATTTGGTTTGTACATCAGAAATATAGGTGTGGTACTTGTGGGTTAGCCGTACCTACATAAACATTTCTAAAATCGCAACGAAACGGTTTTGATTTTTGTACGATCTATGTGACTTTATTTGGCCCATATTATTTAAGGCATATTTGACCATAAGAATAAGACGGCCCATAATTCACTAGTAAGCTTGCTTATATATTCACATTTTCAAAGCATATCAATAAATATGCGTCTCTTTTTTTTTCTAACTTATGTTTTAATTAATCAGCCAGGATTTAATTACAGGTGTTGTTTTCTTTTAATGTAACAAATCATGTACCGACTTAAGCACGACTGTACTGCCCTTTTGCCCAGTGTTATTTTAAAAACAAAGCGCAGTGAACTATTACTGAAAGACTCTAAACGTGCTACAGCGGCAGGTCAAACTGAACTTTGAAAACAAACTCCTCTGTTGACGCGGTGAATTGAGAGTGATCTCCCCCTGCCATTTGTTTGCTTCTGGTGGCGTGTGTAATCACCGGCCACCGTCAATGAAGTTGTTAAACACATTTTCATTGGCTGACACCCAGAGGTAACCAATGTCTTTAATCCTTTGTACTTTACTGGGCCCAAGTCTTTTGCTATAAATAGCATTTTTTTTTTTTAAAATAAAGACCATTCATTGAGGCGGAGTTTAGCTTATGTCCGTACCTGTTATAATTGAATTGTGTACACCATATAAATTAGGACATTCTCCATTAATTTAGCCTACTTTTAATGCGTGCCACAAAGATAACGTCGCCTACTTTTAATGCGTGCTACAAAAATAACGTCGCCTACTTTTAATGCGTACTATAAAAATAACGTCGCCTACTTTTAATGCGTACTATAAAAATAACGTCGCTATTTTTATAAAAACGCAGGTAGGACAACTACTAGATCTATAGACCGATTGAATTAACCTTTTGTTGATGTCGCTGTTAAAATTAGGGTCAGGGCCCAGGGCTAGTGTTAGGGCCAAAGTATGTAGCGATAATAGCAAAATAAAATGCAAATTTATGCATCACTTCAACATATTGCTAATATTGACATCTCATGGTTAGGTTTAAGACGGGATGATTTGTCTACGTGCCATAACCAACATTTGTACCCTAATGTGTTTTTAAGGGAACCATAAAAGAAAGATAATAATCAAGAAAATCTGAGGTATGTTAATCAGTGGCGTAGCGAGGTCGGGTGTCACCCGGTGTGGCACTTAATGGTGTCACCCCCCCAGAGGCATAGACCCTTCCCAGGGACAAACTTTCAAATTTTCGATTTGCACCCCCCCCCTCAAACTTTCGATTTGCACCCCCCCTCAAGTTTTCGATTTGCACCCCCCCCCCCCCCTCAAACTTTCGATCTGCCCCCCCCCCCCCTCGAGTTTTTCTCTATATATTTTGCTATTTTTTGCCTTGGTGTCACCCCCCCCCCCCTAAATGGTGTCACCCGGTGCGGTCCGCACCCCCCGCCCCCCCCTCGCTACGCCCCTGATGTTAATGATTAGCACTGCCCCCTCCCCCCACCCCACCACATGACACTAAAAACGTGATGAAAGTTCATGTTATCATGTCAACCACGTGATGTCATAACAAACGGCAATGGGCTGATATTAGGTCGGGTGTGTAGGCCAACTAATTGCCAGATGGGGTGTCAAACTTCTTGGATGCTCAACTTCTGTGTTTGTATATCATGATTTTTGTATGGTCACAAGGTGTTTATGTATCTTGATCTTTGAATGATCTCTCAAGGTGTGTTTAACTAAACAACATGATCTTTGAATGGTCACAAGGTGTCTATACACCATGATCTTTGAATGACCACAAGGTATTTATACACCATGATCTTTGAATGGTCACAATGTGTTTATACACCATGATCTTTGAATGGTCACAAGGTGTTTATACACCATGATCTTTGAATGATCTCAAGGTGTGTTTAACTAAACACCATGATCTTTGAATGGTCACAAGTCACAAGGTGTTTATACACCATGATATTTGAATGATCTCAATGTGTGTTTAATTTATTGTAATTATTAATTAATTGTAATTATTGTATTTAAAATATTTATAAACATGTTTTTTTTAAAAATAGACATTTTAAAATTGTTGTGTGTTTATGTCTCTGATTACACTAATGTACGTGTGATTTATTACGTGAAAGTGTGTATAAGTGTGTAAAATATTCTGATATTGTGTGTGAGAGAGAGAGAGTTAATGTATGTGTGTGTGTGTGAGTTAAATATATGTGTGTGAGAGAGTTAATGTATATGTGTGTGAGAGAGTTAACGTATGTGTGTGTTAAAGAAACATCCTAGAAATAAATTCTTACTATTTGTGTATGTGTGTGTGTGTGTGAGTGTGCATGAGGGTGTGTGTGAGTGTGCATTAGGGTGTGTGTGTGTGAGTGAGTGATTGTGTGTGTGAGTGTGATTGTGTGTGTGAGTGTGATTGTGTGTGTGAGTGTGATTGTGTGTGTGAGTGTGAGTGTGAATGTAATGTGTGTAACCCCCAGAATTAGTACTGACGTCATGTTTCATACACTGCACGTGTTGTCGTGAGTACTAGCCCCCACCTTTAGAGCCCAGATGAGTACACATAGCTCACCTTGGTAGCGTGTGAGAGTACAAATATAATGGTAGCAGAGAAATGTCACAATCAAGAAACAAAAATCACTATGATAATATTAAACGTGTTTCCAGAGTGGCCAATACACATGTCACCAAAATTAGTAACACATGTGTCACCTTGTTAATACATACGTCACCAAAATGTGTAATACATGTGTCACCACAATACATGCCACTAATATATATCCCCACCGTGTTTATAGCAAGTGTCACCTCTATACGTAACTTTCGTATCACCAATGTATTTAACTAATGCCTATATCACCACTATTGATAATACGTGTTTTATCACTTCCATAAAAATGTCTTAATAATAATACCAACTAGATTCTATTACCTACATAGGGGCCTACATATAATTTATGATATATTCTAATGGCCTGTAGATTGCCCATACCACTATCGTAGTTAGTATCATGGTGAAAATATTAAGCTCGTATAAATGTAAATTGTAAATAACAGTTGCAAAAGGAATCTAGATCTAGAATCTAGATTTCTTACTATAGTAAAAAAATTCAACTTAGAAAATGTTCTTCTTACCTCCTGATCTATACGCCGAAACAGCTCAGCCAAGTGACTCAAGGATTTAGTATCCATATGATTAATCCATCACTATAATCCATGAATTCACTACCGTATGCCCTGTAATGTGTGTGTTTGATTGTGTTATCCACATAAGCCGATACCACCCCGACACACTGGAGACATTCATCAAATAACGATAACTCTATTCACTTAGCAGGCGACTTGCGAACGATGTGTCAAAAACTGGATCAAGGGTAGACAACCGATACACACTATTCACCATATTGTAAACAACAGATCGCTGACAGTGGTTGTCCCCCTTAATTTAATTCAACACAGGAACGCGTTCAACATTCCGTGCCATCACATTTCCAAACTCTCAAATGCAAAATGTTTTATAATCACATGACAAAGATAACCAATAAAAACATCGCAGTGTCGACATAAGAATAACACACTGGGATAGTTCACTGGTAAATCCTTGGGTATGGTGGGGAGGGGGGAAGGGTCACCTCTGTGACCCGTGTCACTACCCGTTGGGTTGGAGAGTCAGGTAAGATGTGTGTACTATGGTACAGGTAAAGTTACCGTCTGGTGTCGTGACCTAGACAGGTAGCTATCTATGTCAGTTCTAAGTGTGGCGAAAGTTGAAGTTTGATTCAGCAGGATTGGGTGTTTTGTTGTACAGGTAGTCAAGCTTTGGTAGACAGTCAAGTTTTGCTACAGTTAAGTTTTGGTACAGTCAAGTTTTGACAAACATTCAGGTTTTGGTACATGGTCAAGTTTTAGTGCAGTCAAGTTTTGGTATACAGTCAAGTTTTGGTACAGTCAAGTTTTGGTATACAGTCAAGTTTTGGTACAGTCAAGTTTTGGTACAGTCAAGTTTTGGTACAGTCAAGTTTTGGTACAGTCACTTTTTGGTACAGTCAAGTTTTGGTACAGTCACGTTTTGATAGATCAAGTTTTGGTACACGGTCAAGTCGAGGTTGGGTACAACACACTAATATGTGTATATACACACACAAACACACACACGCACGCACAAACACGCACACACATGCACACGCGCGCGCGCACACACACACACACACACATATATAGAGAGAAAACGCTTTTTCAAAACTCAATTTTTGTAGCTTCTAATGTTACAACAAGCGCTCATTCATATTAACCGGACACGATTCACCTAATTAACCCTACAACATCCACCTGATTAACCCTATCAGGTCCACCTAGATATAAATCTAAATATTTCTCCACATCCGTCGTGAGTTCAGTCCAAGTGCTCACCTGGCCCTTCACGTGCACGAGTGTATTAGTCTAGAACCGCTCACCCTCTGTGATGATTGTTATCTCATGTTTCACAACACCTGGTGACCATGGACCAACTTCGGTTCATGCGAGTTTTACAGTAATTTACGTCTAGTTATGTGCATTGATATTTAGTCCCTTGATTACAAGCTTTTATAGTTAACAACGTCTGCTTGTGGCAATCTAGTAACTCTTTTTGACCCACTTTTAATACAGCGATTTCTTTTCAACTATCGACGACAACGCAAGGATATATATATATATATATATATATATATATATATATATATATATATATATATATATATATATATATATATTAAAAAATAAATATATAGATGTTAAATGTGTCATAAAAAATTAATTAAATGATTTCGAAACGAAGGGAGATAACAAGATTAATTACTAGCGATGCAGAGGCGTAGCAAGGGGGGGGGGGGTTACACATGTCCTCGGGCGCCGACCTTAGGGGGCGTCCTCGGACGGTTGCTTTCACGCCAAAAAAACGGCCACGGATGTTGATGAAATATGTTTAGTCTTAGCCGACGTCATTTAGAAAGGAGGCCTACCAAGTGGGGAAAAAACATAAAAACGTTTATGGTAACAAGGATTTAAATTAAATGCACTGAAAATAAAACTAATTTGCTCTCTTTAATATGTAAGAGAATTTTTCAGCGGCCAAAGCTCTGGATTAATGGTATCTCAATTAATTTCAAAGAGGAAAGTTATTAGAATTGCGTTCAATTTGACATACGAGCAAGGTTACTGAATTAAAGTCGTACCTCGAGGTAAAGAAAAACATTGCGTCCACCTCTTTAAGCACACTGTGTACATGGATAAAACAGTCATTGAAACAGTATGAATGTAAATGGTAATACGCTATACTATAGGCAATATTATTACCTCCCATATATTAAATAAAATAAAAGTAAGGGAAAAAACTTTCAACTTACTTTTATTTTTAAACTTACAAACAAAATTAAAGCCTGTAAAATAAAATATGAACTTTTGATTCTCATCGTGCTACTGTAATTGTTATATTCATGTACTGTAATTAAAAATTATAAGTCTTTTAAACTTTTGTTTTGATACTTTACTTATATATAATTCTGAACACGACAGCTAATTTATTTTAATATATTATTATATAGAAGAACTAATCTAAACAATTAATAAACATTGCAAGGTGTCTGGTACTATATAAAATAAACCACTCTTTTACAACACTAAAAAAAGGATAAACAACTCGAAATATATTGTAATATAATTGTTTTTATTAGATATGTGATACACTTTGGTTCAAGATTCAACATTGAATTAATATGCATGTGAACATTCACATTTAGAAAATCAAAGCGGAGCGTAGTAGAAAGAAGAAAGGTTTGTTCACATCATTTGTGTATGCCAAGGGACACAACTACACCTTTAACACTGCAGTGCGCAGTCATTGCTTCCCTTGCAAAATGGAGTCAGAGATAATGTGTAAAACAGAGCAAACATATTAGTGATATCACCACAGCAGCAGAATTGAAACATGAGTAAAATCAAACAAGCCGCTAAAAACTTGCTGCAAATTGAAATTATTACATTATTGCATTTGAATATTAATCTCATTGTAACAGATCAACTGCTAAACACACTTTTCATTAAAAAAAATGAAACAGATCTTTCATGCAAACTCTCAAAGAATTGAACTAAAGGACATTTAAAAAAAAAATGATAATGAGATTCTAAAATTAGTAATTTAGTAACTGAAGTATTAAAAATCTTTTGATTCACTGATCTACAACAATTTCAAAAATTATTAGAGAGTACTTAAATGGAATGGCAAACTAAAACATACATAAATTCTATTTAGAAATTTTTAATATGCATCCTGGATAAATTATTTTAATATACAGATCAAGAGTTATTGTTCCTGCTTATTTGTTGTTTGTCAATACTGACCTTTTTTTTTATACTCAAAACAAAACAACAAATCAGTAGAGGTACTATAAGATAACATTTAAAAATAGAACAAAGAACAGTAGCTATGTAGGCATGACATTGTTATTAAGAAATTTATTTTAAAATGAAAAAACCTATTGAAAAAGTAAAAAAAAGTGTCATAACCTTTGTATATTAAATTAATTTTTTAAAGACCATAAAATCTTTTTTTTTTAAATAAGGACTTGAGAAACTGTCCATAGCAAAGAGAGTTAAAGCAAAACTTTTTGTTTTATAAATCTAAAAAAAAATCATATTTGAAAATGTTTGCATTTTGTATATTATGGTTTAATAAATTCCTAAACAGAATATACACCAGGTTAAAATTTAAAAAATAGCTTCTTTGGTCCGTGTCAATCACTAGTTGTAAACAACAAACATTTACAGATGGACTAATACAAAGAAGACACTAAAATCTCATTCTGGATATTTGGAAAACTTGAAATAATAATAAAATACTCCACCTAAAGTGTATAAAACAAAATTTTGAGACAAGAATATTTGTCTCAACAGTAAAAATTTTTTTCTCATTATGAGTTATACATCTGTTCAGAATATTTGTCACAACTGTAACAAAAATTTTCTCATTATGAGTTATACATCTGTTCAAAAAAAAAATTAGTATGGAGGGAATTTAAAAATAAGGTTTATGATAAGACTTTAATAAAGAGGATTACAAACAAAAAATAGATTAAAAAAAGATGTCACTAATACTTCGTATTGGCAAGAGAATGGTAAAACTTCATAAAATCATGTCATAAAAATCTGCATAGTTATATGTAGGTTATGTGGCACCTTAACATCAGCCAAGCACGAGCAAATTAAACAGGCATAAACATTCATGTCTTCTTAAGTCAGCTTAAAAAAACACATAGCTTACAACTGTTATTATAAAACAATTATAATCAGAAATAATTTTTATGGACTGGATTAAAAATACAATTGTTTTCTAGTATGAAAATTATTAAAAAAAAAAACAAAACTGTAAGGCTCATTATCCATGGCCATTTGAGCTCTGTAATAATGGTCTAAAAATCTTTAACAAATACTTCTAAAACATGTTAACATGTCTACCATCAACCATTGTGAAATGAAACAGCCATTTTGGAAGGGTGTAATGTTAAAAACCATCATGTTCTTATCACACTGACTGAAGATAATGTTTAAGGGCCTTTTAGTTAGCAATGAAATGTATGGGTAAACATTATTCTTTATTGAAATCTGTAGGTAAACATTATTCTGTATTGAATTGTGTGGGTAATGTTATTCTGTATCATGGCCATGAGCATAAAACATGAGAAAATCTGAAATTTTATTTTAGCCTACTTCATTTCTAACTACAAAAGAAATAAGGATATTCTGATATTTATTCCATTTATTTTGGTTAAAAAAATTAAATTCACTTCGGTGATTGTGATATGACTGAGGCAAAAGGTTTAAAAAATAATTGCGTAATAAAACATATACATGTTCCCACACCCAACCTTGGTGCAATAGTACACTGTGTCACTTTAAAAAGTTGAATTAAAGAAATCTCTTTCAACCCTGGGGAATGAATGCTTCAGAGTCCTTGAAACCCTGGAGCTAAATCTTGATCATTTCAAGTAAGTTTGTTCCACAAGCTACCCTTTAGTACACAACTAAACAGGGCATGAGTTAAAAATCTTTATATTATAATGCGTTTTAAATTTACTGTTATTATGATTGTTTAATACCATTGCTTATCAACAAAGTAAAATAAAGTTATTTTTATAAATTCTAACAGCTGGGAACCTTCTGGTACATTGCACTCACTGTGCAGCCTGCTGTTTTATCTAGGACAAGGAAAAAATATAATTAAAAAATTTTTTTTTATCATAATAGGAATAATATTCTGTAGTCACTATATTAGTAATATATTAAAGTAACAAAAAAAATGAAATGTATAAAACTTCTTCTTCTTCTTCGTTCTTAATTTTTTAGAGTTGGAGGGGATTGAGCCTTATCTGCCAGAGGGTTTGAACTCGAGACTTTTTCAAATTTAACAACCATGAGCTTTTTGCTGACTCGACCATGCTCAAATTTAACAACCATGAGCTTTTTGCTGACTCGACCATGCCTCAAACACAAGTATACATGTCAACTGGTTTATGCGCCATTGAGGCCATTGACTCCAATATTTCAGCCTGCTTTTCTTTTTGGATTTGCTTTGATAGCCTTTGTCCAACCAAGAACAAACTACAAGGCAGCAGTTGTTTGATTTTGGTGTTGTCTCTCCTAGAAGAGTGGCTGTCCCCAGCTAAAGAGTCTCATCTGCACAAGGGTTTGAACTCAAGACTTTTCGGTTTAGCAGCCATGAGCTTTACCGACCATGCTGACTCCTTATAAACCTAACAAAACTTAATTTACCAGAGGCGTAGCAATGGGGGGGGGGGGGGGGCAGGGGGGACATATGTCCCCGGGCGCCGTCCTTAGGGGGGGTGCCAAAATGGGTTTGAAATGGTAATCAAAAATTTGAGGGGGGGGGGGGGCTGCAAATCAAAAGTTTGAGGGGGGGGGTGCAAATTGAAAGTTTGAGGGGGGGGGGGGGGGGGTGTGAAAATCAAAAGTTTGTCCCTGGGCGCTATGCCTCTGTAATTTACTTTTCCATGATGTTTCTTTCAAGTCATTAATTTACCTTTTACATGTTTCTTTCAACTCATTAATTTACCTTTTCCATGATGTTTCTTTCAACTCATTAATTTACCTTTTCCATGATGTTTCTTTCAACTCATTAATTTACCTTTTCCATGATGATTCTTTCAACTCATTAATTTACCTTTTCCATGATGTTTCTTTCAACTCATTAATTTACCTCTTCCATGATGTTTCTTTCAACTCATTAATTTACCTTTTCCATGATGTTTCTTTCAACTCATTAATTTACCTTTTCTATGATGTTTCTTTCAACTCATTAATTTACCTTTTCCATGATGTTTCTTTCAACTCATTAATTTACCTCTTCCATGATGTTTCTTTCAACTCATTAATTTACCTTTTCCATGATGTTTCTTTCAACTCATTAATTAACCTCTTCCATGATGTTTCTTTCAACTCATCAATTTACCTTTTCCATGATGTTTCTTTCAACTCATCAATTTACCTTTTCCATGATGTTTCTTTCAACTCATTAATTTACCTTTTCCATGATGTTTCTTTCAACTCATTAATTTACCTTTTCCATGATGTTTCTTTCATTAATTTACCTTTTCCATGATGTTTCTCTCATTAATTTACCTTTTCCATGATGTTTCTTTCATTAATTTACCTTTTCCATGATGTTTCTTTCAACTCATTAATTTACCTTTTCCATGATGTTTCTTTCAACTCATTAATTTACCTTTTCCATGATGTTTCTTTCATTAATTTACCTTTTCCATGATGTTTCTTTCATTAATTTACCTTTTCCATGATGTTTCTTTCATTAATTTACCTTTTCCGTGATGTTTCTTTCAACTCATTAATTTACCTTTTCCATGATGTTTCTTTCAACTCATTAATTTACCTTTTCCATGATGTTTCTGTCAACTCATTAATTTACCTTTTCCATGATGTTTCTTTCAACTCATTAATTTACCTTTTTTATGATGTTTCTTTCAACTCATTAATTTACCTTTTCCATGATGTTTCTTTCAACTCATTAATTTACCTTTTCCATGATGTTTCTTTCAACTCATTAATTTACCTTTTCCATGATGTTTCTTTCAACTCATTAATTTACCTTTTCCATGATGTTTCTTTCAACTCCTTAATTTACCTTTTCCATGATGTTTCTTTCAACTCATTAATTTACCTTTTCCATGATGTTTTTTTCATTAATTTACCTTTTCCATGATGTTTCTTTCAACTCATTAATTTACCTTTTCCATGATGTTTCTTTCAACTCATTAATTTACCTTTTCCATGATGTTTTTTTCATTAATTTACCTTTTCCATGATGTTTCTTTCAACTCATTAATTTACCTTTTCCATGATGTTTCTTTCAACAATGTCTGAAAGCTCTGATGCGTACACAGTGACATGAGCGGGGCAGAAAATCTCCTCGGCTGTGCCTTTATGGGTGGAGATTTTGGCTTTGGCCATTGGCTTGACCTTGGTTCCTACCCTGTGGCCATTGAGTAAACAAACATTTAAATAACAGCACACACACTTCTCTATAGATCTTTTACCTTCAGTTCATTAAAGGTACATGGTGTTAGTACAAGAGGTCACTCAGCCCTGATGGGTACCTGGCATTAATTGGAGGAAAGCAAGATAGTTTTTGTCTTGTGCTCTCTTGGTTCATAGAATAGATAAGCTCTACTTCATTTACTCTAAAAGACCCCATCACCCTATACACACAAATAAATTTGATAGTTGCTTCTAAGAGTTGCTCGTTACATGTGAATAAGTAAAATGGTGAGGGAGGTAAGTTCTTAAAATCTCAAACAGGCTGAATCACACTTGTGTGCTGATGAAGATCTTGGCTCAGGTCTAAAGAATTTATAATGGTAGACGTCCTTAATGTGAGGCTACAAACACTATTTACATCTGTAAACAATGATATGTTTTGGTACTTGGACTTACCAGATGATGTAAACAAACTTGACAGTTGTGATGTCATCAGCATCAGTGTGTGTGACTCTATACAAGCCATACATGGGAAGAGAATCATCTAAACAGCCTTTCAGCTCATCCAGGCCGCCCTCGCCACATCCCATACACTGCACGGGACCTGCCATGTTAACATTTTTTAACATTTTGTAACGATGTGAATTTGGTGGATATTATACTGAGGGAAATAGTCAACACTGCTGCCCCAGCTCTATCACAGATTAGTGGTGTAGGGTTGGTATGGTCCTGTGATATTCTACTAACCTTAAAGTCTCTCTGGCATAAGTCTAGTATCTCCCCCCCTCAACCCAGCTCTAATGAGAAACTAACATAAATCAGGTAAACACCACAACATTCCTTCATGTCAATATTGCAGAAACAATTAACTCTATTTGCCCTTTAGCCCTTTATTTGCCCTATAGTCTTGTAGAGTTCTTTACTTTTTAATAAAAATTTAGGATTTGTTTAAGGTGGGATTAGAATTTGTTTAGCAAGACTATTTTTAGTCCTACAGCTACAATGATTAAAGTAGTGGTATAGTTAATCTGGCAGAATCAAATACACACTCATTAGAATTACAAAAAATTATTAGGATTGTATGAAATGAAGGACAACCTAATAATATCTGGACCAAAAAATAATAAAATGAACACACTTTATAAATGGAATCAATAGTATAGATTTACAAAGATAGCTGTGACATAAATTTTAAATCTAGCAGTTTTTTCATGATAACCATAACAAATTGTGACCTTGCATGTTATCATCACAAGCTAATAGATAATTGATAAATGCTAATACTTGATATCAGTTGTTTACAAGAGAAATTTAGTTAGAAAAACAAGTTTACCAACATACTATTTGCCTTTTTAATTTTTTATAAAAAAAGAGTGGAATGATAATATTGGGATCATATCTGACTTAAAAGCTAAAACATAGTCACCTCTTGGATTAGCATCCTTGTATCCAGCAACCATCCACGTGGCTGGGTCACCGTCCAGTCTAACCCTGGCCACAGCTTCGGCCACGTCTGCTAGAATCTCCACCTCAGCGCCTTTAGCAGACACGGCAGAGACGCCAAAGTTGGCCTTCCTGTCTCGCTGGGGAACCTGGGTCTGGGTGAAGCCTCGCATCTGTCTCTGGGGCAGCTGACCATCGTCCAGAACTTTGGACTTGGTGCCAGCTGTCTCCATCAGCTGATCCAGTACAAAACATAAACCATGTTCTCACAGTATATAAAAAGTATAATAAAGAAGACCAAAAAAATAATCAGAAAAACAAGAACTTACAGTATGTAAAATTTTTTCACTATTCAATTCCTCAGCTGTGCTTGCTTCAACGAGCAGATGGTACGGAGAGAACTTTGACTCAATGCTGCCATGCACAACTCCATACCTTCCCTTCTTAGCTACAGGCAGGCTATCTCCAATCCTGGGGAAAAAAATTTGAAATGTAGTGGTAATGCACTGTTAGGCTGATAAAAACAAAATGTAAAAAAAAAGTTAGTAAAAAGAAGTTTAAAAATAATAACAACATATAAAACTGACACAAAGTTGCCCACTGAATGTTATTAAAAAATGATTCATAACCTACACCTCTTATTTTCCCTAAATTATTTATTTTTTTACTCATAAAAATAAAAATAAGATCACATCTAGATAAGTAACTAGCCTGAAAAGAAAGTTTCAGCATACTTGTGAAAAATAAAATATTAATAAAAAATAAAGCTAAATTAAAGTATGATGTCTTACCAGTGAATGTAGACAAATTTAACAGTTGTGGACAAATCAAATTTTGTTTCGTATCTTGCTAAGCCATACATGGCCTCGGAAGAATCCATTTTTGAACCTATTTCATTGACATCTGTGCCGACATACAGAACTCCAATTTTGTTAGGGTTCCCTTCAATATGACCACAGATGACATAATTTGTGTCATTACTGTCATTTCTGACATCCAGGATGGCTGCAGTGAATGCTGATTCATCTTCAAAGCCTACGTCAGTGCTCATCTGAATAAAAACAGGTGTCAAATTAAACATGGGTGAAGAGTTATAATGAGCATAATCATCTATATATATAATTCTCTTTTGGGAGCCGTTAGAAAACAAGCTGCAAGCGCCTCCTTGCAGTCCCCTCTCATTCTCTCTATCACTATCACTACCACCCCCACCCCACCCCCACATTGTCTGGTGAGCTGTGGTCACGCTGTTTACATTTTACAATCATAGAGACGGGTTTGGTGACGGCTATTAGGGGCAGATAATTTAGTTTGAAACGATTTTAAACTTAGAGGAGGTAACTAAGAGGAGGCTGCTTTTACATGGGGGGGGGGGGGGGGAAGGGGGGTTTAGTGTTTTTAAGCAAATATTTTCAGTGGCAGCATTGGTACTGTCGAATTCACAAATTATAAATTACTGAAAAGTAGGAAAAAAAAAACAACTAAATAGCGGCGTATGATACGCAGCGGGTCGGCTCGTTAAAATAATTTAATATACAAATTACTTTTACAATGGGTAGAAAAAGAATGAATAAACTTTAGAAAATAAACAGTATTTTCTTAGCTTGGTGGATATAATAAAAACAATGACACACTTCTCAGAAAACAAATTTGTGTATAGCACGAATAATACTTGAATAGGAAATCATACAGTAAAGAATAATATGGATTGAAAAAATACAGGTGGTAATTAAATAGTTATATTTAAAAAGTGGCCTGTGAACAATGATGTCACTCATATTAACATTACAACATTTTATTCACAGCAAAAAGGTGCAAGCTGATGTGTTTTATCACACTTAAGTGTTAATTGGGTAAAAAGTGCATTACAATAAATTAACAATTTGCATAAACTTAATTTTGAGTAGCTTAAGTATCTAGATTTAAAATAATATTATTAGGCTAGTTATTCAAATAATTGTTTTAATTGTCAAAACAGGGAGGGAAGTGATGTGGCGACTATAAAAAGAGTTTTGCAGTTAAACATTATATGTGCAGCGTTAGACCCTGTATCTACTTTGTAAACATCACATGTCTATACTCATCTAGTCATCTATTATCTATGTTGAATCTATTTCCATGTCTGATGCTAACAGATGAATGGTAAACACAACATTTTATCTACAGCTAAAGCAAGAGAAATCCAAGCATGGTTTGACTGGATGCTGACTCAAAGCACACACAATAGTCAAGCAGTCCTACCTGAGATTTTTGTGAATTATTATTTTCTTTTGACATCTACATCATCATGGAAATTAAAAAAAAAAAACAAAAAAAAACCAAATCAATGAAATCATATTTTCTAAAAATCACTTAACAAAGCTTGGATTTTATAAACTATTTTCTTAGCGTTCGAAAATGTTTGCAGCCAAGTCTTAAACAATTAAACACATCACAGACTGATTTTGATTTACTGAACTGATAACTATGCTAACAGGTGTCAAAGTAAATAAAACTTTATTTTTTTGTACAGAACTTACACTTACAAGATACTAAAATAACTAAAATAGCTTTATAAATTAAATTTTGACACAGTTGTATATAACTATTTACATTAGCAGGTACTTTTATGTATGTAAAACAATAATTGTTTAACCTTTTTTGAATTCAAAATCAATTACTTTAAAATAATATAAAATAGGCCTATTTTATGGTAAATACGATTTTCAAACTAGCATCTCTTTAAGCTAATGCAAAAACAACTTATTTTATACTGCTTGAGCTTTCCTTTTCAGGCTGCTTTCATGGATAAAAATAAAGTGATTACTATAATCTATTATTAGAAGGCATCAACAAAAATAGGCCTATAACATACTACTGATTATAATTTATGATCAACTGATGATAAAGATGAATAGCAGACTATAGTTTTGTCCTCATCTCTGTATTAGTAAACTAATTTTTATCATCATAACAAATAACTATCATTACTAAGTAGACCCTATTTCTTACTTTTTTTAAATAATGAGATGTACAATAAATTACATCATACACATGAGGGAGGGTTGGGAGTTTGCTCTAATTCAGAGGTCTCCAAACTTTTCAGCCCGAGTGCCGCATTAACTATCAAATTTCAGTTCGGGGGCCAGTTTCTTCCAGGCATGTCTTTGATTTTTCTGGGCAAAGTTCCTCAGCCATCACCAACAAACGATTTTTCCTTGGACAAAAAGATCTCAGCGGGCCAGATGAGAGGACTTCGCGGGCCGGGTGCGGCCCGCGGGCCGTAGTTTGGAGACCCCTGCTCTAATTAATATTCCATATGATGAGCTTGATCTATGATTTGACATCCCTAACTAAACATATTTCTAGATCTACTTGACTAGGTAAAATAAATAAAATCTGCAATTGTAAGTTTTTAAGAAAACAAGCTATTTTTGTGGATTGCAATAAAGAAGGTTAGGACTGGTTCTGTCGAGAGTTAAGAAATAATTTTAAAATTTAGGAAGCCTAGCTAAACAATTTTGTTAATTTTTATTTTAGAGGGTCTACTATTAGCGAATTAGGCCAAAGTAAAAATCATGAAAATTAGGGCCTACTTAACAATTCAATAAACTTGACAAAATTCCAGGTGGTTGTTCTAAACTCAGTGGTAGATCTAGAATCTAATTTAGTTCTAGTCTTGTACTACTAGATTCTCTAGTTAGATCTATAATCTACCCAAGTACTGAGTAGTATCAGATAACCAGGTTCATTTTGGGTATTTGTGAATTTCAATTCCAGTTGTTATAAGTTATAATTTCTGTCTGTAAGACTACACTCAATCAACAAGTGTAGAATCTCCCCCCAAAAAGAAGCCTGGAAGAAACTCTGTATGTCAGTGTGAGATATTTAGAGTAGTATTTAAGACTTGAGTTAAACTCAGTGAGTAAGTGTAGGTTATTTAGGCCTATAATTTATTTATTAAGTCTGTAGTAGTACTCAGTGTAGTCATGAGACGTAAGTAATAAAGTATAGATTAGTTAGGGCCTACTAGTAGTATTATTAACTAAGTTTAAAAGAGGAAAGTAACAGACATCATCGTGAGTAAGTACAAGTGCTAAGTAGTCAAGTAGAGTTTAATCTGAATGAAGTATTAATTACTATAATTAGTAGCCTAATGCTAATCTGCTAATATTAATAATTTAATAAATATTAATATTATTAGGAATATTAGGCCCTAACTAAATAAATAAATTTGAAGAGCCAGTTTCTCAGTTTGTTTTGTTTTAAAATTAACTTATTAAATAAAATGAAACTTGTAATGTTGAGCAAAATTCTAAACATTCACCTTTTAAAACACAACAGGATTTAACGCGATTAAATAGTTAAGAAACTAATCTATCAGGTAAACAAATCGATGAAATTAGGGCCCTAATCAGACCGGCTTTTTGTTGTTGACTGGACTACTAAGATAGATGATTTATATCTCTAATCGCTTCCTGAAAAAGGGGAAGTGCCACGCCTATGTTTAAATTTTCCTGTTTACTTGAGTGTCCTCCCTTAAATAAATTGAAAAGAAAGAAAGTACCGCTTAGCCTAAACGTTCTTTGCAAAAGTAATGTCTAGATTGTAAACTCCAGTAAATTATATTTTGATCATAAAAACATCATGAGAAAATAATGAATTTAGACCTAGATTTCCTAAATAGGCTTAACTTTACAATGTTGAATTTTTTTTTACAGTTGATGCGTGAATACCCCTTCCAAATTTTTATTGGCCATGCAAAATAAAAACAATAGTCTAGTTTAAATATGGCAGCGCCCATGGAGTAAAAATCTAGATCTAGAAGATCTAGATCTAAGTTTAGAATATCTATTTTTTTAAAAATATAAAATAATCTAGATCTATATTTAAAACAACAAACTAGGCCGACTTCTTACTAGAATTAGATCTAGCAGCCCCCTTACAAAGGTGGGTACACACTACTCACTACACATACCAGGCTTAGGCGGCTTAGGCTTAGCCGCTTAGGGCTAGGGCCTAGCTTAGGCCAGCTTACTGAGCTTAGGCCAGGGGCTTAGCCGGCGGCCGTTTAGCCTCATTATTACTCATTATATTACGAGTCATTAGTGAGTCATTGACTCATTAGGCTTAGCCTCCTTAGTAGTCCTTAGTCCTACCGCCTTATTAGACAATACTAGATAATTATTAGGGCCTAAGGGCGCCCTAACTAAGGGGTCGTCCATAAATGTCAAATGACGTCACACTCCTAGGGGTGAGGGGGGTCCGTAATTTTGTGCCGGTGTGTGATGGGGGGGGGGGGGGGGTTCAGATGGTGCAACGTCACACTTTTGCATTATATAAAAGCAATGTTAGAAAACGAATTTTAGATGCTATTTCGCGTTTTAGAAAACTGTTTTAATAAATTGTAATAGGAATTGTTTAAAATACTCTATTTTGACAGAGATCAGACAAGATTTTAGAAAAATATCGAAGTTTAAAAAAAAAATTCAACTGCAATTTTGAGTGGGGGTTGTAGGCTGAGGTCTGAGGTGTAACGTCATTTTTAGGGGGGTTCTGGCTTTTTGTAATGACGTGTGACGGAGTGGAGGGGGGGAGGTAAAAATCATTTTAAAAAGCGTGATGTCATTTATGGATGACGCCTAATCACTGAATGAATAAATTGAATAATGCCATGGAAAGTATTTGTAATTTGAAAATTTCATTTATTTAATTTTTATTTTTAGGGCAGGGCTTAGCCTATATATAAATCTGTTTTTGAAATAAAATTGCATTGTATAGCAACGATTTACAAAAGACAATAATTCTATTAGTTTTGGCTTGTAAAATGTAGGCCTGTATATATATATATATATATATATATATATATATATATATATATATATATATATATATATATATATATATATATATATATATATATTTTAAAGTTTAAAGCCGTGCCTTATTAGTATAATATATATTTATAATATATATAATAAAATAAGGAAAAAATATTTTCTCAAGTTCGTATTTAGTATTGTACTCGAAACATAAATTAAATTAGCTAGGCCTCAAGGAGACCAAATCAGGAAACCCAAAAAGAAATTCTAGACAGATTTTACTGAAAGTTATCTTCCCTTGTTCCCCTTATTTAGTTTACATACTAGCTTAGGGCAAATGCCAAATTTTAAAATCAATAAATAAATATGCCATTGCTGCAAAAATTCTAGATCTACTATAATTTTTACTGTCTAGTCAATTGGTCTGCTGGAATATATAGCCCGAAATGAAAAATTTCCGACCATATTATTAATCTATAGCAGGGGTCTCCAAACTTTTCAGCCTGAGGGCCGCATTAACTATCAAATATCAGTTCGGGGGCCAGAGTTTCTTTAAGGCATCTCTTAAGTGTCACGGCGCCCCCCCCCCCCCCCCCCCAAAGAACGTCTACCA
This sequence comes from Physella acuta, assembly GCF_028476545.2. Classification (NCBI taxonomy): domain Eukaryota; kingdom Metazoa; phylum Mollusca; class Gastropoda; family Physidae; genus Physella; species Physella acuta. The sequence continues at coordinate 1,060,628 of NW_026731533.1, forward strand.
CCACCACCCCCCCCCCCCCCCCCCCCCGATTGTAGGAAAAAAAGTCACAGGAAAAAAAAACACAGGAAAAAAAAAACACAGAAAAAAAGTCACAGGAAAAAAAGTCACAGGAAAAAAAGTCACAGGAAAAAAGTCACAAATATATATTTGCATGATATTTGTTAATACTTTATGTATTAAATATTTAGAGAGTGCAAATTAACTTAGGATTAATTAAATGTAATGTAATGTGTGTAGGCTGTATAAGCATAGGAATTTTTATAATTCATCTAAAAATATTTATTATGAAGTATGTAGATTGTAATTATTTTAAACTTAGGATTAGTAGCATTTAATAGAATGCTCCAAAGTCCACGGTTTTCATCGTGTTTTTTTTAAAAAAACCAATATTAAATTACCGTGAAATAGTAAGTTCATCTGACTTGCTGCCCTCAACTCATGGCAACAATAGTTATGTTTAGTTCAACCACCTTTACTGCCCACATTTATCACGCTCATTACATAACAAAACTTAGGATCAAAACAGAAAGCCGACAAGGTTCAAAGGCTGTCATTGACGCGTAACGTCAACAACACTAAATATGTTCGGACAATGCCTACTGAGGAGAGGCCGACCAGAGAATAGCCTACGGCAAAATTTGCCTAAATTTCTTTTATAATTAACTTTTCTACCGCGTATTTAACTAAATACGTAACAAGTTGAGATTGTTGTGCAAAAACGTATGAAAACCCATCTGCCCTTCTATGAACGTGTCTCTAAGGAAGTCATTTTCCTGCAATTCAATGACCTCCAGCTGCAGTTCATCTTTGCAACTGGCCACATTTGCTTCAAATGTGCTTTGAAACAGTCTCACTTCTTCTGCCTATGAATCCAAGTCAGAAAACCGTTACTGAAACTGCAGCTGAAGGTCTTTAATGATCTCGTATGTAAATGACGTGAGGAACTCAGTGGTTGTTTCAGCCGTAAAGACCTTGCACTGCTGAAAGTGTGTCAAGTTGTTAGCCTGTACTTGTTCCAAAAACATGACAAGTCTGGATCTAAAGGCCTTTAGGTGGATGTATAGATCAGAAACTAGATTTCACTCTGTTGCCGTTTTAGGTTCAGAAAATTTAAATGACTAGTTATGTCTGCAGCAGAGGCCAATTTCTATACCCACTCTTCATCAGACAAAAATGGCTGTGACTTGCCTTTACTATCAGGAAGTCACCTATTTCTTTTCTTAGATACTCTGCTCAGAATTTTCTCGCAAAATTAGCAATCTTACTGATGCGAAATATGGTACATCTTGCGATTTTGTGTTTGTCTCTGAACTATCTATGGTTAGATATCCTCTCCGGTAACAGTGTCATACATTATATGTAGGGAAGCCAGCTCTTGTGTTATGTTCAGGTCTTCACCCACACGGCTCTAATGAACACAAGAAGTTGAGAAGTGGAACAGCTGCCCAGCGACTCATCCATTGCAATTGAAAAATGGCAAAACTTGCTTGAATTTTTTGCTATTTGAGTCGCAATGTTTTCACTAATGTCTGCAACACGGCGAGTAATTGTATTTGCACACAAAGCTACATTTTCAAATAGTTTTGAATTTTCTGTGCAAAGCTCCTCAGCCACCTCCAACAAACGTTTATTCAGTGGACAAAAAGATCGTCGCGGGCCGGATAAAATGACCTCGCGGGCCGCATCCGGCCCGCGGGCCGTAGTTTGGAGACCCCTGATCTATAGTATAGGGCTCCATTCCCAATAAACTATAACTTTATGCCATTTACCACTGTGAATAATATCTTACTTAGACTAATTAATATTAATAATAATATTCTAGGCCTACTGAATCTGCAAAAGGAGGTAGCCGTAGATTTTGTGAAGTTTAGTTGACTGTTAGTAGTGTTAGCCTAGCTAGGCCTAGATCTAAATTTTTATAAGTATATAACTATAAGAACAAATATTAAGATTTAAGTTAACTCTCATTCATATCTGCAATGCTATGTAGGCCTTAATGTTAATTACCATAATTATGCTCTTTTATTAATAGGCCTAGTAATTTTTAATTAATAATTAAGCATCACATTTTTGTCGTCTCAACTCTTTGGATACCCTGAAGGTAGATTTTGTATTATTTTTTTCATTACGTTAATCAACATTTGTTTTTTTAAGATGTCAGTCCTACCAAGTGACACAGGGCTGGATAAGATTGGCATAGCTACAGGAACTCACTTAAATATTGCCCTCACTACATCCACTGATCCGTTGAGTGCTATTCAAGAATTTCAGAACCTCAATGGTATCGATGCAGAATCTCTGAAGATCGCTCTGCCTTTCCTGGACTTGCATGGGGTGAAAAGGCTAACTCTCAACCTGTCGATTTTTGAAACTGTCAGAGAAAGGCTCTTGCAGGTGAGGCAGTAAATGCTATTTAGGTACAATTTGTTTGGGACTTCAAGTTGAAGTTATATTTTTTTATGTTAACAATAACCTAACAATAGTCCTAGCACAAAAAAAAATTCATACTACACCGTAATACCCTGTTGGTAGTTATTGATAGAGAAGCACTCAATTTAATTTTTAATTGACTTTTTTAATTTCAGAAAATTGCAAAGCTAGCTGATGAAACTGTATTGTAATGTTGGTAATGATAGAGGCGCCCAATTTAATTTTGAAAGTGATTTTTTGAATTTCAGAAAATTGCGGAGCTAGCTGATGACACTGTATTGTAATGTTGGTAATGATAGAAGTTCACAATTTTAAATTTTAAATTTTAATTTCAGAAAATTGCGGAGCTAGCTGATGACACTGTATTGTAATGTTGGTAATGATAGAAGTTCACAATTTTAAATTTTTAATTTTAATTTCAGAAAATTGCGGAGCTAGCTGATGACACTGTATTGTAATGTTGGTAATGATAGAAGTTCACAATTTTTAATTGACTTTTTTAATTTCAGAAAATTGCGGAGCTAGCTGATGACACTGTATTGTAATGTTGGTAATGATAGAAGTTCACAATTTTTAATTGACTTTTTTAATTTCAGAAAATTGCGGAGCTAGCTGATGACACTGTATTGTAATGTTGGTAATAATAGAAGTTCACAATTTTTAATTGACTTTTTTAATTTCAGAAAATTGCGGAGCTAGTTGATGACACTATATTTTAATGTTGTTAATGATAGAGGCGCCCAGTTTAATTTTTAATTGACTTTTTTAATTTCAGAAAATTGCGGAGCTAGCTGCAAGCAGTGAGCCTGATGCCATCCAGAAGCTTGAGACCCTGCTGGACAACAGCTTTCCTGCCATCAAAAACAAGGACATCAGACCTGTGGTCCTGGCCGTGATGAAACATCTCCCTAAAGTAAAAGATGAGTACCTGCAGCAGCTGCTAGATGACAAAGTAGGTCACTTACAATGGTTGCTGGCTTACTAGGTCATTAAAAAAAATTAAAATGTAGGTCAAATAAAACAGCTGGATGACAAAGTAGGTTGCTTACAATGGATGCTGACTTACTAGGTCATTAAAACAATTAAAATGTAGCTAGATGACAAAGTAGGTCACTTACAATGGTTGCTGGTTTACTAGGTCATTAAAAACAATTAAAATGTAGGTCAGATAAAACAACTAGATGAAAAAGTAGGTCACATCAAATAGTTGCTGAATTACTAGGTACAACTTTTTTTCAAAAAGCTTAAATAAAATATATGTCACATAAAACATTAGCTAGATGGTTAAATATGTCGCTTAAAATAGTTAAACTGGCTAAACACAAATATTGACCTAAATATTTAGAACTTCCATATTGCCATATAGCTAAATGGTTAAATATGTCACTTAAAATAGCTTAACTAGCTAAAACACAAATATTGACTTAGATATTTAGGACTTCCATATTGCTAACATGCTTCCTTATCTTGATAGGAACTGTACAATGAAGCATCCACCGAAGTGAAGCGACAGATCTGGGAAAATAATCAAGCCCTGTTTGGTGACGAAGTTCAGCCTTTGCTGGCCAAATACTTGAAAGAGAAAGAGTGGTCTCTGTATCGTCATGACAGCCCCGGCCTCACATTTTTCTCCTCAAACCCAAAGCAGCGGAGGCAGAAAGAAACTTTGACGCAGCTCCTTGAGATGATTGGCTCTAACGTGAAGTTGTACGACATGGTGCTGCAGTTTCTACGGACACTCTTTTTGCGAACAAGAAATACGCACTATTGTACATTAAGGTGAACATTGTTGCCTTACTTGTACCATTACTTTTTTTACTAGTATATGATTAATTTTTTTTAGAGAAATGCACAAAGTTTAACAGTTGCTTCTTCAGCAAACATCTGTCAACCATGTTAAGAATGAATAGCTGCTAGTCTGCCAAAACACCGACAATTCAACTATGTTAAGTGTAAAACATTGACAAGGAGTTATTTTGTTATGGGTATCAGCACTTGGGGATGGAGTGGCCTAGCGGTAGAGAGCTGGACTGCTAACCCGAAAGTCTCGACTTCGAATCCGGGTTCAAGTCCCTGAGTCCACCCAACTCTGATGGGTACCTAACTCACGTTAGGGAAAGTAAAGACGGCTGGGCATAGTGCTGACCACACTATCTCTTCATATGCCGAGGTCACAGAAACAAGTGAACTCTACTTTACTTGCCCTATAGACCGTCAGGTTTGAAAAGGAACTTTACTTTTTTTTTATCAGCACTTGTCAGTGAGGAGTAAATAATCTGTATTGAAAAATGTAAGTTTTATGGGGAAAAAACTTTGAGCTGAATGTGGTTTATGTCATACATGACTTTGAGCTGAATGTTGTTTTGACCAGGGTGGAACTTCTGATGGCCATCCATGACCTGGAGCTGAACGCCATCTGCTCCAAAGACCCGTGCCACAAGTTCACCTGGTGCGTTGACGCCTGTATCAGGGAGAAAGCTGTCAACACAATGAGGGCTAGGGAGCTGCAAGGATTTTTAGATTCCGTTAAAAAAGGGCAAGAATTTGTTTTAGGGTAAGTGTGAATATTTTTTTCTTTTGCTCTTACTTTTAAATTGTAGCGTCTTAGACATGACTGGCTACATGGTATTTTTAGGTCATTAACTATTATTGGATATTTGTCCCATTTAATTTTAAATGTTTTTTGTTCTAAATGTTCTCTAGGTTCTTGGTTTGATGATTAAATTGTAACTAAATGTTTTTCAGTGACCTGTCTATGGTTCTGTCTGACCCTTATGCACTGAATATCATTCTACAGTCCTTGATGAAGATGTTACAAACTTGTGTCAACACAGATACATTACCTAGGGTAGGTAACACTTCTTGTTAAACTTTAAGTCAAATTATATTTCCCAACAGACCTACAACCCTCTGTTTGTTACTGTCCTATAGGACAACCATAACCTACAACCCTAAACCCTCTGTTACTATCCAACAGGACAACCCTGACCTACAACCCTCTATTTGTTACTGTCCTACAGGACAACCCTGACCTACAACCCTCTATTTGTTACTGTCCTACAGGACAACCCTGACCTACAACCCTCTATTTGTTACTGTCCTACAGGACAACCCTGACCTACAACCCTCTATTTGTTACTGTCCTACAGGACAACCCTGACCTACAACTCCTGTGCAGGATGACAGCTCTTGGCCTCAATGCCTGGGAGATGATTGACAGTGGAAATTTTAAAGAGCCAAAAATTGTAAGTTTAGCTTGTGATAAAGATTTTATTGTTTACATATTGATAAACCACAAAAATTGTAAGTTTAGATTGTGTTAAAGGTTCTATTGTTTAGATAATATAAGACCACAAAAATTGTAAGTTTAGCATGTGATAAAGATTCTATTGTCTAGATATTGATAGACCACAAAAATTGTAAGTTTAGCATGTGATAAAGATTCTATTGTTTACATATTGATAAACCACAAAAATTATAAGTTTAGCTTGTTGCAAAGATTCTATTGTTTAGATATTGATAGACCAAAAATGAACTGTCCTTAGATCCCATTTATTCAATTCAGAAAACTATTTTTAGATTTTACTTTTTATGAAAATATATTCCTTAGAATAAATAATAAGTTTTAAAGTATAAAATATACATTACTTTTTGTGATTACCCAAAAATAAAAAAAACAAGTTTAGCTTGTTGCAAAGATTCTATTGTTTAGATATTGATAGACCAAAAATGAACTGTCCTTAGATCCCATTTATTCAATTCAGAAAACTATTTTTAGATTTTACTTTTTATGAAAATATATTCCTTAGAATAAATAATAAGTTTTAAAGTATAAAATATACATTACTTTTTGTGATTACCCAAAAATAAAAAAAACAATTTATGTTAAACTAATGAAGATAAATTATTCTTATTTTTTCAAATATGGTTTCAATCTTCACAAAGTACCTTGTTTTAATTCTACAGGAACCAACATTCTTCACAAAGTACCTTGTTTTTACAGGAACCAACATTCTTCACAAAGTACCTTGTTTTAATTCTACAGGAACCAACATTCTTCACAAAGTACCTTTTTTTACAAGAACCAACATTCTTCACAAAGTACCTTGTTTTTACAGGAACCAACATTCTTCACAAAGTACCTTGCCTACATTGTGTCCCTGATGGCTGAAGATCAGATCAGGTTTTTCTCCTCCAAAATCCCCGGGGAGAAACCTTTAATGCCGCCCATCCCCCCAGACATGTACGCCAGCTGGATAAGTCAGAGTCCCCTGGCTAGTATGGTTGCCATGTACTACTGTTTACAGGTGTGTACATTTTTATTTGATGTCTATCAATAATTAATTTATTACCCCATTCTCTGATTTTGTCACACAACATCACAAAATCTCAAAGATGAACAACTTCACAACTTTCCTACTCTACCTGAATGACCATAAAGTTTGTGAAAACTAACCAAATCTATTGAACAGAACTAGAAATTTTTCATTTTAAATATTTAAATAAAACTATATTATTTTTTTAATTATTATTTTTAGCCGTTAAATGATTTCTTGTATGTTTTAATAAAGATGAATTTGAATAGTATGACAGCGGTACACATGTGTTTTATGTTTTAGTGTGCTAGGCTGTAAATTTGAATAGTAAGACAGCAGTACAGATCTATTTAATATTTTAGTGTGCTAGGCTATAAATTTGAATAGTATGACAGCAGTACGAATGTGTTTAATGTTTCAGTGTGCTCGGCTGAAGGACAGGCCGGCACTGGTTCAGATGCTGCCTACATTAATTCACTTTCAACTTGTGTTTAATGTTTCAGTGTGCTCGGCTGAAGGACAGACCTGCAGTGGTTCAGATGCTGCCAACATTAATCCATTGTGACAACGACCGGGCTTTCAGCGACACATTCCTCCATTGCTTGTCCTCGTACCTCATTCACATGAAAGATGAGTTTCAACATGAGGATTTTTGTTCAGCTGTTCTAGATGAGTTTTTCATGGTGAGTACTATCTAAACTGAGGCTTCACAGGTTATTTGTAGTTGTTAGTGTTTTTAGTGTACTACTTTTTTTTTATGGTGAGTACGAACTTGCTCAGAGTTTATAAGGATTTGCAGTCTGTGATTCTAGAGTAGCTTTTTTATGACTGCGTTACATGAGTCTTTCCTTGATGCATCTTGCAAGGATTTTTGCTATTCATGATGGGGGGTTCTTTAATGGTATCTTTCCCAGGACTTAGCTTGTTATATTTTGTTGTTTTGAAATACTAACACACAGAACAGGTCTCAACTCATTTTAAAATTGTAGTTTTGTTTGTGGACAAGTCCATCATAGCATTCAGTGACCACCTATTTGGCCAGACAACAACTGGACAGATCATGTGACATGTTGAGCTACAGCTGAGGTTAAACTTAAGAGCTAAGCTCTAATATAGATTTGGTCAGCTGCCAATGATGTCATTCATAGAGATATTCCTTAGCATTTTAAAAATCTCTTTTGCCAGTTTGTTAAATTTTCATAGTTGTGGTACCATTAGACCAATAGAAAAATATGGCCTTTAAAAATTACTTTTTAATACTTTGCCTTTTGTTTCATTAAAAATAGTCATAGTTAAAAAGGAGTAGTTTCCCTTTGTTTTGTATTCATTCATACATGCAACACAGAAGATTATAATTTAAAATAAAAAAATAGACAATTTTATTTCATAGCCAGCATCCTCGAGAGAACATGTGTTGCGACATTTACTACGTCTGCTTATGTACGTGCACCACAAAATGTCTCGGCCCAGGCTGGAAGCCATCATAGAAGATTTAGCCTCGGACAAAGATGTAAGTCATGTGAACGCTCAATTTAATCTTATAATTTCCTTGTGTCCAAAACTGCCTGCCTTGAAAAATTTTCCAATTCAGGGGTTTAAATGAAAAACAAAACAAATTTAATAGATTAAGTAAAAATTGTAATTTCCTATGTAAACAATATGGTAAAATTCATTGCCAACATACCGATGTCAGGTCACACTCCTTTTGTTGCCATTCTGAAATGTTTTCTACAATGATCCCTGTCCTATATATTACCCTAATATCTATATATATAATTCTCTTCTGGGAGCCCTAGAAAACAAGCTGCAAACGCGCTCCCTACCTCCCCACCCCTACATGGTTTTAGTGAGCTGTGTTCACTCTAAATGTTTACAAGCAGAGCCAACGATTTTAAACGTAGGGGGAGGGGGGGGGGGGGGGGGTTATGGTCCTTAACAAGCGCTACTTATAGTGTTTTAAAGAAATATTTTCAATGGCAGCGTTGTTACTGTCGAATTCATAAATTATGAATTACTGAAAAGTAGAAAAAACAACTAATTAGCGGTGTATGTTATGCCGCGGGCCGGCTCGTATATTTATATATAAGGCAAGTTTTGAGAGTTAAAGTAAATTATACTGTGGTTACAAGCTGTTTGTTTGTCACATTAACTAGATGTCCAAGTCATTAAGTTTGTTCTATGTATATCTAGATGTCAGTCACTTTGTTCTATGTATATCTAGATGTCCGAGTCAGTTCGCTCCACGCTTGAGATTTTGCAAGAAAAAATCTCCACCTTTGAGCCGAGTCCGATGCCAAGCCCAGAAAAACTAGACTCGCCTTTGATGAGTGTACCAGCCCCGACCCCAGCGCCACATCGGTGATGGACACGGTTGATTGATCACCAATTTATCACCATCATCCTCTCATGCCATATTACATGTTTCATTGCATTAGAAATAAATTTCATACCAAAATAAAATGTAGTTTCATTTTTTTTTACTATCAATATAAAAAGCGAGTAGATATCCTTTTAGATCTGATGAAGTAGAGTTCACTTGTTTCTGTCACCTGAACAATAAATAGCACAGTCAGTTTTGTGCCCAGACATTTTTCCCTAATTTAACTTAGTTACCCACCTGAGCTGGGTGGACTCAAACCCAAGATTGATTGGCAGTTGCATTCAACAGTGAATTTGTACAAATAAATATCACAAGAAATATCACATTTTCTATTTCCATTGCAAGCCCAATTTTAAATCCAAAGTAAGAATAAATCCATTTTCTACACTATAGGCCTAACACATTTCTAAGTTTACACAAGTGATCCAGAGACAACATTCCAGGAAATAACTGAGATTCTAATATTAAACTTCCTAATGAATATTGGCCAACTCTTAAAAAACAACCATGGACATAAGCAAACATTTTGGGACAGCTTTATTACTCAAAACTTTTTAACATTTGCCATGTAAATAAAAAAACTGAATTAAAAATTACAAAACAAAAGATCTGCCATTTTTTCTAGTGTACTACACATAGGACACACCACACTTGATCATTCATCACTTTCTGGTCAACCACAAAAATTTACATCAATGGAGAGATTTTTATCTGGCTTGTTTTAACTGAGTTTTAAGTACATCTTTGTAATATAATTCTTACCCCCAGTAGCTCCTCTACATTAGATTTAAAAAACATTTGTTTACCTGTGTGAGTTTTAAAGTGTGGGGATAGCTTGTAATTGTACTGACAAATTACCTAACTTGCTGTGTATAGTGTGTTGACACATACTTGACATTGTGGGAGTGTTGTAATTTTTCTGCTGACTAAAGGAAATTAACGCGACAACCACTCACAATGATGCGGGTTATTATACCAAGAAAGAAAACTTACAAATTTTTAGCATACTGTTGCAAATAACAGCGTAACTTGATACATTTTATGGTGGATTAAGGTGGAGAGGGTCTCTGACCCCTAACAACCCTATGCAACTGCTTAAGTAAAGGCATTTTAAGACCTTCATGCCATTGTTCTACCTCAATAAATGCACATTGCTCAGTTTTAATTTCTTTTCTTACATGCATGTACTGTGGTCAGTAAAACTTCTTACAAGTTTTGAATCTTGAACTACTTTAAGCAGGAAATGTTAGTCATAACAATAAAAACAAAATTTTTAAAAGAGTATACAGTAAAATACTTTATGAACAGGTTATGAACAATTCCTGTGGAATTTTTTAAACTACCAGGTTGGAACATCTCCAAGTAGAGAAGATTCTAGTTTGGCCTACATTTATTATACACCTGTCAAGCACATGGTCTTTTTTAGGGAGTGTGGGGTAAACATTTATCATTTACTTTTTGCTGTACTGCTTCATCAAGAAAGACAGGACTTTAGGCTGGAAACAAATACCACCTGATGCACACATACATACACAGCCAGCATACAAATGTGTAGAAATACAATCATAAAATACACTGATATATTGTAACTATACATTATCACAAGATTTATCCCCATTGCTGCATTTAAAGTGCTTAAAGGGAAATAATTCATATGAAAGCTGAGAAAATATTTATTACATAAATTTATTATTGCAGAATAAAAACACATTCATGCTGTTAATGTGATCAGAATGAAGTTTTAGTACAAATGCAGGTTTAACTATACGCCCTGTGGCTAAGTGATGCATGGGATTTTTTTTCTTCTTAAATTGATTGATTTCAGATTAAATTAAAATTAAGTTCGAAAAAAAAAAAGGCACAAGAAAAATAGTTTCAAGGGGAAATAACTCACTTGGGCCAGGGGTGCAAAATGATAATTTAATGCCAAAAAAATCTTTCCTTGAATGTGACCAGAAAATAAATTACTTCGCTTGCCAGATTTAAAAGTGAAACAATTTTCATGCATCAGCAATGCCATTCACAATGTTCTTGCACAGTGCTTTATCTTTGTTTTCTCTTGGGCCTCTTGCTCTATCGGACTCATGTTTTTTTTTAACAAATTAAAATAAGGATACTGTATTAAATTTTATTTTAAGTGAATAAAAATAAACCAGAAAGTTAAAAATAATGATAAAATACAGCATTTTTTATGTAAATCGTACAGAAAATTTTATTCTTGAGCTTAGACTTTGACTTGCTTCAATAGTGACAGTTTTTTCTACATTAAAAAGTAAATATTCCTTTGAGAAATTTTAAAGATAAATTTTTTAGGGTTCCATAATTTTAATCCTTGCAGAAAGAACTTTTAATCCTTTGTTTTAGTTAATTTGAATGGATTTTGATGTTTGTGGCACATGATATTTTTTAGTATGTGGGAATGAGATAGAACTTAATGACTAAGTGACTGCAAAAAAAAAATGTTTTTCTGGCCCAAAGAAGTAAACAGCATTTAGATTTATTTTAAACTTCAAAAAGTATGGGCTATGGACCTATCTAAAGTAGGCCTATATCCACTTCCCGTACCTTAAAATATGGCCAGATAAATTTGTGTCTTATCCCAAAAAAAAAGAATACTATCACCATGAAAAAAATTAACATTTCCCCATGATGATCAACAACAAGCATTGATGTGTACAAGTAAAGCTCACAAAGGTAAAATGTCATGATGCCACATTTTCTCAATTCAGACAACCCAGCAAAACTGACAATAAATCCAAGCTAAAAAATATCAATTGAAACATTACAGATAATTGTTTAAAAATTAAAATATACATTGCACGCATGTCAAATAACCTGATTTGGTAATTAAGCTAATTAAAAACATTGTATAATATTAAAAACAAAGGATTTTAACAAGTGCTTTTAAAGGACTAATTAAAAATGATAAACAATTATTTAAAGTTTTATCTTTTTTATGTGTGCTGTGTAAATAATGGTATCTAGTGCTGCACTCAAGGCACTAAGATTGAAGTGTGACCTCAGTTAAGATAAGAACAATCTAACAGTGAAGTGTTACCTCAGTTACAATGAGAACAAAGGCTTAAAATTCCTACACTTGTACCAGTTAAGGCTCTGAGCCCCCCCAGGACCAGAGTCAATAAAAGTATCACATTTCTTTTACACCCGGCTATTCTATTTGAACAAGGATGGTGCTGATGATTTATAGACTATATTTACATCCCTGATAAGACAAAGATATTCCTAGAAAAATTGTAAGCTACCATTTTATTTAGTTTTATATTTTTAAATGAAAAAAAAATTCTGCTCATAAAAAAGGGGGATTTTAAAAATATTTTTGAAAAAAAATTGAGAAAGTGACAAGCTCTTTTTTTTTTAACTAGTTCACCATAAATTTTAAAGTGCAGTTGGGGGTGGGGGGGGGGTCTAGGTGAATGGGAGCAGATATAAAAAAAAACAACAACCAACAACTGAGCTTTCCAACACTCATTGGTTTAATGTAGTTTAAAAATTTCAAGCAAGGATTTACTGAACAAATCTTTTACAAGCACTGCATTCTTTTAAACAACTTGATCTGTACCCTGAATCCTTTCACACTATGTAGATTAGTATTTACAGTCATTATGCTAAAGGTCCCATATGAGAGATTTTTAAGTTGCTATGGCAATGGGTATGACATCTAAGTCACCACAAAGTAACAGAATAAAATGTGATTTTTTCCCCCTAGATGTCACTGCATGAACCAAGCTTGACCATCCAATCACAAGAAATAAAATTATCCAATCGTATTACAGTCCAGATCCTTGTTTTTATTTACATAACCTTTTTGCATTATACAGCAATACAAACTATGCAACAGAGTACAGCCTTGTTGAAAATATCCAAGAACAAATTCCAGTGAGAAAACTTTGGATGTATAACATTGCTGTTTGACTGAACACTGTCATTCCCATGTCCAATGTGTTCAAGACTTCCACAAAGACGACATCCGTGAATTTAAATATTGCAGAGCATCTTGTTTATCAGTGTGTATATTAATTAAGTACACAATTAATGGCCTGATTAAGTCACCATCTTAGCATTTTTGTATTAAAAATTTCACTGCTATACTGAATCAGAAATTGTTTATATAAGTAATCATCTGTTTAAAATCCAGGTCATGTTACGCTGACCTTATCCTCTGAATATATTACACCCAAAGTTCAAGGTCAGCTGTCATAAAATCAATGTCTGAAAGCCTCATCAACAGAGGAAACTTCTGATTGCTCCCCAGATGTCAGATATTCAGCGCCCTAAAAAATAGAAAACTAGATATCAAAAAAAGTTTTGAGATCTTTGTGGATTATAATTGTAATATGAAACTAATTGAATTCTTTTAGAATAAAATTGGTCATTAAAATGATCACATTGAAATAATTCACTAAACCACCAGGAGATTATTTAACACAAAATTTTTTAATCTCCATTTCTGTATCACTGAATGGTCACCACCCATTTGCATCTGTTACTTTGTCAGATAGAATGATCTAATTAAATGAAAGTAAAATAGAGCTCACACCTTTTCTATCTTCTCGTCCAACATTTTGAAGAATTCTATCTGGCTACTTGTAACACTGGGGAAGAAACATATTTTTTACAGTTTCTTTAAACTATTCATATTTCATGCCATTTAGACAATTACACATTTATGCATATTTTATGTTTATTCAACATTAGGTATCAATATGGAGCATGCGAAATAGAAAAAAAATTAAAGTAAATTTCTTTAAGTTTTAATTTTGTGAACATACTAAATTAACCAAATACAAAATTGTGAGAAGTAGCTGTGAAACAAACCAGGTTTTATTCCCACCTTTTGCATTGGTTGGCAATTTAGCACCCACAGTCAATTTTAAAAATAAAAATGACTTAGGGCCTAATCATAAAACTGAGGTAAAATATAGCACATTTTTTTCCCTTAAAATGGCCGTAATGCAAGATTTTTTTGCAAAGAAAATGTCAAGTCCAATCTCTATGTATCTAGATCTAGAATTTATTTACGAATCTTCCATTTTAAAAAAAACAAAACATCCATTTCAAAATGCAGGGTAGTTGAATCTGAAATTTAAGCTTTCTTAGAATCTGGATCAATCTTTAAGGTGTTTTTTGTTCCATGATATAAAGTAGGCTAATAAAATGTCATCCCCAATCTTTGCATAAAGAAGGCTAAAAAAAAATTCTTTTATTTTTTTTTTTTCCATGTGACTGAGACGCTTCATGAAGTGAGGAGAAACCACATCAATGCCTGACTTTACTTAATGGATATTTTCTCTGGATCCATCTCTCTCCCACAGTCTTGGGGCTACCTGCTCTAACTAGGCTGTCAATCAAACTACCTAGGTGAAGGTCACCGGATACTTACTGTATGATCTTGGAGGCCGTTAAAGATTTAAAATCTCTCATGGAAGTTTTTGATTGGGTTTCCTGGAATTGAAATATACACTGACTTAGCTTTAATTTATAATTTTATTTTCATTTCATTTTAATTCGAAAATAAGACAAGTAGAAATTTGTTATGAGATCTTTTCATGTTCAAATCACTCAGATTAAATGTGTAAGGGAAATAAGAAAGCAGTGTTTCTTCCAGACTTTTTTCTCCGGGGGGGCACTTGAAATCTTCGGGGGGGGGGGCGGTAAACTTTCTTCGGGGGGGCGGACACTGTTAAAAGTATATATTTTCTATATAAATTATATAAATTTCATTTCGTTCGGGGGGGCGGTAAAAATTTTTCGGGGGGGCTTTGCCCCCCCCGAAGAGATGCCTGGAAGAAACTCTGTAAGAAAGGTCAAATAATACATGAAAAATATAGCACTTCATTGTAGAGTGGCTTACAATTGCAACAGTTATTTATAATAAACTACATAGACTCTAGATCTAGATAGATGGGCTATGCGTTTAAACATTAGACATTATGGTTCGGTTATAGCTTTGTTTTTATATGAGCTATTAAGATTAAGTTATTTACTTAATGGCAATAAATGGTCGTCTTGTTATTTCAGAAAATTGCAATACTAAAAATCAGCCAATACATTCTTTTCAAAATAAATTTTTCTTCTTTATATATGGGCTAATTTGAGCTTACAGGCTTAGACATTTCGTTTGGAACTTCTAGCAAGTACGCTTTGTTCTGGGATTTAGTAGCACCATTTGATTTATCAACACCTCCAGCGGCAGCAGCAGTGGCGCCACCACCTGCACCTTTTGGGGAGGCATTCAGCGGTACCCCAATCTCCTCATTCCTTTCTTTCAGCTTGGACTTTCCGTTGGAAATTTTCTTGATAGAGTTGGATCTTTCTGGAAAAATTAGATTTATGAACATTACAACTGGTAATTTAAAGTGGATCAATATGACTATTAGGTTATTCATTGCTTCTCAGTCTAACGTTCTAGTTAATTGTTTCTGAAATTTTTAAATAAAAAGTAAATTAAATTCTTCCTATACTAGGTGATATCCAGTGGCTAATAGTGAGTATGGATAGAGTATGCGACAGAAAAATGCGCATACAGAAAAATGCGCATACAAAAAATGCGCAAACAGAAAAATGCGTAAACAGAAAAATGCGTTAACAGAAAAATGTGTAAACAGAAAAATGCGTAAACAGAAAAATGTGTAAACAGAAAAATGCGTAAACAGAAAAATGCGTAAACAGAAAAATGCGTAAACAGAAAAATGTGTAAACAACTCTGGTTGACTTGGAAAAATAAGTCATTTAAATTTTGGATGCGGTGATAGAAATAGTAACCACGTATGCCCATTTATATTGGTGCGAGTCTAATAAAAGTCTTAAAGAAAAACGAACCAATTATATTGATTCATTACTAAACTCTCGGTAAGAAATGAAATCAACCAAGGGACATAACCCAGTCTGGTATAAAATGGGCGATAATTTACAATCCTCGGAATAAGCCCGAGAGTGTGTGTAAATTAGCTGCCAAAGGGAACATTAGCCGCCATTGATTAGAGCCCCCAGCACATGCCGTGCAGTTCGCTAATGGAGTGACACAGCGGCAGACAACTCAAGTCCCGTGTAGGTGTTACCCCGCGCTACATCGATTCATCTCTTTTTAAACCCGACACAACTTTTAGATGAAATGGACATTTTTTCTCCCACCCCAGGAGTCCGGGTATTGAGTAAATAACAGCATCCTTGACCTTTGTAACATCGGTTTTGTTTCTGTCGGACTCATTGTAGTCCCCCCCCCCCCCCCCATTCCGCTCACACGGGTTTGACGGCGTCTAAATACGTCAGACATTGAACGGTCAGGCCTGACGAACTAGGGAGTTCATTAAGACTTGATTGGTCAGACAATTAACTGGCACCAGAGAGAAGTCTTTTGAACCCTGTCTCACGGTGATAGGTACTGGAGGTGGGTGTGTGGGTGGTTGAGTGGGATGGGGTAGGGGGGTGATGGTGGCTGGGTGGGAGTGAGGCTTGTTAGGTGGGGTTGAGGGTGGTTTGATGTAGTTGAGGGTAGGTGGGTGGGTGAGGGTGGGGTTATAGTCACACTTTCACGAGTGCTATTGAAATATATTATTGTAATTTTGTTATTTTTGAGACAATGTCTAAACCTCTTATCGTCATTATGAAGTACTGAAGCTACTGTTTGCAGTTATCACTAAACTGTAGCCTTTATCCTAAGCTTTGCCCTAATCATTTTCCCCGAACTTTGCAGACAGCGGGAAAACCATCGAAACGATACTCAGAAAAACCTCGCTGATGTACTGAATAACAGCAAAACAATCTCGTTACGATACTCAATAATACCAGCAGAAAAACCTCGAAACGATACTGAGTAACGGCAGGAGAAAAATCAACATTCGATACTTTAATCGACTGCTTGTCGGCGATGTAGGCAGGTACAAGAAAAAAAAATTCAAAATTTACATCACGTCTTGTTAAGTCTGTTAAGTGCGATTTACGGGTACAGCTTTAAGATGCACCAATAGAAAGACCCATATGCTTTAAATTTAAGACGGGTAAAACGTCGTTTAAATTACTCGAAATTTTATAGAGAAAGGGGCGGGGGGCAAAAATGTCATCAAAAGTGCTCAGAAATAGGTTATCTAAGTTGTATGTTTTATACTCGTTCAATAAAAGCCTGCTAGTAACCTTGAGCATTAATACCTGACTGTCACTACGAGACCCCCTCCCCCCCCCCCCCCCCCCCCACCCGTTCAGGTTCCTGCACGCCATTCAGGGGAAACGTTACCAGTTATCGATCAGGCTTACCAGTTTCCGATACAAGCACTGAACGCCCACGTCTCCCACACATATTTAAACACTGTGCATTTATGGTAACAGCCCCATCAGGGGGCGAGAGAAACGGGTCTAATTATTACAGAGAGCAACACCCCCATCCACATTTTACCACTTTATGAGGTTACCCCCTTTATGAGGTTACCCCCTTTATGAGGTTACCCCCTTTATGAGGTTACCCCCTTTATGAGGTTACCCCCTTTATGAGGTTACCCACTTTATGAGGTTACCCACTTTATGAGGTTACCCACTATATGAGGTTACCCACTTTATGAGGTTACCCACTTTACGAGGTTACCCACTTTATGAGGTTACCCACTTTATGAGGTTACCCACTTTCACTAGGATGGGGCGACAGAAGAAAGTTTAATTATTTAAGAGCTCTCAGTGCAAATGGCGGGCCTGGAAAAAAATGTCCGAGAATGGAAAATACTCACGTCTGCGGGGGCGTTCATAAATGACGTCACACTTTGATGCAACGCCACACCTCGTCCTAAACGTGTTACCCCCACTTCCCTTATGTAGGTTACGTCATTATGGACGACTCCTTGACGACCCCTGGCACGTGTGTATAAAACCCCACCCCCTAACTTACACCAGCGTCTCGCCACATGAACAATTTGACGAAAGTTCACTTTTTTGGTTGCTGGTAATCACGCACATATTTTAGGGGTGGGAGGGGGAAGTGGGGGGGGGGGGGGGGAGTAGTTATATTGTGTTATATCGGGTAGGGTAGGAATATAGAGCTAAGATATAGGCCTGTAATGCTGCTATTGATTTTCTTTTTTATTGAATTTTTTTTTAACCTAAACATAATCTTCGCTATTTGGAATGTCTGGATGAATAAATTGACATAAATGGCTGATGCATTTTTCCTTTAATCGTAAATTAAGACCCGGCAATGATTTTCTGCTACGATGCAACAAGAGATTTTAATTAAAAAAGATACATTTCCCATAAAGTAAGCATTTACAAACTCAGTTTTTGCGATGTATCTATAATATAAGCGGGCTGTGTCTGTCCTTCCTTCCTTCCTTCCGTCCGTCATCGCTATAGATTTTGGGACTATAAAAGTAAACACTCGCACCATGCTGTGCTTTTCAGTGCACCGCAGTGTCTTATTATAAGTAATAGAGTAGGGTTTGTTTATATAGCGGCATAGAGCTATTTTATAATTGCCACGGTTTTTACTCTTTCGCATAACGTCAAGGAAATATTAAATACACGCAAACTGCTAAAACGTATTAAAAAGATTAATGTCAAATATCATTTTCGTTTAGGCTCCCAGAAAAAGTGGATACATTTTAATAGCATAATAACAGCAGGGTAGAAAAATCAAATTAATTTAACTCTTTTCTAATTTTGACAAAGGAGGTAATTTAAAAATACATTAAACTCACGCTAATAAAAAATGTGAATGCAAATATACGTTCGTCATAGAAGGAATTAGTGTTGCAATAATATAATTAGCAAAATGTGAATGCAAATTATTCGGATGTGTAAGAGGAAATTATTGTTAGAAAATTATAATTAGCATGGATTGATAAAAGGCAATCTTTTATTTATTTATTTGAATGTAGGCCCTACTGTTTATTACTTATAATTTTTAAACAACTATTCAGCACTATTATAGGCGCGTCATCACGTTCATTAGGTGCGCAATGGTTTAAGTTATGAAACTCAATTGTAAATTTTTAAAATTTAAAGTACTGGGAAAAAAAATGCGTGAATGGATAAAGTGAAATATTGTAGGTAAACACGGATATTTTAAATACTGCCTATTATTTATACTGTTTTCTAATTATTATTCTATCTTTCGGGTTTTTATAGGAGAGGCGTAGCGAGGGGGGGGGGGCATATGTCCCCGGGTGCGCCAAAGTGGGTTGGAAAAAATTTGCGAGGGGGGGGGGGGTGTGTGGTGGAAATCGAAAGTTTTAGGGCGGGGGGGGGGAGGGGTGCAAATCGAAAGTTTGAGGGGGTGCAAATCACCGGAAAGGGCGCGATTTGGCGCTACGGGCTAGACTGTGAGCAATATGCCTTTATGATTGCATTTAAATTGTGTTTATGTTATGAGTGTTGTGTTTGTTTTTTTCGTTGTTTTTTTTTTTTGCGTTCGTTTGTGTTGTATTTAGTTTTGTTCTGTTCCCAACTTGGTATATTTAAAAAAGATTTACCGTGTGTTGTGGTTGTGGTTGTGTTGTGGTTGCGTTGTGGTTGTGTTGTGGTTGTGTTGTGGTTGTTTTGTGGTTGTGTTGTGGTTGCGTTGTGGTTGTGGTTGTGTTGTGGTTGTGTTGTGGTTGTTTTGTGGTTGTGTTGTGGTTGTGGTTGTGTTGTGGTTGTGTTGTGATTGTGTTGTGGTTGTAATGTGGTTGTGTTGTGGTTGTGGTTGTGTTTTGTTTGTGTTTGTGTTTGTGTTGTGTTTTTGTTTGTTTTGTTCTGTTCCAAAGTTGGTATATTTTAAAAAGATTTACCGTGGCGGAGCACGGGATGCAGCTAGTATAATTATGCTGTTGCTTGTGCACGTGTGTGTGTGTGTGGGGGGGGTGGTAAAGGGGGTATATATCGAAGGGAGACCGTACAAAAAGATGTTATATTTGAACGATCCCAAGTGTACATTTAAAAAAAAAAATCTCACTCTCTGTACTTATGCATTCTCTACAATTAACTTGGGAGTAAATCTTACATGGAACAGAAATAAGTACTTTTCACACACGTAATATTCTATTTTTGCCTCAACTTTAAAGTCCCAAAAACTTATGCTCATTATCTTCCCTGAACATTTTTTCCTTCGATTGGCTAGACATGAAATTATTTCCATCGATTTTTTTCCTTCCGTTGACTTATTTTCTTCGGAGTTATTTTCTCCTACACGAGAGTTGTTGCTCATTTGAGCGGCCAAATCTAATCCAAGTCGCTCCCGGGGGGTTTAAACAATGCGGCACTTACACCACTTACGGTTTATTAAATATAAAACTGACTAGCTCACCCCCACCCCCTCACCCCCTACCACCACCAAAATCACTACTGGCTCGACCCCACAACACTGGAAACTAATACAAATAAAAAAATCAGGTCTTGATTGGCTAGTGAGCCGCAAGGTGGCTTCTACCCCCCCCCCCCCCACCCCCCCCCCCAACCACTGACCTACAGCAGACA